>NC_091794.1:29711969-30015000 GCF_041296235.1 Equus asinus
AACACGATTTTCTAAGGGAATCAGACACTTTGTTTTGTCTATGCTTTTACTCATAAAATTTCTTCTGATATTCCGTATCCTCTCCATTCATTCATTCATTTATTTATTCATTCAATAAATATTTACAGAGCACCAATCATGTACCAGACGTTGTTATAGGCACTGGGAATACAGCTATGAACAAACAGAAATTCCTGTTCTTACAAAGTGACATTCTGGTGAGGAGTCACCTGATGCACATACACACGCACGCATGCACACACATGCACAGACTCGCCCACTTCTCTAGAGAGTAAATACAGAAAGTAGCTGTTCTCCCTCTGCTTATTAAAGCCGGCCTGGTGGTGCAGCAGTTAAGTTCGCACGTTCTGCTTCAGCGGCCTGGGGTTCGCCAGTTCAGATCCTGGGTGTGCACATGGCACTGGTTGGCAAGCCATGCTGTGGCAGGCATCCCACGTATAAAGTAGGGGAAGATGGGCACGGATGTGAGCTCAGGGCCAATCTTCCTCAGCAAAAAGAGGAGGATTGGCAGCAGATGTTAGCTCAGGGCTAATCTTCCTCAAAAACAAATAAATAAAGAAAAAACACCCCTACTTACTCCTCAGCCGTACACCACTTCTCTATCAAGTCATTTTTTTTCTTTCTTTTTCTCCCTAAATCCCCCCAGTACACAGTTGTATATTTTAGTTGTGCGTCCTTCTAGTTGTGGCGTGTGGGACGTCGCCTCAACATGGCCTGATGAGCGGTGCCATGTCCGCGCCCAGGATCCAAACCAGCGAAACCCTGGGCTGCCAAAGCGGAGCATTTCAACTTAACCACTCGGCCATGGGGTGGCCCCTAAGTCTTTGTTGATCCGTTCTCTGACCCATTTCTGGAGGGAATTAATTACCTTTCCTCCATCCCCTTTTAGCTCTGTATTTTCATCTCTGACTGCTATAATGCTTTTTGCAGTCTGCTTTGTATTAAAATGCTTTTAACTGTACGTTTTACAGAACAGCATTTTATTGATTATTTCATTTAATTCTCATAACAACCCTGCAAAATGGGCATTATCATCTCTATTGTACAGATGAAGATACAGAGGGAAAAAGTAACTTTGCAACCTAGTAAGTGTCACCCGGGATTTCCCTCCCTCCCTTTCTCCTTCTTTCTCTCCCTTCTTCCTTCATAAATTCGATGAGCACAGGTTGTGTGCCAGCCACAGCGGTAGCTCGTGGGCAGGGGGCAGGGAGTATAACAATTACTAAAACCAGGGTTCTTGACCTAATGGAGTTCATTATAACATTACATAAACAAATATAAAAATCCACTGTTATAAGTGCTACTTAGGAAAAGTTCATGGTTATGGTCGGATTGTAGAATAGGGATTTGATCAAGTCAAGAAAGCCAGGAAAGTCTTCACTGAGCTCCAAAGGATGATGAGAGTTAGAAGGTGATGGTGGCTGGTGGGGAGGGGCGCATGGGGAATGGTCCAGGTAAAGAGGATAGTGTGGACAAAGGACTTGAACCTGTCTTCTGGCTCTCTAAATCCAGAGTCTTTTCCCACCATGCTACATTCCTTTTTATAGCTTTTTCTTTTATTAGATTATAAGCTTTTGAAGAATTGACCGTGGCTTACTTTTCATTCCCTAATGCCCGTAGCACTTGGCCACAGAAGCTGCTCAATATGGATTTAATTCAATTAAATAAATTGAGTTGAATAATAAATGGTCTCCTGGTCCCTATCAACACTTTATGACAAAGACACTAAAGTGAAAGGTCAAGTCTGAGAAAGTAAGAGAAGATAGTAGTATGTTTCTTTTAGGTACACATTGCCTCTTCTGAATCTCATTCCCCCACTCGCATTTCAGTCTGGTTTTTCCTTAGACATCCAGCCAGAAATCCGTTTATATGGTGATTGACAGTTTGAAACGCATTTGCATTTATCTTATTCTATGTTTACTGATAGAGATTATTTTTTCCCCATTTTACAGATGGAGGCACAGAGAAGTTAAAAGAGATGCTCAGGGTCCCATAGCTGTAAGCAGTGAGAGCAGAACTTCTACTGAGAGTTGAACTCGAGTTGGAACTAGAGATCTTTCTTAACATGGCCTGTCAGTGACCAGACTCTACACAGGCAGGATTGTGAAGTGGTTTAAGAGCACAGAGTCTGGAGCCTGACTGCCTGGGTTTGATTCCCAGTGTTGCTCTTGACCTATCTTGGGAACTGTATTAGCTCAGCCTGCCATCACAGAACACCACAGACAGGGCACCTTAAACAACAGACGCTTATTTTCTCACGGTTGTGGAAGCTGAAAGTCCAAGACCAAGGTGCCGGCAGGGTTGGTTTCTGGCGAGACCTGTCTTCCCGGCTCCCAGACGGCCAGCTGCCTTCTCTACATTCTCACATGGGGTACAGAGAGAGCGCTGGTGTCTCTTCCACTTATACGGGCATCAGCCCTGGTGGATTAGGACCTCATCCTTATGACCTCACTTAACCTTAATCACCTCCTTAAAGGCCCCGTCTCCAAATGCAATCACACTGGGCAATAGGGCTTCACCATATGAATTTGGGGGGAATTCAGCCCATACCAGGCAAGTTACTTACCCCTCTCTGCCTCCATTTCCTCTTCCATTCAGTGGAGCTAACAATAGTGCCTCCCTCACTGTTGTGAGGACTAAATGAGGTGGTATGTGTAACGTGGTGAGAGGAAAACCGTGCCTGGCACAGAGGCATTCCATGGGCATTGGTCACTACTCATGTTTTTCAACTAATTTTAACTTTTTATTCCTTGCTTCTTACTATGTACTGCATCTCCAGATATGTTAGACAATGAGCCGGCTGATTCACTGCTCCCTCTCACCTCAGAAAAACATTATAAAAAAAAAATCAAACAAAAAACCCCAATCTCTCCAAAAACGTATGCAGAGTTGTTCAGGATTTCTTTTTTTTTTCATGCAAACATGGGTACAGCCTTTCCTTTGCCATATAACTTCTCTGCTTTGGCCACCCTCCTTCCCTCTTTTTTAATTTTGGTCACTGTGTCCCAGGAGTACTGAGAGAATAATTAGTGTGAGACTTCTCCAATGCTTAGAACTTCCTCTATATTTTATAACTAAATCTCACATTCTAGCCAATGTCCACTTTTTCCAGCGAAGCAACTTTGGGAATATGAGGTCAAGCTGTCAAGAGTATCAATGGGTCCAAGAAGGGGAAAGAGAAAGAATAAACGGTACTTAAATATAGAAAGAACAGTATTTTGCCCAAGTTGTGGGTCTGTAAAGGTAGTGCGGTGTTCTAGAAGGAGTCTGAGAAAAGTAAGTCATTACTTTATCCATAATCATCTAAGTACTTCACCTCAGCTTGAGTTCAACTTTTTAGCATTGCAATGGATCCATCTCCAAGTGAAAAGTACTGATTTCCTAATGTCTCTTTGGAACTGTGCAATGGGTTACTTTTTTCTTTTTAAAGCAAGCTCAGAAGTACGTTTTTGTAGAGTGAACGCCTACACGAGAGGATAAGTCACAGCATTGGCCTGAACTTAAAGTGACTGTTAACGCGGCTTTTAAATTCCACGAGATGAGGCGCTTACAGCGAGAGGTTAGAAGAAGATGAGCGAGGTCACTCACTTCATTCAGTTATAAGAGTTACTCTGGTATTTGCAGGCTCAGAAAGTGCAAGGCCACAGGAAATAAAAACTGCCGGGATTTCCTCCTCTATCTTTCTGTCCAGGTCAAACATAGGTCCCCGGTGTACATTCAATTCCTTGAAATGCAGTCTTGAACTATTTCAAATCTGACCCTTTTAGAGTTCAAGGACTGCTCTGGTTAATTCTCTTGATAAAGAGGCGGTAAAGCGTACTCCATGAGACTCGAGGTGTTAAAAGTCTAGATTTGCTGGGCAAACAGATTGGATGATTTGCATTACAAAGCAATTATTTAAAGTGGAAGCTCCTCTGGTGCATTTAAGTATTTTACAGATCATTAACAGCTTGAGAGAGCTGGGAAACAGACTGAAGTGGAAATAGCCATTTCCGGGTAAAGAGGCGTCTTTTCCAGAAAGGAAAAATAAATAGAGAGACTGTCAGAGATTCTCGTTTCCTTAAAGGGAAAATAAGTTCACGTTTACAGAAAGATCTCAAGAAGAACATTCAGTGGAAAATGAGGCACAGAGCTATATCCAACTACCCCTTGTGTACCCTGCTCTGGGCCAGACCTCAGACCAGGTGCATTATGGATTATTGTGTTTAATCCTTCAAACATCCATGAAATGTGGTATTATCATCCCCACTCGCCACATAAAGAAAATCAGGCTCAGAGAGTTGCCGTGATTTTCAAGACAGTTTGGAACCGAGATATGAGCTCAGAAGGAGCCTGTGCTCTTTCCATATTGGACAGCACTAACCCAAAACTTAGAGAAGTTAATGATGTTACCCCGTGTGCCCATTTCACATAGAAACACTTTCCCTCCATTTCCTTGTCTTTTTTTCCCCTGAAAAAGTCAGGCAAATTTTTTTAAAAATATGGATGATTTCATAGAGTCTTTAATAGAGTAGTAAACGAGAGAAAAGTCAATATTATTGCCTTATCTAAGAAAAATGGTTGTCTCACTGTGGTACCTTTTGTAGCCAATAGAATTCTACTTTGCATTATACGGAATTATAATTAATATTGGGGGCAACAGGCATGACAAGAAATGAGATTAAAGGCAAATATATCCAAGCACCTTTGATTCGGTTATGCCTCAGGCTATAATAAGATGGAGGCATATAGGTGAATTTCAGTCTTTCCCGCTCAGCTAGACTAAAGCATGCAGTTGGTGCAATGAACTAACACTGGCCTTCGAGAGCTGGGGAGTTCCAATGGTCCACTTTGCCTTTCCCTTTTAGATGTTACAGTCTAGAGTTCTGTTTGCTGTCACACAGGGCGGAAGGGTGATGGCTTGATTTCAGGAATCAGATTCTCTGCTACCATGAGAGCAGACAGTGTGAGAAACCAGATGCTATTTGTTACGTGGTACTGAATTCAAGGTGATTTTCACACATGAACCACAAACACCACGGGACAACTTGTTGAAACAAAGAGGAAGGAGATAAGATTTGGAGTGAGAAGACCTGGCCCCAGGTCTCAGTTCTCCCTTGCTACCCACACCAGACTGGCTTGAGCAATTTACAGCCTTGCTGATGGAGAGTTTTCTCATCTGCAAAATGGAGATGATAATACCACTTTGGAGAATTGTGAGCCTAAAATAAGATAGCTGACAAAAAGTTTTTGTAAACTGCTAAGTAATTATATGAAAATTAGTGGTTAATGCTATTTTAATGCACTTAAGAGGACCAAGAGTAGCTGTCTTCCTAATTGTCCTCACTTGGTAGCCAGAGGTCTCTGGTCTTGATGGCACTTTTATAACTTGTTTTCCTATTTACCTACAAATTATGTGTTTTCTTACCAAATTTTTCATTGAGACTTTGTTCTTTGGCAGTCCCAGTTCAGGCTGAATCTAAAAGTGGCAGATCAATCAAATTGTATTTTTAAACAAAATGGAGAGTAGAGCAGGGTAGGAGGTGGTCTGGAAGGGGTCAAATCTCCTCTCTCATAGTTACCAACTGTCCTCAGTTTCCTCACCTGTAGAATGGGGAGAATAATGATCAGTTACTACCTCATAGGATTTTTGACCATTAAAAGAAATAATACACAATATGGCACTATGTGCCCAGAACATAATAAGTGATGAATAAATATTAACTATTTTTATTATTAGAATGCAAAGTTCTTCTGATAACAAAGCCCCCTTTGACGTGGTCAAAGCAAATCTAGTAATGCTGAGCTATGTCAAGGTGTATGCCATGGGGTGGGTTGCCTGCTCCACAATACGTAGAACAGGTCCACCAGTTCAGTGGCTCGGTCTTTGGAAAGTTAGCCATCTTTGATTATTTGGAGGCTCTGAAGGTAACTCCATGCAAATCTAATTTGACCTGATTTAGCCATCTTTCTTTTTTATGAGATAATGAACAACTTTACTGGCTTTTAAAATGCATTAACTTTCAAATTTCTACTAAGGTCTTTTCCCCCTCCTCTTTTCTCCCCTCGTCTTCTCTCTCCCTCTCCTCCTCTCTTCTCTCCTTTCCTTTCCTTCTCTTCTCTCTCATTCCCTGCCCTGCCCACTTCCTTAGCTTTGCTTTCCCTCCTCCTCTCCCTCCTCCCACTTCTCTCTCTCTCTTACTCTGTCTTTCTCAGAATCTGTGCTAGGCCTGGATAGAGCACAGACATGCATCCGATGCAGTCCCTACCCACACAGTCCAAGAGGAGTGATAAGGTGGACAGGCAAAGGGCAACACACTGAGATAGACTGTGGGAAGAATCCCAAGTACCCTGATGGTTTAGAGGAAAGATCACCCAGAGAATTTAGAGAAGTTCCCATGATGTGAACTTTGAGCCAGACCCTGAAGGATGATTAGGATCTAGCCATGTGAGGACTTAAAGAGAGCAGAGAAGGGTGTATGTTCCAGGCTAAGGAAGCAGCAGGAGCAAAGGCATGGAGGTGGGCTTCTCTTCAGGAGAATGGATGTAAGAGATTTAGCTACAACAAGTACTATATAATCTCCTCTCTGCCTTTTGCAGCGTCAGCTTGGACACTCTTCATGGCAAAAGTGGGTGTGGTGGAGATAATTCTCAGCTCTGACCTACATTCCCCAGCCATCAGGTTATTTCCCAGGCTCGATTTCCTTTGCCATCCTTCCTAGCTCCCGAGGTTTACCAGGCACCCAAGTAGATTTTATGTGTAGCATTTACCCATTCAGATAATAACCACTGTTGCTATCACATCAGTCTCTAAGGGACCACTGTGGCACCTGTTACTCAATCCAGTGCTGCTCTCTCTAGTTTTATTCTGTGACAAGCTTTATCAGGGAAGTGCAAAGGGGAGCAGCTTCAATTAGGGTCATGCAAGAAGGTACCTTTTTCAAGCCTACCTGTGCCAACATCCTGACAATTACCTGTGGGTACGTTCAGTCCATGTATTCAGTCTTTTTTCCATCTCTTTATCAGATCTCATTGAGCAGGTCACAGTTCTCCACATAGATAAGATATAGGGGACAGTAAGACACGGTCCCTACCTTCAAGATAGTCTAGAAGAACTAAGAGAATACAAAGCAGAACGTGATTAGGAGCACAAGAGAGGGGCAGTGAGAATCTTTTGGAGTTGATATAGGGAAATTTCCCCCACCCCCCGCCCCGGCAAGAGTGTGTTAAAAGGGCTGTTCTGGAAGAGGTGGAATTGAAGTTAAGCCTGGAAATGTGGATGTTTAGTGACCTGGTTTCCCAGCCTGAGAGACCTATAGAAACTCTTTGGAATGCTTGCTTATATTCTTGTTTGTTTTTTCTGTGAAATTTTGCATCTGCCTGTAGCCCCACGGTTGGAGGGTAATAGGGGAAGCTAATTCTTACCTGAGAACGAGCCTCCCAACTCTTGAGCTTTGTTGCATGTGCTGTGCCTGATATTTATATCCAGATTCCTCGATAAGAGATGGCACGATGTTTCCCCTCAAGACTCTATGTCCACCAGCTTTCAAAGGCATATAATTCCATCTAGAATGTTTATTCACTCCATAAACTTACAGAATTATGTTAAAATGATGTTTTTCAGGTCGAATTTTAGCCTGATGACTTCTTTTAACTTCACGGGGGTTTTGGTGTCTATTTCCTCAGGATGAATTCCAAACTTACTCTTGGAAAAAGGTGACGTGGATCTACCTGTCGGCACTCAGCAGTGCAGTTGGTCTCACTCCTGACCACCCTCTCATCACAGATGAGGAGTATATCATAAATAGAGCCATAACAAAGCCAGATCTAAAGGTAAGTAAATTTATGGCTATGGCTGATGCTAGAGAAATTCAATCTTTTTCCCCCAACATGTAAGGTTAAATTCAAATCCTCCACTGTGCCAATCTCAATTGACAGCATAGAACCTTATAAAGGACATGGACTTTGGAGCCAGACAGTTCAAATCTCAGCTTCATCCTTCTAAACTGTGCAATCCTGGATTAAATACTAAATTCTGCCGAGCCTCAATTTTCTTACATATAAAATGATAATGATGCCTACTTCTCATATTAATTGATGAAATTCAATAAATTAAGGAATACAAAGATCAATACGGTGGCAGGTACATAGTAGACGCTTGGTGCATATTAGCTCTTAGCAGCATCATGCCCTGTATTGCACTGTACGTAACAGGGTTTCTCCTTCAGTAAAGGTGATTACCCAGGGCTATCCCAGGGAGTTTGCTGATGTCTGCAAAATGAACTTGTTTTGAATTCTGCCATTCAAATGTATTTGGTATTAGGTCTTCATCCTATTAAATTAGTACTATTTTGATTATGACTAGTTAACATTCATATTTATAAGAGACTATTTTCTCAAATTTATATATGTGTAGACAGCTGTTTAAATTAGTTTTATGAGCTCAAGGTCAGTTTTTTAAAATAATAAAAGTCAACTGTTGAGCAGTTTCTCTACTGTCAATTGTTATCATTTAGTTGTCTTAGTTGCCAAAATAAACACAAACAAAGGAGGTCAGACACCTCCACCTAACAGACTGCTTCATCTGTGGCCACTCACCTGGAGAAGTAGGAGGCCCAAAGTCAGCCTTGTGGACACGGCCTCAGAGTGGTATTGACCTCCAGTATCTTTAATTGCATCAAACAAGCAAGTGGAAGAAATGTTGAAATTGACAAGCAAAATGTGAGGAAAGGGCAGATGTCTCGAAATGGAAAGTTCTGGCAGCCGGGCTTGATATCTTCATTTACCAGCATATGGCATTGGAAGTTTAGCTATTTACTGCCACTCTGAGCCTTGAGTTTCTTACTTATAAAATGAGAGTAATAACCCCTTCTCTGACCATTTCTCAGGGCAGTTGTGAACCTAAAATGAGAAGATGGATGACTAAGGTGTTTGTGGGCTGTAATGAGCTAAATTCATATAAAGGATGGAAACTTTCATGAGAATTGGAGGAAAAAATAAAATAAAATAAAATTGGAGGAGATGTCACAGGCTGAGCCATGACAACACTGATGGCGATAAGAATACTAACACCATACCAAAGTAATAACTGTTCAGGGCCATGTAGGGGGAGTTTGGAGACCACAGCAAAGAACCTTGTCAGCTTTGCAAATATAGGCTAAGAGGAGACTGTAAGTACCATTTTGTAGGGTTGCATGCAAAATTGAAACTCAGTGTTTAACCTGTTAAACAGGATGCTCTTACTACTTGTTCCAACAAGAAACGAAGAGCAGGAAGCCTTGGGAGGGGAAGCTTCCTAGTTTTGAGCAGAAAGATGAAAATCACAGCTCATCACAGCCCACAGCAGATCCCTGATTTTCTAATTACTGGTTCCTGCTCTGAAGTTCCAGGAAATGGGCAAATAAACTTCACCTCTTTCAATTAGTATGCTTAACATCCTCTTACCAACTTCCAGAGCCTCGAAGGTGATGAGGGAAGGAGAGAAACTCCCCGCAGAGATGTTTCCTGCTAGGGGAAGACGTTTAAAAGATCTGTGATGGAGTCCTTCTTCTCACTCTGTGATGAGTGGTCTCAGAAATTGTCGGGAGACAATGGAAATTTCCATTTTCTGGTCTGAGGTGAAACTTATCAGTAACCTGTTTCTTCCTCATTATTGCTGCCTTCATCTGTTGATGCTTGGCACCTATTATGTTTTCTAAGATTCTCAGTCTCAGCCTGTGGTTTCACAGCCTCTTGAGCTGGGTTCTCTGACTCAGTCGGGGCTCACATTCTACCACAGCTTGTCCTTCAAAATTTTCTCATGTGGATTTTTGAACTCACAGAGTTAATAAAGCAGGCAACTCTCAGTTTATACAACTTGAGTCCTGGAAGTTATGGGATTTTCAGACCTTCTTCGGAGACTAACTTGACTGTTAGATTGTTTGAGGGAGTGGACTTTCAAGACAGATGTGCTTGAGCTCAGGTTCCAGCCGGGCGTCTTAATAGGTGAGATCTTGGGCAAGTTACTTAAACAAAATGAACTTCAGGAGTGAAGTGAACATGAAGACAATATCTGTCCTCCCACAGGATGATGAGAAAGACTAATGATAGTGTATGAAAAGCCCCAAAGGGCTCAATAAACTGTAACTGTGTTTATAGTCCAGCTCTACTTGCAAAATTGCAGGTACCACTGAAAAGGGAAGGAAGAGATGAGGCAAGAAACTTCAAGTTCCAAGATCGGCCATGACGGCTGACACATCGTAGGCTGCTCGCTTTCAAATGCTCTTTCCTCAGTCTAACTCACAGCTTGTGAAGGAATAATCATTCCCAGTGGCAATTCAATGCAATTTTATGCTAAAATTCATTCGGAAAATAGGATTTATTTATTTATTTACTTTTTGTGGGGAAGATTGGCCCAGAGCTAACATCTGTGCCAGTCTTCCTCTACTTTGTATATGGGATGCTGCCACAGCATGGCTGATGAGTGGAGTAGGTCCACACCCGGGATCTGAACCCGTGAACTAGAGCCGCTGATGTGGAGCACATGGAACTTTAACCACTTGGCCATGGGGCTGGCCCCCAGGATTTATTTGTTTAAAAGTTATTTTGCATTCAACTGTATTGGAATGAATCCATTCTGTAAAATAAAAAAATGCAGCATTTTTACCCGGTAACCATGAATGTGTGTGTGTATATGTGCAGCCATGTGCATACACAGTGTGAACAGGGTTAAGATTCATTTGAGGTCACCCAGGCCTTGGATCCTAGGGACATAAACCTATTTCTAGCTGACATGTGGTTGTCCAAAGCATTCATTCATTTACTTAATAAAAAATGTATTGAGCAGTTATTATGCACCAGCTATAGGCTCCTCCCAGTTTTAGAATTTATCTAATAGTTATATGGACAATAATATTCATAGATACAGAACATATACAGAGGAGTTGCAGTTGAACTTATAAATGATCTGGCCAATTGCTTCAATTTGTTAATGGGAAAACTCAGGTGCAGAGAAATTTAGTTGAATTTCTCCAGGACTACAATTATCAGAGTAGCTATAAAAGGAAGTCTTGAAACTGTTTCTCAACTTGTGCTGCACATTAGAATCACCTGAAGAAATTTAAAAATATTTATGCCCAGGCTATACCCCATACAAATGAAATCAGAATCTCTTGGGGGTGGGACCCAGGCATCCATATTTTTTAAAACACCCTCATTTGATTCCAGTGGGCAAAATGAGGTTATAACTATTGTTTCATAACAATATGACAGTGTCGCTGTTTCTCTTTGTGCTTAATTAGGTCAATAGTCAATGAAAATTCCGATTTATGTATAAAGTTGCCTAAAGAAACCAGAAACAACAAGACGCAATTGTCATAAGCATTAACCTTTCCTTTCCACTGCCAAAATCCTCAGACTCTCACTTCCTGGAGCACGTTTTCTTGCAATAACCTCTTTACTCTCTTCTAGAATCTGCTGCCAGACTAACGTTTTTCAGTGTCTCTTCTACAGGTTACCCTGCAAGTCTATTGCCTACAAGATGAAGTCCTAACTACCTCACCCTAGCATTTAAGGCTGCATGGTCTGATCTTTATTTATCATTCCAGCTGCATTGTCCATTCTGTGGGCAAATAGGCCCACACAACTTGCCCCTCCCCCACAACTAACTTGCGCATAATCTCTTTGAAATGCCCTTTTTCCTTCTCCCTTGAGCAAAATTCTTCCAATCCTTCAAGGCTGCAGCTCAGATGTCATCTCCTCCATGATGCCACTGTCATCTGCCCTCTGTATATTTCTACACTATTTCAATAGTGTAATTTTTACTTTATTATATTTTTATTTTTTGACATGTACGTATTTGACTATATGGTATAGTGGATTTTTTTTTTTTGTAATATGTTTTCTTTCCTTGTTAGGTTATAAAGTCGTGGAATGAAGAGACTGAGTTTTATTCATATGCTTATCCATATAGCAGGCCCATGATACACATTGGTTGAATGATGACTTCTAATAAAGAAAGCTACTGGTGTAGTAGAAAAGGATAGAATGAGTTAGGAAAATATAAAATCTTAAATAAGTGTAACATGGCCCTATCTTTGCTTCTTCTACAAATGCTTCTTTAAAAGCCACTGAACTGCTGTGTATTCACTGATCCTCAAACCAGAGACTTTCTTAGTACTTTTCTTTCACAGGTGAGATGCATAAAAGTGCAAAAAATAAGATATGTTTGGAACAACTTAGAAGGACAGTTCCAGAAAATTGGGTAAGTTGTTTCAACAATTTCCTCCAAACAAGGAAAATATTATCTCAAAAATATTATTGCTAAATATGTCTTTCTCATTATTGTTATTTTAGCTCTTTGGAAGACTGGCTCAGTTCTGCCAAGATACATCTAAAATTTGGATCAGGACTCACAAAAGAAGAACAAGAGATTCGGTACCATGCATATTGCTATCTATGCCAGCTCAAAAGGACTGTTACCAGTTAGCCAAATAGAGAGCCCAGTAAATAGTTATCTTAACTGGTCAATATCAGAAAATATTATAATGCTCTATTTAATATCATTAAATGCTTTCATATATTATCTCATTTCATCAGAGCAACCTTGTGGGGCAGGTAGACCAGACATCATCATCGTGATCTCAATATAGCAGATGAGGAATCTGAAGCTCGGGTCTAATAGCCTGAACAAGTGACACAGATGGGAAGTAATAGAGGAATAATTGAGTCTCACGCTTCTGCCTATGGGTTTAGTGCTCTTTCTACTTTATACAATGCTTCTCAGGGTTATTATATTAATAAGGTTGAGCCAATTTTGATTGTAATCAGGAAATATATATTATACTACAATAACATAGTTAAATAATAATTGTAGAGCGGCAGAAGAATATTATGCAAGACCTGTAGCTCCACAATTCCGAATCAGTTGCTGGGCAGAGGCGCAAGGTTTAGAAAGGGCACTGGATTGCATGTCAAGGGGCTGTCATTAATTCACTATGTGGCTTTGAGCAAATAGCTTCTTCTCTCTGGGCTTTAGTTTCCTAATTGCTAAGGGAGGGGGGAGGTCAGGACTCTATAATGGCCTTGCTGGTCCTACGTTTTTATGATTCTCACATTCCCTTCCACCCCATTTCCGATGGTTAGAAGAGACCTAGAGTGCGGCAGCATCAGCACCACTGGGGGCTTGTTAGAGACGCAGAATACCAGAGCACACCTCCCCCCATGGAATCAGAATCTTTATATCAGCAAGATCCTGAAGTTATCTCTGTGAACACTGAAGTATGAAAAGCACCGCTCTAAGATATTTGGCCAAGCTATTTGATCTGAGCATCTATGTAGAAGGCACAGAGAGAGTGGTTAGTGCTCCTAACAGCAAAAGAACTCATACAGGGTCATTGCTTTGTGTAATGAAAGAAATAGGTTTCTAGGTTTTCAATTAAAGGGCCGTATATACCTGTATGGAGCTATTTCTGAGAGCCCAACACCTTTTCACTCACATTAAAATAAATTCTGCAGCCTCCTAGACCTGGAAAGGAGCAGGATAGATACAGGATTCCTTACTGGTAAAACTACTGTCTCCGCATGACCCCTTCCTCCCACTTCCACGGAGCCAGAGCTGGGGAGAGACAGAGTGGAGAGAGTGTCAACCCTGAAACTACTTCAACAAAACAATGGCTAAAATGAAATACCCAAATTACCATCAGGGGAATATTCAGACCTCAGGAAGAGTTTAGTTCAATAGATGCAATAGGATCATGTTTATTGTTTTTGCACCTGGGAACCCTCCCACTCCCCAGTTATTTTGAGAAGGTTGGGGATGTTATGTAACGAGGAAGGCTTATGTTGATCCCACAAGTCAGAAAGCGAACGTGGAACAGATCTTTTTTTGAATGGGTGAGAAATGAGTTTCATTTTTATTATTAGTAACTGAATGATCTGTGATCTCTCCCTCTAGGAGGTTAATATGTGGGCCTAATACCATCGATGTTGAAATCACACCAATTTGGAAACTGCTCATCAAGGAGGTAATCAGTAGTGTCTCTGGGTGCTGGATAGAAAATAAAGAAGTTTGGTTGTGGTCAAATGATCAAGAATGCTACTTGTTAATAAGTAACTGTAATTTGGGTTATTTTAAAAGAATGCGAAGCATATTTTCTTCACATCTCTTTTCTACCCTTTTCCTTAGCATCCATCTTTTGGACTATGATGCTCATGTGTCTACTTATCCTTAAATGACTGGATAAACATAATGTTTCTTTTCTTCTTTCCTTTTTAATCCTACACTCCTTAGCCTGTCTCAACTTTGTGAAACTAAAATAATACTTAAAATTAAAAAAAAATTAAATCTCTTTCTTACGGATGCAATGTACAATTTCTTCAATATCCAAAATTGTGGGAAGAAAAGTATCTGCTTAGCCTTATTAGTTTTATTGATCTCAATGTGTGTTTGGGGGAGAAAGAAGGATTTGACCACCATTTTTATGAAGTTGAGGTTTTCCTCTTTGACTCTATCACTGGGTTTATTTTTCATTTTACAGTGGTTATTATGAAGCTGTAACCATACAGCTGTACTCAGGGTCTCCTGCACTTCACCTCCACTCCTCCTTGCCTTAAAAAAGCTTACTAAACTCAAGTACTTTATCAATATTTCTAGCAGGCTTTCGGGCATGAAAGAAAGCAAGAAACTGATAAGAAACGTTTTTGGATGCCTCTTCCCTAACCAGAGGCAGGATTACAGCTCCTGTTTTAGACAGGTGGAAATCAACTAGAGGGAATTTGAGTAAGGGCACAAAGTGTTTTAAACCAAAGCAAGATTACAACTGTTGGGGTGACCTCTACTTTCTCCCACCGTGTTCTAGATGCTCAGTTACACGTGACCCTTTCAGCTTGGCTCTCTACTTCTGAGAAAATGTAGTCTTCCACTTGTACGTTAATCTAAAGCATTTTAACAGCTTCAAATATGGCAGAACTTGTGTCATGGAGAAGAACAATAGACTAGAAAGCATTTTAACTTTGCAAACCTGAAATAATACTTTACCCGTCAGAAGGCCAGTCAATGTAAACTAGACATGATAATATCTACTTACACAATAGTTGTGGTGCTCAACATGAGGATCCATGAGACAATGCTTTGTAAATTATAAGGTGCAGCAGTAATTAAAAGTAAGTGCTCTGAGGCTAGATTGCCTGGGTTCAAGTCTTGGTCTGTGACAGTCACAGCTGTGTGACCTTGGGCAAGTTTCTCAAGATCTAACGCTCAGTTTCTTCATCTTTACCATGGAGATAAGTAATAACGTTTGGTTAATAAGGTAATTATGAGAATCAAATGAGCAAATTCAGGTAAAGTTGCTTAGTGCAGTGTCTGGCACATGGCAACTGCTGAATAAATATAATAAAAATAAGAATATTATGTGGGATGGTTTATGTCGTGGAGGCGATTATGAAAACAAACAAGTCAACGAACAGCTAAGTGTGAAGCCTAAATGTCTCCATTGTCTTCCTGTTTTTATGTCGGCCAACAGGTGTTAAATCCATTTTACATATTTCAACTCTTTAGTGTCTGTTTGTGGTTTACTGAAGATTATAAGGAATATGCTTTTGCCATCATAATCATGTCCACCATTTCCATCGCTTTGACAGTATATGATCTCAGAGAGGTGAGTTTTTCTATCAATTTTATGGTCTCAGAAAGGGAGCACTAGTGACTTTATTGAAATTTTGTTAGAAAGGAGAATCAAGCAATAGTCATTGACTACTCCATAACCAATAAGACCACGTTTGTAAATATCTAGCACGATAGTTGGTGCTCAACAAGTGTTAATCTTGTCCCTTCCCTCACATTGCAATCCCTAATCTTTCAAGTTGTTTTTTCCCCTCTCATTAGCTTGCTCAGGCTGATTAGCCAAGAGAATATGCAAATATTTATGAATTGTGAATAAGTGAAAAAATATATGCAGGGAATACTGATGGATCTTGAAGATGATAGAAGAGGGGTGGAAGGTGGAGGAGTCTCTGTTTGATATTAAGTCTTTTGCCCCTTATATTTGGTTAGTACTCATTTGTTGAAACCCCAATCCAACTCTTTGCTTTCTTTATGCCTGCACCAGGGGATCTGGGTGCTTTTGGGAAGAAATCACATAGAACAGATTGGTTCATTGTACTATAAATCCACAAATACCAACCTCATCTGGGAAAGCTTTCTATATGTCTCTGGTCAACATGCTCTCCTATTCTCTGAAATTAAGGTTTCAAACCAAATCTCTCTTCAAGTTTCTGAGATCCCGACTGCCCGTATTCCATTTTTCCTCTAATTCAGTAGATGATTTCACAAAGAGATGCCATAAGACAGGAATTTGCTAAATTCCCCACTCTCCAACTGCCAAAAGAGTCTTGTCTCCACCTCCTTCTTGCTCTGACCTCTCATTGCAGAGAAGGAAGTGCCCTCTGCTTGTATTTGGGATAGCAACCTCTCCCACCTTCCCAGGGTGCTTATGTGGTCAGTGAATGACTCCTTCTTGCTCCCTCTCCCCAAGAGCCTTCCCATTTAAACGTTCTCAAGTTCCTCCCAACTTAAAAAAAAAACCCTGAAACAAACAAAACACTCCCTTCTCTTGACCATGCATTTGCCTGCAGCTACTACCCTACCTCTTGTCTCCCTTTGATAGCAAAACTCCTCGAGCTCTATGCATTCTGTCTTCATTTACTCATCTCCCTCTCACTTCTCAGCTCTCCTGACTTGGCTTCCTCTCTCCTCACTCCATTTAAACAACACTTGTTAAGGTCACTGCTATAATCCTAAGGCTCATATGTAGTTTAAAATTAAAAAAAATTCTTTTTTTTAACTAGCTAGTGTTTTTTCTTACTAGAAAGAGTAATATATGGATATGATATATAAGAAAGTCCAAACAGGACAGTATAAATGAAAAGTAAATATCTCCCCTACCTTGGTTCTCCCAGTGTCTGGGTCCCCTTTCAGGAGACATCTGCTGGAACCAGATGTTCTATGTATTTTCAGCAATATTAAACACATGTGCATTAATTTGTTTTACACAAATGGAAATACACTATGTATGCTGTTATGTATTTGCATTTTTCTTCTGTTTTTTGCTTTTTTTTGCTTTTATTTTCTTTGTTGTTTTTTTTTTTTGAGGAAGGTTAGCCCTGAGCTAACATCTGCTGCCAGTCCTCCTCTTTTTGCCGAGAAAGACTGGCCCTGAGCTCACATCTGTGCCCATCTTGCTCTACTTTATATGTAGGATGCCTACCACAGCATGGCTTGCCAAATGGTGCCATGTCTGCACCTGGGATCTGAACCGGTGAACCCCAGACCACTGAAGCAGAACATGCGCACTTAACTGCTGTGCCACTGGGCCAGCCCCTGCATTTTTCCTCTAATATATCTTAAATATATTTCCAAGTCTGCACAAATATATTTTCTCTAGATGTTCCATAATTTTTAAACCAGTCTTATATTGATTGATACTTAGGTTGTTTCTAGTCTTTTGCTACTAAAACAGTGCTGTAGTGAGGATTCTTATACATATACTTTTTTCACACGTCCACATATATGTGTATTTATAAATATACGTATATAAATCAAAAGTATATATAATTTATATTTTATATAAATATGTATATAGTAGGTTTATATGTATGCTTGTATATTTCTTTATTAATAAGGAGATAAACATTTTCTATACTTGAAATTACTTAATCATAAACTAGATATATTATTTTAATAGATGTTGTCAACATGCCTCTTAAATAAGTAATACCAATATACAGTCCTCCGAACAGTAGATGAGCTCTTTTTTCCTTATCTTTGCCAAAATAAGTGAAAATAGAATCCCATAACTTTAATAGCATATTTTCCCGTATGAATTGAGCACTTGCTGTTACTTTTATTTTACTGTGATCTGTATTTGTGTCCTTCATTAATTTTTATTGGGTTGTTGGCCTTTTGCTTGCTGAGTTTATGGTCCCCCTCCCACAGAGGACATTTTTTTGGCACAGATTTCATTAAACCTCTCTGCCACATTGGATACCATGAACCGCTCCAGAGCTTCGCTTTGAAGCACTCTTTCCCCTTGGCTTCAGTGACAACACACTCCATCCTCTCTAGTTGTTCTTCTCCATTCTCTTTTGCCGTTCATCCTCCTTTACTTGGCCTTTTTGTTTTCAATGGATGTCTCAAATCAAAACAATATGAAAATGTATACAACGTAAAGGCTCCGTCTTACTCTGCCCTTCCGCTTACGCAACCATTTTTATTAGTTTCTTGTGCATTCTTTCAACAAAAATTTTTAGGTGACTCAAGCAAATGCAATTACATGTAATTTGTTTTTCTTTCTTTATTAGGTAAGAGGTAGTATTACGACATTATTTCCTACCTAGACTTATTGTTATTTTTAATGATCTGTCTTGATGGTCTCTTCATATAAGTACATCGAGAGATTCTTCATTGTTCTTATGGCTGTATATGCCGATGATTTCTAAAGGTAGATGCTAATAACTTTCAAATCTCTATATATCTCAAGTCCAAATATCTCTTTTGAGTTTGAGATTCATAGATCCAAAAACCTGTTTGATTCAGTGTCACTTCTTCAGGGGAGATTTCTATTGGTTCCATTGGCTGCATATGCTCCAAAAGCACATTATTTTTTTCTTATTATTACTGATTGTTAATGATACATTAATACGTTTGGTTATTTGATTAAATGTATTTCTCCAATTAGGTTGCAGATTTCTTGATGGTAAGAACTCTGTTTTGTTGAGCATTCTATCTCTACCTCTTAACATAGTCCTTGGCACATAAAGGTTGTTCAATAAATGTTGAGTGAATGTGTCAATGAGTAAAAGAATAAGTTAATAGCAAAACGCTCTTTCACCTTATATTATTCTATTAATAATTCTTAGGACATATTAGTCAGATTTATAAATTATTTGAAGCTGGGAGCCTTAAGGTGTTCTAAACGACAAAATCAGGATAAAAAAATGGACACACTACATGATTGAGACCTTTAACACCCAGAACCAGGTAGAAGGCCTTTCACACAATAGTTTCTTAATAAATGCAAAATCAAATGTAATTTTATTACATATTTTTTGTCTCTTATTGATTCACTCTCAGTGTCTCATATATTTTGTATATTAGAACAATATATACCATGAGGAAATAGCAGGAATCACCAACTCCTTATAAAGTTGTAGATTAGAAACTCCGATGTGGGGTATCCCAAAGCTGCAATAATGCTTAATTCTTGAAACTATTTAGGTATAAACACATATCTTGAATGATTAAAGTTCTTGATGTTATCTATTCACTTCAAGAACTAAACACAAATTTATGGTTATCAAAAACTCTTTTGAGTGGATGGAGTATGCTGGGAAGTTCTTTTCTACTGAAGAACCCATACTTCTTATTTCTGGGTGAAGAGCACGACAAATTGGATGCTTTTCCAGCTGAGTAATTGGCTACTCAATCTTGTTTTTAGACAGTGTATTCTGTTGGTGATGAGACAGTGCTCCATCTCTGAAGAAGCCTAGCACTTTACTGAATGATACGTAAGACCTATCCTCAAATAGAAAAGCCTTTTCTTATTTTCCCTTCTTTTTCAGCAATCTGTAAAGCTCCACCGTCTAGTTGAGTCACATAATAGCATTACGGTCTCAGTATGTGGGAGAAAAGGTAAGTCCCTTTGTTTTATATCTGTGTGTTGTCCATATGGCATCAGAAAAGGATTTAAATTTGTTTTTCTGATTGTTTCTACTACTCCCATCTTCATACGCATCTTTTCCTATGTATTTACTTAAAGTGATTAAGAACTCAAGATCTTTTGATCTTTAAGAGAAAACAACTTTATTGAGGTGAAATTGACATACAATGAACTGAAAATATTTAAAGTGTATAATTTGATAGGCTTTGACATATGTACACACCCATGAAACTATCACCACAGTAAAGATAATGACTACCCATCACCCCAAAAAGTCACGTTGTGCCTGTTTGGAATCTTCCCTCTCAGCCGCTCTCTACTCCTCCCCATTCTCAGGTGATCTCTTTGCATGTTTAGAATTTTAGATAAACGGTATTGTACAGTACGCATTTTTTGTCTTTTATAATATATTTTTGGGTTAATTTTATCTGGATCAAAGTTCATAAGTATTTTGAAATCAACCCATTTTGTTAAGTATATCAATAGTTCATTCCTTTTTATTCCTAAGTAAACGACCATTGCATGGATAGACCACTTTGTTCATCCATTCACTTTTTGATGGAAATCTGGGTTAATTCCAGTTTTTGGCTATTACAAATATGCAACTATGAACTTTTGGGTTCAAGTCTTTGTATGGACTTACACTCTTATTTCTTGTGGGAAAATATCTAACTGTGGAATGGCTAAACCATATGGTAGATAAATGCTTAACTTTTAAAGAAACTGCCAAATTGTTTTCCAAAGTGATTGTACCATTTTACATTTCCACCAGCAGTGTATGGGAGTTCCAGTTGCTCCACATTCTTGCTAACATTTGGTATGGTCAGTCTTTTTCATTTTAGCCGTTTTAATAGGTGTGTGGTAATATCTCATTGTTGTTTTAATTTGCATTTCCCTAATGACTAATGACATTGAACATCTTTTCAAGTGCTTATTTGATACTTGTATGTCTTTTTTGGTGAACTGTCTGTTCAAATCTTTTGCTGATTAGATTTTCTTATTATTAAATTTTGAGCGTTCTTTCTATATTCTGGATATAAGTCCTTTATTAGACATGATTTGCAAATATTTTCTCTCAATCTATGATTTATCTTTTCATTCTCTTCACAGGATCTTTCAAAGGGCAAAAGATTTAACTTTTGCTAAAGTCCAGTTTATCAGTTTTTTCTTTTGTGGGTCATGCTTTTGTGTTATATCTGAGACATCTTTCCCTAATCCAAGGTCATCAAGATTTTCTACGTTGTCTCCTAGAAGTTTTATACTTTTAGGTTTTACCTATCAGTCTGTATCGTGTTTTGAGGTTCTTTTTTCGAGTTGAAGTTCATTTTTTTTGCAAACGGATATACAAATGTTTCAATACCATTTGTTGAAAAGACTATCCTTTCTCCACTGAGTTGTCTTTGCACCTTTGTCAAAAATCAGTTGTGTATGCGTAGATCTATGTCTGAACTACATGTTCTGTTCTAATGATCTATTTGCCTGTCTTTATACTAATGCTACACAGTGTGGCTTTATAATAAGTCTTGAAATAGGATAACGTTAGTTCTCCAGCATTGTTCTTCTTTTTTAGAGTTGTTTTGGCAATACTGGGCCCTTCACATTTCCGTATGACTTTTAGAATCAACCTGTCTACCAAAACACATGCTGGTATTTTGATTGGGATTATGTTGAATCTATAGATCAGTTTGTGGAAAATTGACATGTTAACAAGTTCGGCTCTTGTGACCTATGAACATGGTTTATTTCTCCATTTATTTAGATATTCTTTGATTTCTCCCGCAATATTTTGCAGTTTTCAGTGTATGGGTCTTTCAGTGTATGGGGGATCCTCTGCAGGTCTTTTACTTTAATCCACACATTTCTCACTCCATATCTTATTTTTTTCCTCGCAAATTTTTTTGTTGAAGAAACTATTGTTTCATCCTATGGCTTCCACAGTTTAGATTACATTGATTGCATACTCATGGAGTTAGTTAACATGATTTTTCTATTCCTTGTACTTCCTGTAATTGATAGTTCTGAAGCTTGAGTTTTTTGCAAGAAAACATCATAGTTGGTATTGTATACTTCTCATGGGAGGTACGTAATATCTGGTTGTCTTCTTTTTGTGATATTAGCAGACTTGAATGCTCATGATCTAGATTTATTATTTCATTCAGAGTTTCAAATTTCTTCTTCTATCATGCCATCTTCATAGATCAAATAGAATATTTCTGTAAAGAGAAACATCCCTCCTCAACTATTTCATTACTCTGAGATTCAGTTTGTTTAAGAAAGAGAGGAGAAATAACTATTTCTCTTCATTTAACAGCTTTCAAAATAATGGGTTGACCCTCTAGCATTTTCCAAAGACTTTTTTTTCCAGTGTCATTATAGACATATATTGTTAACATGGTTGGTATATTTCCATCCATTGTAGTTTTTGTTCTTATTGTTGCCCACATTGTCCCATCTTCAGCCATTTCGAGCCTTTTCAGATTGGCTCCTGAGTTCTTTTGACATGAACCCAGCAGTCTTTGAAAGTTTTATTGCTTTCTGGTATGACAAGATATTCCAGACTCATCTTGGACAATTCCTGCTCCAAACCTGGACACATCCATTTTTCCAAAGAGCTCTTAGATTTGGTACTGAGAGGCCTCAATCAGAGTGTTAGGAGTGCTCATTTCTTTGGTGTTAGTCATTGTTTCTAGGATTTTTCAGAAGACATACCTAAGAAATAATATTTTAAAGATAACATACATTAACGAGTTCATACTGGTATTTCCATTGGGGCCGGCCCAGTGGCGTAGCGGTTAAGTTTGTGTGCTCTGCTTTGGCAGCCTGGGGTTCACAGGTTTGGATCCCACGCATGGACCTATACACTACTCATCAAGCGATGCTGTGGCAGTGTCCCACATACAAAATAGAGGAATACTGGCACAGATATTAGCTCAGCGACAATCTTCCTCAAGCAAAAAGAGGAAGATTGGCAACAGATGCTAGCTCAGGGCCAATCTTCCTCATCAAAACAATAACAACAACAATAACAAAACATACTGACATTTCCAATTCAAGCTTAGAACTATGGGCTTTTTACTTAAGTTCATTGATTGTACTTTTGTCTCTCCATTCTCCGTAATAAAAGTCCTGATTCTCAATGACAGCAGGAAATTACTCATTAGCTTTATCCCATCATATACAATAATCTCAGAATAACAAACCAAAACACCCAGCAACAATATTATTCCTAGAAACAATGTAAGATTTTTTAGAGTTCTTCTTTTCCCCTGTTTGTGATATACCATTAGAAATGTAAAAATTATACATTTAAAAAAATCATATTTTAAAGTCACTCAAATAATTCTTCTCTATATAGTTATGCCAACAACTTGATAGGTTCGTCTCATTCATTTTGCTGTAGACTTTTAGTCTTAGCTTTTCAAATTCATTTTCGTAGTCGTTTGCACAGATGTTATATAAAATATCTGCTTGTTTGGAAAGTTAAATCCATCAGACGGAAGACATTCAGGGGAGTCGAGTTCTTACCCCTCTTCTCTCTGCCTTACGTACTCATTCTTTCAATAATGATCATTTTTGTTTGTTTTTGGTTTGTTCTTACATTTAAAAAATACAAATTATACATAATATTCATATATATATACAGAGTAGGATATATTTTTATACTGCTGGGTTTTTTAGATAACAGGAGTATATCATATACATTTAACTTATATTACCTGGTGTATGTGCTTTATACACTTAATTTTGTTTCCCAGGGACCCTCCCATAGCAGTGAATACAGATATTCTTCATTCATTGTTTCAGCTGCATGGCACTCTCGTGTAGGGGAACCACTATTTATTCAAATAGCTCTCTATTAAAGGATTTTTTTTCAATCTTTTACTATTACAAGTAGTGCTATAATAAAAAGCCTGTGCACATGTCTTTTCATATTTTTACCAGTCTATCTTTGGTATAGATTTTGAGAAGTAAAATTGCTGAGTTAAAGAATAAATGCATATGTGCTTTTTTTTTCTCTTTTTCTTTTTGGTGAGGAAGATTAGCCCTGATCTAACATCAGCTGCCAATCCTCCTCTTTTTGCTGAGGAAAACTGGCCCTGAGCTAACATCTGTGCACATCTTCCTCTATTTTATATTTGGGACGCCTGCCACAGCATGGCTTGATAGGCAGTGTATAGGTCTGTGCCTGGGATCAGAACCTGCAAACCCTGGGCCACCAAAGTGAAACACGTGAATTTGACCACTACGCCACCAGGCTGGCCCCAATGCATATATACTTTCGATAGCTAGATATTGCCAAATTTCTTTCCAGAGATATGGTACCAGTTTGCATTTGCACCAGAAATGTGTGAAAGTGCCTGTTTCCTCACAGCCTTGCCAACAGAATATACTGGCAAACTTTTAGATTTTTCTAATCAGGTAGGTGAGTAGTGTTATCTCGTATATATTTCTCTCTTCTTTCTTTCTTCTTTTTTTTCTTTTAGAAAACAATTTAAAACTTACAGAAAAGTTGCGAGAGTGGATCAAATAACTTTTTTCCTGAACCATTTAGAATAAGTTGATGACTTGTGGCTCCCTGCCTCCTGCGTACTGTAGTGTGTATTTCTTAAAGACAAGAGCACTCTGCTACATAAATGAGAGTGCAAACCTTAATATCAGGAAGTTAATATTAATATCTTCATACCAACTAATGCTCAGACCCATTCAAATTCTCCAGTTGTCTCAAGAATGTCCTATATAGGCAAGGATCCAGGATTGCGCAATACTATTGTTTGCCACATCTCTTTAATCTTCTTCAATCTTTCCTTGACTTTCATGACCTTGACTCTTTCTCCTCTGCTTATTTTATGAATGCTCCTCAATTTGGATTTATCTGACATTCCCTGATGGTTAAAATCGGGTTCTGCATTTTTGGCTGGAAAGTCACAAAAGTAATGCCAAGCAGTTTTCGATGCTTCCTCTCAGGTGGTACATAGTTTAAATTTGTCCTATTACTGGTGATGTTAACTTGGATTGCTTAATTCAATGGTGTCTGCCAGGTTTCTCCATTGTAAATTTACTTTTTTCCTCTTTTTAATAAATAGTTGTTTTGTTGAGAGATACTCTGAGACTACATAGATCAACCATCCTCATCAAATTTTCACCCACTAGTTTCAGTATCTGTTGACACTTCTCGGCTAGATTAATTATTATTTTGATAGTTGCCAGATGGTGATTTTCTGGTTTTATCTTTCCTTGTACATTAACTAATTGCCATTTTACTGTAAGAAAGAACTATGTTTTCTCCTCATTTGTTTACGTCATTATGGACTCATGAATTCCTATTTTATTTAATGGGTTAGAGTTCATTATTATCATTAATTACGCTGATGTTCAAACTGTTACAGATTTAGTCCACGAGAGCCCTTTAAATTGGCTTCAGTGTCTTTTTGATATGCCCTCATCATTCTGTGAGCACTTCCTTAATGGCACAACCAGATGTTCTGGCTTATGTTATACTTTTCTTGGCCCAGCCTTGTGACCAGCCATTTCTTTGTGGAACCCTGATTCTTTTTTGAGGGCAATGGAATTTAGAAACCAAAATTCAGGCACTGGATGTGCACATTATTATAGGGTTTGCACTGCTCTCAGGCCCTCTCAGAGAACAGAATTAGAGAATATGTGTATAAAAATAGACAAGCAAATATATCATATATGTATGCTTTCTTATACACATACGCATTTGCATCTACATTGCTTCTTTATCTATTGAAAACCATTAGTTCACACTGTTGTCTCAATTCTAATCCCAATACCACAGAGTTTATCCTGGTTCTATTTTTATCTATATTTGCAATTTCCTTTCTTTGGTGAGAAACCTGGCTCTCATTGTATCTGCTTATTGCATCAATGCCCCCTTGGATGACATCCATGATCCATCACTGCTAATAGCCCTACCATCCCCCACCCTACTCCCATGTAGACTCCTTTTTCACCCTGCTCCAACTCCAACATCCCATACCAGGCCATTGCCACCATGGAGTCCCTTCTTTCCCTCTTTGGCCTCTGACACCCTGCACCAGGCCATAATGAACACCCGTCCACCCTTCTTAGGCTCTAACACCCGTAGCAGCCTGGGGTCCTCCATCCCCACCCTACCTAGCCCCTTGCATAAATGCTTACCTTGCTTAACCCCTTATAACTTTGGGATTGAATAAGGTAGGAAAAGAGTAAAGGAAGGCAGGAAAGCAGGAATTTTCAATTTTCTTATTATGAGTAGGAACGAGCATCTTTTCAAATGTTTAACATGCCGCTTGCATTTTGTATGTGTGAACTATCTTTAACATCTCTAGCAGTTTTCCTATACAATCTTTTGATATATCTCTCTTTTTTTAGGAACTCCTTATATATTAGGAATAGTAGTCTTTTGTCTGTAAGTTTCAAACATGTTTTCTGAATTTGTCATTAGTTTTTTCTTGGCGTATTTATTTATTTTTTTGCCCCACAGAGATTTTTATCTCATATAATTGAATTTGTTACTTTTTTAATTATTGTTCCAGATTTTGAATCAATGTTGAAGAATAACCTCCTTATTTTAAGTACCTTGGTTGCTTTTTCATTGATTTCCAATTTAGGTAGATGTCAGATTGTGCTTTTGTGGGGAAAAAACTGACTTGACTTTGTCTTCTCACACTTTCAGCTGGAGCCCAAGAGCTGGAATCACGCTTCCTGGTACCCGGAGATCTATTAATTCTGACAGGGAACAAAGTGCAAATGCCATGTGATGCCATCTTGATTGATGGCAGCTGTGTGGTAGATGAAGGCATGCTGACAGGTACAGTTCTAGCTCATGACTTCAGCCTCTGCTGGCTCTCCCAGGCTCCTCCTCCACGTGAATGACAATGGCAAAGCCTGTGGCTGCTGTGGGACCTTCCTATGCCCATAAATCTGACTTAACCGTCCTGTTCTGGATGATTCTGAGAGTTCAAATTAAAGCTGCTTTCTATGGGCTAAGTTTGATATAGTCATAACTTGTAGAATGTTTAGCATTTCCTTCCTGAGCAAAGGGTTATTACAACCCTGTCATTTTATCTTAGAAGATTGTAACTCATTAGATGTTTCAGGATCATCTGTGACTTTTATGTTTACTATTTGTCTATAAAATATGTCTCAGATAAACTTGGAGGGTTTGAGAACCATTAATGACATTCTGAAAGCCACAAGGTCAATTCCAAGCTCTTCCTGGCTTGGCTTGAAAATGTTGAAATGTTCATCATGCAGGATTTAACCAATCTACTACTTTCAAAATATACACTGGATATTTGGAACTAACTATCTCATTTTTAAAGAGCATGCTGGAGCTGGGAGGGACCTTAGAGGTCATTGCATCTCATAGAAATGGAAGCTGAGGTCCAGAGAGAAGTGACTTCTCAAGGTCACAGTGCTTTGAGTTCTTATTTGCATATGCATTTATGAGGTGATGTAGTGCCAACATTTCTGTGAGGGAAAGAAGAATCATAAAGTCATTTTCAGAGATGGAATGAGAGCCTGCGAATACACATTGACGTACTGTGGTTCCCATTAAAGTCCAAATTGAATCCATTTCTCCCAGGTAGACCAGAAAGGCATGAAATAGAGACAAGAACATATGTTTCCCTTGTATGTAACTTTACCGAAAAGATAAAAACGTGTGGTGGGTCAGGTTTCTTCCTCTAAGGAATACATAGATTCATAAGTCTCTTGGTACTGGAACTTTTGCAATGCCAAGTACCATTTTCCTAATGAGAGTGGCCCTAGTATGTGGGAACATCTCTCTGAAGTTATACTGCCCACTCTGCAAAGACCAGCAGAAGGTCTTAGAAGCTTTGTTTCTCAGAACAGGCCATCGTCACTTTCACAACTCCATTCTCCCTCTATATCAGCATTTCAACCCACTGCCATCTGCCCCTCCCCCTGCACTGGCAAAAGTCACCCATGTCCCACTTGCCAAATCCAATGGATTCTTTAAATTTCTCTTCTTGATGACCTCTCTGCTGCTTTTGACTACTCTGACCATCTCTTCTTTCTGAAAACTCTCTTCTCCCTGGCTTTCCAAGGCAGCACTATCCCTCCAAGTTCTCCGACCACTGACCACACTGTTCAGCTTCCTGAACGCCTGCTCTTCCTCCATGCCCCTGCTTGTTGGTGCTGCTCAGGCGTCCTGGTCCTCTCCTCTACTCACCCTACACTTGGTCCCTAAGTAATCTTGTCTCTTCTCTCGGTCTTAATTATCATCTATAAGGTGATGAACTCTCACTAAATATCTCTGGTCAAAGACCCTCCCCTGAGCTCCGGACCCAAATAAATCTCTACCTGCCTACAAGGCATCTCAACATGGTCATTCCACAAGGCATCCCCAACTCACAGTGACCAAAAGGTAATTCTTCCTTCCTCCTATGGTCCCTGTGTCGATAACTCATGTCATCCTCTGCTCATTCCCCAAGTCAGAAACCAGAAAGCCAGTTTAAATTCCTCTGTCCCCAGGACTTGCCAATATAAAAATCTCCCCAAGTCTTGTGGTCTCTTATGTCCTCATTTCTCAAATCCAGCACTTTATTTCTACTCCCACTGCCAGCTGCCATAGTTCAGACCTCATCTTCTCCAGCTGGAGCTCTTGTGATCGTTTCCTACCTGGATGTCCAGTCTCCCACTTCACCAGGCTGCAATTCATTCTGTGTGCTGCAGACAGAGTGCACTCCTGTGTACAAAAATGTGATGTACTCTTCTGAATAGAACAGTTCAACGTCTCCCCATCCTCTTCTGCCACGAGTGCCTGTAGAAAAACAATTATCACTTAGATATGCGCATGTAGGGCCCTCCATGCTTTGGATCCTACACAACTCTCATGGCCCCTATTCCCCACACCCCACATTCTAGATGGCACAACTTGCTGTTCCCTAAATGGTTATTTCCAGCCTATTTTAGCATCCATGTTTCGTTTTACAATACTCATAGCATTTTTTTTTAAAGATTTTATTTTTTTACCCTTTTCTTTTTTTTTTTTTCTGCTTTATCTCCCCAACCCCCCCCCCCCCATAGTTGTATGTCTTAGTTGCAGGTCCTTCTAGTTGTGGGATGTGGGACACTGCCTCAACGTGGCCTGAAGAGCGGTGCCATGTCCGCACCCAGGATCCGAACCCTGGGCCGCCGCAGTGGAGCACGCGAACTTAACCACTCGGCCACTGAACCGGCCCCTTCTTTTTCCCTTTTCCTTCCCAAAGCCCCCCAGTACATAGTTGTATAGTCTTCGTTGTGGGTCCTTCTAGTTGTGGCATGTGGGATGCTGCCTCAGTGTGGCTTGATGAGCAGTGCCCTGTCCACGCCCAGGATTCGACCCAACAAAACCCTAGGCCGCCTGCAGCAGAGCACGTGAACTTAACCACTCGACCACGGAGCCAGCCCCCAATATTCATAGCATTTTTAATATGACATTATACTTGTTTATTTACGTGTCTGTCTCCCTCTCTGGATTACAAACCTCTTAAAAACAAGACTTATGTTTCTCCTTGTTTCCCCAGTACCCAGGGCTGTCCCTGCCACATGGCAGGCTCACAGCAAATGTCTGCTGTATGATGAGAGAGTATATGCATGATTTAAATGAGTGAAGGGACCCCACCTCACAGGATGAGATGCTTGTTTTCTGTAGGAGAAAGTATTCCAGTCACTAAAACTCCGTTACCCAAGATGGATGGCTCTGCGCCCTGGAAAACACAGAGTGAAGCAGATTACAAGCGGCACGTCCTCTTCTGTGGCACGGAGGTTATCCAGGCCAAGGGAGCTTGTTCCAGGACCGTGAGAGCCGTGGTCCTGCAGACTGGTTAGTTAGCATTTCCTACTTTGTTTTATTTTAATGAAATATTTTCACTTAGTTTGTCTAATGCCTTAAATTTATTAGGTAAAGTGCAGTCTTTAGATAACAAATTAAATGTGTTAAATTTATATGTTTTAAATGTGAATTGAACTATGGCAGATGCCTTTTAGTAAAAATAACACTGATGACAATAATTACTATTTATGGGGGCCGGCCTGGTGGTGCAGGAGTTAAGTTCGCACGTTCTGCTTTGGCAGCCCAGGGTTCACCGGCTCAGATCCTGGATGTGGACCTATGAACCACTTGTCAAGCCGTGCTGTGGTAGGCCTTCCACATATAAAGTAGAGGACAATGGGCACGGATGTTAGCTCAGGGCCAGTCTTCCTCAGCAAAAAGAGGAGGATTGGCAGTAGATGTTAGCTCAGGGCTAATCTTCCTCAAAAAAAGAAAATAAGAAAAAAAAGTACTGTTTTTGTGCTTTGTAGTTTATAAACTATTTGCACCTATCAAACCAGCAGAACAAAGACGCCTACTATCTCTGCTTTGTACACAAATAGGCTAGGGCTCACACAATTCAAGTGAACTTAGAAAAATCACACAGCCAGTAACTGACAGAACTGGACCTAGAACTCAGGTCTTCTAACCCCCAATCCCAACTTCTTTCTAGGCAGGACTAGAAACTGAAAACTTGATACTAAGAAGCATTTGAAATTGAATCCAGGGGCTGGCTCGGTGGCACAGCAGTTGAGTGCGCACGTTCCACTTCTCAGCGGCCCCGGGTTCACCAGTTCGGATCCCAGGTGTGGACATGGCACCTCTTGGCAAAAGCTGTGCTGTGGTAGGCGTCCCACATATAGAGTGGAGGAAGATGGGCATGGATGTTAGCTAAGGGCCAATCTTCCTCAGCAAAAAGAGGAGGATTGGCAGTAGTTAGCTCAAGGCTGATCTTCCTCAAAAAAAAAAAAAAGAAAAGAAAAGAAATTGAATCCATCAGTGTTTACTGGGCCATTTAAATTTAAATTTAAGTGAATTATGTGTGTGTGTGTGCACATGCGTGGGCACATGTGTGCGTGTGCGTTCCTGAGTCTCCTTAAAATGAAGCTATATTTGGAAAAGCTGTGCTCTGCCTCCAGTATGGTGCTTTCCTATCTCTGGGCTGCACTGGCTTTGGAAGCAGAGGGAAGGCAGGCCAGAGAGTGATAAGCCCTGAAATAGGTAAGATATTTCCATCCTAGTGCCTAGGTATTTGCCCAATTATTCTTTAACTGTGTTTGGGTTTAAACACTGTTTACATATCTCTAGAGAAAATGAAGGCAATGTTGAGGTTTAGAGGAATGCTGGCAGTAAGATTTGTCGACCTGAGAGTGTGGGGTGTGTTTTTGCCACTTCAGGATTCAACACTGCAAAGGGAGACCTTGTGAGGTCCATTCTCTACCCCAAGCCGATGAATTTTAAGCTCTACAGGGACGCCATCAGGTTCCTCCTGTGCCTCGTAGGGACGGCCACCATTGGCATGGTCTATACTTTGTGCGTCTATGTGCTCAGCGGGGTAAGCTGCTTCTCTTCTTTTACTACATGCACGCATACGCTCACCTACGTGGATTTTATACTCTGAGTGCTGACCTTAATCTAAGGCATGGTTTACAAACCTGGAACACAAAGCCAAATACTGAAATTTGCTTTCATATTCCCAGTTCCCCAATACAAGCAATTGATCACGAAGTTCCATAATAACAATCAGATCAAGTGGGATAAAACACTTTGTTTGTTGAGATATCAACATGTCTCCTCTTGCACACTTTTCCTTACACAATTTTTTCATTTTCAATCTGAGAATATATTTATTCCAATCATGTAATACTTTGTAGCTGTTAAATGAGGAATTTTAAATACACCTAGATACCCATTGTTGGTGAGGTCATGGCAAACTGGTACATTGTTCTCTGGGGGTAGCCCTATGAATTGTTACAAGCCTTTTCATTGCATGTTTGCAAAATATATTGAGAGCCATAAACGTGTTCATACCTTTTGACCCATATTTGACCCATTCATACCATTTCTAGGAATTTAAACAAACAAAAAATGTCATATGTGCAAAGCTGTTCATGACTGGTTTATCTTCGACAGCTAAAGAGTGACTTCATCTTCCAGGAACCTCTCCAGGAGGTGGTGAAGAAAGCCCTTGATGTTATCACCATCGCAGTTCCTCCAGCCCTACCTGCTGCTCTGACCACGGGCATCATTTATGCCCAGAGGAGGCTCAAGAAGAGAGGCATCTTCTGCATCAGTCCCCAGAGGATCAATGTATGTGGACAATTAAACCTTGTCTGCTTTGACAAGGTATGTGTGTTTCATCCTCATTCTCATCCCCATTTCTATCATCGTTATTGTCATGTTTAGGTAATTTACACTCTTGTGAAGCAGGAAACATAGGATGTGGATACCTGACTTCATTTTATCTCTGATTGGATGTGTGATCTAGGAAAGACACATCTCTTGAGCACTGAGATTCCAAGGTTGAGAGAAGGGAGAGTAGGTACTGAATAGGTCCATCTTTTAGGGTCCTTCCAGCTCCAATATTCTATGAAACACAGCTAATTAAAATAGCATTCTCTCCCTCTATAGTCAAAACCCTCACACAAACAACAAAATTTAAACCTTTTTGATTTAGGGATATTGCTGTATCCCATATGCCAAGAATATTGCCTGACACATAATCAGTGCTGAATAAATATTTATTGAGTTAATGAATGAATAAAAAATTAAGAGTTTATTTAGCTGTATCTTACTATGAGACTTGGTTACAATAAAGCCCCAATCAAACCCTTACTGTATTTTCCCATCTGCAGTATATGGCTTAAAATTCTCCTTGATTTTACACCAGTTACTCCCAAACAGCCTCTTCATCTCCCTTCTCTTGAATGTATCTTCTAGTCTGTACACACATATGCTGGGGTGAAGATGGGCATGAACAGCTCTTTTGTGGCTGGGTCTTAATTTATAAAGGCGACTGAGCGATGGAAGGGGGAGATCAATGCCATTGAAAGAAAAGCTTAATGTTGTGTACAGTTCCCCTAGACAGAAGAGGCATGGCTCACCATGCAGGGCCACAGGGGGAACGTGAAGTTTTGATCAGAAACAAAGCAGGAGCCATGGAAGTGCTTAGGCAATGGCCTTTGTTGGGGTTTCTGCAGGAAAGGCAAGGCAGGGCAGGGTAAACAGCGATGATTGGCTAGTTTGAATGATTTCGGTGAGCTTTGAACTGTAGAGGTGGTCTCTAGTTGTCTGATACCTGGCCCTAGGTTATTGAAGGCAGAGAAATACTGTCTCCTGGGGAATAAGGCCAGATAGAGGAGGTATGGCTCCCGACTGGACTGGGGGTATCAAAGACGTACTATTGGCTGAGTCTCAAAGAGGCAGTCTCTCTCCAGTCAGAAAGGCTTTTTAAGATGTCAAAACATTATAACATACAGAAAACTCAAAAACATATACAGTAAAAGGGCATTGTAGGCAGGTGAATATGGGCAAAAGCGTGGAGTCAGGACAGCAATAGAGCATGGTTTTGACCGGAGTAGGACGTTAGTAATGGGAGAGGGTGTTTGTAGACCTTGATGTTTGACTAAGAAATTTTTACATTCTCTTTAGGCAGTGGGGAATTGTTGAAGGTGTTTTTTCTTTTTTTTATCGTTGCTTTACTTTTTCTTAATATAGTTGTTTATTGTGGTAAAATGTATGTAACATAAAATTTATCATTTTAACCATTTTTAAGTAGCTTTAAGTGTATTCACATTGTTGTGCAACCATCACCACCATCCATCTCCAGAACTTTTGCCATCTTCCCAAACTGAAACTTTGTACCCATTAAACCACACATTGAAGATTTTGATAGCAGAGAATTAATGGGACTCAGAGTTGTGTTTTATAATTACTGCAATATCAGAGAGATGTACCAAGATTGGAAGGTTAACACAGTTCTTGCCACCATTTCAATATTATTTTGTGATCAATCTAGCATCATAAGGAAAGAAGTTCTACTTATGGGATCATCTCATCTTGGACTTGGAAAAAGAAACAGGGGTGGGAGAGATAATTGTGACATGAATTTGAATAAAAAACAAGTAATAATTATGAGAATTAGCATTATTGTCAGCTCTTGCTCTATGCCGGACGTCAAATTAAGCACTTTATTTGTATTACCTCATTCACCCTCTACGAGTATCATGATGTTACAGATAAAGGCTCTGATATTTAGAGGGATAAAATAATTTGCCTGGGTTACCCCGCTGGGTTTTAACCCAGTCCAAGCTCTTCATCATTATACTGCACTGAGAGAAATTCCAATAAGCACCTTTTTACCAAATAGGTGTCAGATAGTAAATAATTTCCTTAGAACAGTAAAACATTCTACTCCTGTGATTTATTTCTGATGATACTTTTGACTTCTACTATGAAAACTGGACTCACCCATTTTATAGCTCTTACAGCCTTACCTGGGACTTTCCCATCCATTTGGTCTACATAGATCCTCAAAACAAGCCTCTGAAATATGTCAGGCAGATACTGTTTTCTTCCTTATATCGCTCAGAACACTAAAATTCAAAGAGATTAAGTGCCAGCTTGTCACACAACTGGTATGCGCTCATCAAAGTTTCTGCCCAGGACTCCAGAAGCCCACCATATTGTGTCTGTCCTTGAAGAGCTGATCTTGATAATATGATTGTGACACATATTTACCTTATTGCTCATCACTATGGGGCTGCTGGATCTCCAGGGTCAACTGGTGCTCGTTTCTGTTTAGACAGGCACCTTAACAAGAGATGGCTTGGACCTCTGGGGAGTCGTGCCCTGTGACAAGAATGGGTGAGTACTTTGGACTAAAGGCATTTAGTTTCACTTTTCCCAGAACTCTGTGTTTTCTCCTGAAAACTAATCATGGAGAGATCGTGCCATTGGCTTTAGTGAGCAGTGGTTGCTGGAGTATTTTCCTTTAATTTCTTTTCTTGAATATTTCTAAATCTCACTAAAGCATGCATATTTCCGCCCACTCCAGCCCCTGCCCCATGCCACTCACAAACCTAGGAGATGAAGGGGTGTTTTGACACTGCATTCAAATCCTTGCTCGAATGTAATGTGTTGTCAACATATTAGTCAGGGGCCTGAAATTGGCCCAGGGTCCCTAATTTGGACAATACCACGACATTGTCCTTCAGGGAGGTGACATTCCTAGTACAAACTGAAGGCTTTCTGTGTGCTAAGGGGAAGAACACTGCACTGACTTGTGTGCGCTGAATTTCAGGAAGAGGAACAGCTGTGGACCCGTGGCTAGTGTACTCCTTTGCCTCGGGATTCTAGCTCTGGGAACTCCACCTTCTGGCTGCCAGAAACCCCCCTTTCCTGGCCAGAGAAGACTCAGTTTGGGTAGATTTCAGCTTGGTGTGGTGGATGTACACATCCCCCTGCTGGGGCCCTCTTGTGGCCATGAGTGAGTTTGTTTCTCTGCCTGCTTTTTCTCTCCCCTGCCACTTCCAATGTGATCAGAACAGGAAGCATTTGACATTATTTCGTTTTTTTAATGAAAATACTTCCCTCTCACACTTACAACCTAAATCACAAAGCATCTTATACATGGAAGATACATTGTGGTTCCTGCATAATGCAGAAGACATAGACATAGAATTTGTCCATAAAATATTTTAATCATATATGTTTAATACATTTTCATATTAAAATATAATTTATAAACAAGTCTATTTCCTGGGTTAAAAGATTAATCCTGATGCTTCTAACCACTTTAGTCTCCAGATTAAGTCTCTTACAAGGGTTAAACGTTCTAAAGTTATTTTCATTTTCCCTTGAAGATAGATTGGATGTATACCTGGTCTCTTTGTTCATGAGTATTTTTCTGTTTTAACTTCTACAAAAAGTGTATGCATTTATTCCAGTATGTGAGCATCCTGAGGGCAGTCTTTGTCGTATTCACCTTTGTGTCCCTATGACGTAGCCCAATACCAGGCACACACAGCAGACGCACAGTAAATGTTCATCTGAAATGAACTAAATACCTTCCATCTTTTGAATGCTCTTCCACTTACTGAATTGCCATCATATTTTTCACAAGACTTTTGAAACTTTCTATTTCTAAGAGTGGCTTGTCAACTTCAAATAAAAACAGTTGATACAATATTTAGGTGAGTGACTAATTAATTAATTAGGCCTACCACTCTCCCTTCCTCTCTCTCTCTCTCCCTTCCTTCCATCCTTAAAAAAGGTCAAAGTTGGCTTCAAATGACTAAAAGAGAAATTTAAAGTTTAAAAAAAAATTGGCAAATTTAATTAACAAAATGAGAGAAAAAAGATTCAATTCTAGCCAAGAAGTCAGCACCTGACTTATAGACTATTAAATATCTTCTTGTGAAAGGTGAGCCCATCTCTAATAATTCATATCTTCCAAAAATGGCCTGCCCAATGTGCCAGATACTTCAAGAACCATCAGAAGGCTATCTGGCTACCTGGGCTTGATAAATCATAAACCTTCAAACAAAAATCCAAGGACAGGGATGATAGAAAGTTTTATGTATCTGTTGTGCAAATCAATCTGGCTTGATCCTCAGGAACTCAGAATTACATAGTCAGAATTCTTACTGATGACTGTGAGTGTGCTATCTTAAAGATAAGAATATTTCCCCCCGATCTGTGTTTGCTTTTTGGTTTGAGCTTAATGTCTGTGTTAATCATGCTGCAGGTGATCACTTCCTTTTAGATGTTCACTAAAATACCAGGTGACACATTGTAAACTACTAAGATAACTCGATCTTTCGATATGTAATAATAGATATGATCAACAGAGTGGGTAATCAGCCAAGAGGTTTTTGAACTCTTTTTGAACTTGAATGAGGCAGCCAGGAAGAAATAAGGCTGAATTATGAGTCAACACTGAGATGTATATGCTTTCAAGAACAAAAGACTAGAGCAAACTAAGGCCGTATTTAAAGAAATGCAGTGTCCAGGTCGTGGGAAATAATAGTCTGATCCTGGAGATGTCATTTTAAGACAAACCATGACAAATAAAAACTTCCAAGCAAGAGTAACTAGGAAGGTGAGAGGTCTAGAAACTGCATGTTGGAGGCACGGCTACAGGTTCCTGTGGAACCCCAGAGAAAGGGGGGATCAAAAGGGAAAAGAGCCAGGCTGGTCCACAAATCTGAGAGAAGCGGCCATGTGGAGCAGGGAGAGTAAGTAGATTCTGACTAGCTCGAAGAAGCAGATTTTGCCTCGGTTCAGGAAGCACTTTCTGGCGCTCAGAGGTCCTCCAAATAGGATGGGCTGCTTTGTGAACCACCTACTGTGCTACACATTTAAGAAGGGACTGACAACAAGGTTACAGAGGACACCCCTCCAGCGGACCCGAGGCCAAACTTGATGACTTCAACTCTGGATTAGTGAAAGAACCCTGATTACGACATTTGAGTTGTATCTCAGTGGGTTTTAGATGAAGCCACTTTCTATAGGAAGCGATGGGGATGATGGCTGCCATATTGACACTAGATGCCAGGTTGGAAGAGGGGGATGTTGCAAAACATTCTCAAAGATGTTTTTTAAAGTTCCTTTCTTTATCATTATGGTCTTTCGGGGTTCCAGTAACCAACTCACTCATTTATTCACTCATACATTTGCTGACTGTCTACTGTGGACCAAACATCAGACATGTTGGGGAGAGGGCTATGGAAGACACAGCCCCGTCCTGAAGGATTCATTGAGGGAGATACACACATACACAAAGAGCTATAGTGGGAACTAGCCTGTTCTGTCTCACAGCATTGGAAATGAAGTGGTCTGGAAGTTGGGGTGGGAGTGGATGTGTTTAGAACTAAGGGTGATACTTCTAGTTCTTTCCATACCTCTGGAATTAAATCACGGCCAGAGAAAGGGTAAGGAAAAAGAGGGAAGAAAGAACTTGAAAGAATCTCAGAGACTTTTCTCATACTCAATGAACTTATGTAAGGATGATGGCCGAATGAAGCACTGTTAATTCAGGGGATTAGAGAGTAGTCACGTAATGTAACAAAGCATATTAAACCACTCTTTAAAAAGATAGTCACCTCCAGAAGCTCCATTTTGGCCCGGGAGAATAGGATTGAAACTCTTTCTATTTTCTTCTTTAGCTTCCAGGAAGTCCATAGCTTTGCCTCTGGCAGGGCTTTGCCATGGGGCCCACTGTGTGCGGCCATGGCCAGCTGCCACTCTCTGATTCTTCTAGATGAGACCATCCAGGGAGACCCTCTGGACCTCAAAATGTTTGAAGCCACCACCTGGGTAAGCCCTCTGCTCTACAGAAACTCTAAGAACTCTCTTCAATGCCAGAGCAACACAGGTTTTATTACAGCTATTCAATACTTATAAAATGTGAAGTCCCCAGTATAGTGTATGTAGCAGTGAGGGGTAAATCATGTAAGCCTGGTTTTCTTCTCCGCACAATGTATCTCTGTGGTAGGATTATTGTGAGGATTAAATGGGATGATGCATTAAAAAAAAAAATCCCTGATACTGTGCCTGGCACATATTACAGGCTCAATAATATTAATATAATTGTAATTATTATATAATTATTTCCAACTCTTTAGGCTGTAGTAGGAATAATGTCTGGTTTCAAAATTTTCTAGAACATAAGGATGAGGAAACATCACTGTCACCAGTGGTTAGGATAATTTATTGTGACCAGGAGTTTTATTCTTATTCATTTAGTATCGATTTTGTTTCCAAGGCTGGAAACAATAAAAAGGAAAACCATGAGAGCTTTTGTTGAAACTTCGAAGTTGATTTAAGAGCAAATGTTGCTGTTCAGGACGAGGAATATGGCTCTCCCGGTTCTAGTTTTGGTTCTGCTCTAACTGACTGCTTGACCCTGGGAGGTCGTCTCTCCTGTGGGGACTTTGGCTTCCTTGACCTTAGAATGAGGGCATTGAATTAGACCCGCAGCGTTCACATAAAACAAAACAAAAAAGCCACAATCTTTGCTTAAAAGGAAATCTTATTCAGAAGAACCCTATAAAACACAAATAATTGGAGTTGCTCTGGTTGAGAGCGCATTTGAGGAGTAAAGGTGAAACTTCAGGGCACACATCCCCACCTACTTAGCCACAAGCCCATCACCACCCCCTGTAGCCTGGTGCAGCTCTGGACCCCCACGATACATGTGTGAGCCCTGCTGAAGGAGACTGTCCTTAGGATCCTTTCCAACTCTACTAGGGCATGGTTCTGTAGCCATCTGATGTAACTTTGCCATTCTTTCTGGGTTACTATCTCTGTATCTTTAGGTAGGGATTGCAATTTCCTCTCTCAGATTTTTTCAGCCACTCAGTGAGATGACTACAAAGCATTTTGACATCTCTAGTTCAGAAGGTTCCTTTGTTTATAATTTAGGGTCATTATTATAGCAATTAGCTAGCCTTGGTGATCTAGGTTTGTTTCCTGGTCAGGGAACCACCTACCTGTTTGTCACTTGTCACACTGTGGTGGCTGTTGTGTTGCTGTGATGCTGAAAGCTATGCCACTGGTATTTCAAACACCAGCAGTGTCACCCATGGTGGACAAGTTTCAGTGGGGTTTACGGACTAGATAGACTAGGAAGAAGGATCTGGCCACTCACTTGCCAAAAAATTGACTATGAAAACCCTATGAATAGCAGCAGAGCATTGTCTGATAGAACACCGGATGGTGAGAGGATGGCACAAAAAGACTGGGCAGGGTTGCGCTCTGCTGTACACAAGGTTGCTAAGAGTTGGAATCCACTCGACAGTGCTAACAACGACAAATTACAGCAATTACGGAGTGTTTCCTGAACATTAACCACGCACATCACAGTCCCTGCCCTGCTGCACGCTGAGGACCATCCATCCAAATTAGACAGAGAGGGAGAGCTGGAGGAGCACTGAACTCCAGGAAAAGGAAGACAGTAAGGTGCTTGCCTCACACACAATAAGTCTGGCTATTCATGTTCACTATTTTCAAGTTAAGCTCTTCAGAAATGAGAATGAGCCTTTATACAGCACATCCAACAGAGATAGCAGGACAAATTGCATGAATAATTCAGAAGTGTCTGCCCTTCAAGTTCTGCAGCATTTCTAACGCACTATTTTTTTCTGTGGTGAAATAAGGCTGGTTCACCTCCGTCTAGCTGAGGGGAGAGACGCCGAGAAAACATTGATTGGTGTGAGGATTTTCTCAAGGGGAGGATTTGAGCATAGTATCAGTGGATGAACAAGGAATAAATCCCTACAATGAAATATCCTATTTGTGAAATAGGAAATGGCTATTTCTGGGGACGATTTCCATGTCAAAGGAGTACCGGCCCACGCCATGGTAGTTAAGCCCTGCAAAACAGCCAGCCAGGTAAGCCTTGCTTGCTATCTACCCCACCACACCCAAACTCAAAGGGAAGCTTCCCTCACATCCATGATTTTGAAAGGTCACAGGTGTGTTTCCGTTGAATTCCACATGTGGAATTGGTGAGACCTTGTTTCCCTTATTTGCTAAAATAAGGATTGAGGGAGGAGGAGTTAATTCCCAATAGTCAGAAGCTATGTCGATGTGTCCCTCTCTCTTCCCCGTCCCTCAACCAGGTACCAGTGGAAGGAATTGCAATCCTGCATCAGTTCCCATTCTCATCAGCACTGCAGAGGATGACAGTCATTGTTCAAGAGATGGGGGGTGACCGGATGGCTTTTATGAAAGGTGCACCAGAGAAGGTGGCCAGCTTTTGCCAACCTGAGACAGGTAAGTGAATAGACTTGTATTACAACTGGAAAATCTGTATTTCCAGCTCAAATATGTGCCTTCAGCACTTGATCTATGAATCCTATTGCCTAGTGGTCATTGCCAATTGGGTGACTCATTGGCATCCCAAACTCAGTACCAAAATCAAGCCTCTCTTTCTCACTTCCTATATTTCTCATCTTGGTGAATGGTACCAACATTCCCACCCTTACCCCTAGTTTAGGATTTTCCTCTGATTCCTCCCTCTATCTTAGTGCCTTTATCTGTTCAATTGCTAATCCATGGCCCTGTCACTCCGTCAGCTCAGGCTCTCATCATCCCTCCACTGGCTCACTTCAATAGTTGATAAATTGACCCCTGCCTTCAATCTCCCCTATGCTGATTCACCCTTCATACTGTGACCAGATTGGTTTTTCCATCGCATAGCTTAACTATTTTGTCACTTTCCGGCTTTTATTCTTCTGGTTGCTTCACATAGGGGCCAGAATAATCTCAAACTCGTTTAGGATCATATATATGGGCTTCATGATCTGTCGCCTATCAAACTTTCCACATATGCCTTACCACTCCTCTCCTCACATCCTGTGCTTCCCCTGAGCTGAACTAACTACTCAAGGAATGCTGAGTCTGTGCCTATGCACATGATGCTCCCTGAGCCAAAATGCCCATTCCCTTCCTTCATCTAACCACCTCCTCCCAGTCTGCTATATGCACACTAAGTACTTCCATAGCAGCTGCAATTGCTTGGATCATAGTATTGATTGTATTGCTAGCCTTCCAGCCTTTACCCCACTGGACAGAAATCCTCAGGGCAGGGCCTACAGTTCAATCTCTGCAGAGCCAGAGCCAATGACTGACAGAGAATAGACTCAATAAATGTTCACTGATTAAACCAGAGAAAAAAGAATTATACCCCTTTTCCAGCCTTTTTCTTTCTTTCTTTCTTTTTTTTTTTTTTGAATGCCTCCTTCTCATTTTGGCTACACTGGATCCCACAATGTCAACCCTGGCAATGTATGTTTAGTGTTCCCACTGACTTGTTTGTGTACCTTTTTAGAGGTACGTTTTCTTGGACAACAGTTGGATCTGGTTGTAAAAAATTTCTATGCTAGTAATAGCTGAGTAAATTTTACATGCTAATCTTGTGTTATTTTCTGAACAGTACCAACTACTTTTGTTAGTGAACTTCAGATTTACACGACACAGGGCTTCCGGGTCATAGCGCTGGCCTACAAAAAGCTGGAAATGGACCACCACACCACTGCCTTGATGAGGTAAGTGGAGAGGATTTTGATAAAGCAGAATGGTTTTGTGGGAAGATGCACCAGACTGGGCAGCGGACACAGAAACAGAGCGTGCTGGATTTGCGTGCATGAAATGTTTTGAACTTGGTAAACAAGGATGTAGTCATCCCTTCTCTTCCTAAATCACAAAGCTGATATGAACAGTGACTGGGAGAATTCATGAGTAATAGCTGTATAAACTGTAAACTACGATGTGATTGTAAAACTTTGTGAAAACAGACCTATAAATATAACAATGCTTCAGAGAGGTTGAAATTGTGGTCGTGCCCTCATTTTGAACTAAATATAGGTAGCTAATCTTTCATTGTAGTTGGTGAGTTAGTTGAAAGTTAGGAAACATTTGTCTGAAAAAATTCTTGATAAGAAATATACAACTTAATATAACAAATAAATATAGCTTGGACTTACATAATCTAGGTAGCATTTGTAGAAAAACAAGAAAAGCTTCAGAGGGGCCCTTCTACAGAAAGTTTTGATAGGTATAGATTAATAGGGATGCTCAAAGGCTGAAATGGACTGGAGTGTTTATTAGTTCAAATCTATTCGTTGTTTTATTTTCCACCGTTTTTAGGCTATCATGTTTATTTCACCTTCAATGCCATGTCCAATACCTTATACCACCCACTATTAGTAACACTGCTATGGAGATTATCAAGGCTTATATTGTTATTTAGGATTTTAAATTTGGAAGGTCTAACGTATTTGTGTTCAATCCTGTCAGACTCAACCCTCTCTTCTTGTGACTATATTTTGTGCCACGTCCTTTAACATACTAAAATAAAATTCATGTGTAACATGATCTGTACGTATTCTCTGTAAAAAACAAATAGAGTGCCCTTCTATACAGTAAAAATAAAAGGAAAAAATGCAATGAATTACAAGAAGGAATGGTTCAATGAAGTTTCAGCTGACTCCATTAAAACAAAATGAAACAATATATTGCTTGCACCTGTGTGTAGAGTCGTTCCAGCCACAACAACTAGGAATGCAGACTGACACAGGTGTGCCAGACACCGGAATCTCAAATACTGCCAGCACTCTTGCTGCCAGTGTGGTGACTCTGTGAAGTGGTTAAAAACTCTTCGTAAAACTGAATAAAACAGTACAATCTTTTCTCAACTTATGTGGTAGTGACATTCCTGGAAAATTCAATGGAATATTGAAAATGTGCAAAAATACGTTGTATTTATATGTAAAACAGAGGTAGGGGAAGTATACACAATTTTGTATGTGTTTAACATAATATAGTAGTATTATACGTACTGTAATAATACAGTACACTATCTAGTCCAATGTAAACAATGTAGGCCTGTACTGGCTTAGGAAAGTATAAACAATTTTCAGCGTCCACGAATGTCCTATAAAATATTCAAAAGGCACGTGGGATGCAGAATAATTCTTCGCTGTGCATTGGTCAATGCAGAAAATCTTACATAGGTGTCTAAACAGTTTCCCGAATGTCCTCTAGAGGCGGTACCACCCCTCCTGAGAATGACTGATGTGTCCCAACCCTGTCGCTTCGTGGATGGGCAGTGAGGCCCAGAGGGGGAGTCACTCATCTGAAGTCCCTGAGTATTGGATTCCTGGCCTTATTGGCCCACTCTCCCTGAGGCCAGCTTAATGTGACCCTTAAAACTTTGGCTATTACAATTCTGGATAGTCGTTGTAGTTTACTCAACTCTGGTCACTCAAGTCAGAGGGCTAAGAGTGAACTTTGAGACTGGATGTCACATGTTAAAGAAGAGGAAACGTGGGTCCAGGGAAGGGATGTGGGGATGGAAGGAACTGGGGATGGAGGGGACTGGGAATGGAAGGAACTGGGGATGGAAGGAACTGGGGATGGAAGGGACTGGGAATGGAAGGAACTGGGGATGGAAGGAACTGGGGATGGAAGGAACTGGGGATGGAAGGTAGTTTCCTGAGAGCCTGTTGACAGGGATACATCAAGAATCTGGCCACTATGCTGCTGCTTCTGATTATTGTAATAAAATATTTGCAAATCTACAAGTTTCAGACTCATGGCCTTCAGGCTTGTGTGTGTAACAAAGCACTCCTGGTGGAGGCCCATGAGCAACAGGAAACGGTGAGGGCTGCGGCACACAGGAGAGTACGTGACCTGGCCAAGGTCATTGAAATTCCAAGTTTTCAAAATCCGGTAAGGTCTAAACACAAGTTCACTAATAGGATCTGATCTTAGGTTCTCAATTTGCCCCTCCTGTGTTAAAGCCACATCACCACTACTCATGGCCAAGTTAGTTTACCTAACCTTTGCTAATCCTTGATTAGAGCAGAACATTCTCTCTGGGGGGGGTGTGTGTGTGTGTGCGCGCACGCACGTGTGGTTACTCAGAGTGCTTCCAGCACTGATATCATAATTTCTTTGAGTGTTCTTGGCCTGCTTTATGCATATTTCATCCTTTAATAATCACATGGATTTTAAGAACATGAGATATAATCACAGGGATGACAATACTTGTTTGTATTTGATGCCCCATTCCTTATTATTTTTGGATGCTTCAGGAGGAGGTATAACATCTATGTAGGAAGCAGGAAAAGATAGGATGCAATTCCAAGTTGCAGAGCTTAAGACCTCTCAAGGGACTACTTCTCTTTATTTCCTGGCTCGGATTGAATACATGTGAAAAGAAGAATCATATCATGTTAGAGCTAGAAGAGACTCTGGAGATTCATTAATTTCACCACCTTCTTCTACAAAAGAAGAAATAGGCTGACATATAAAGAACAGGCAAGGTCATGCAACAAGGTCATGATGGGGATTAGAACTCTAGTCTTCTGATTATTGTGCATTGAACCCTACGAAGGCTATGTGCCAGAGGAACCGTAAATATGAGTGCCAGACTATGTCAGATGGTTGACCCTGCAGCCATCTTCTTGGCTCAATCTAGTGCCTTGTGGTTGGCTCATGTCAAATCATCTCTGAACACATCCAAAGCCTGAGGCCTGGTTAAGAAGGTTACTAGAAAGACGGGAGGACCTCAATCAGGCGTCAACTAAGTTATCCTCCAAAGACCAGCTCAAACATCACCTTCTCCATGAAGGTTTCTCCAATTACTCCATCGAGAAATGACTACCCCTTACTCCATAGGACTCTTATTTGTACATCATCACAGTACTCTCCCAGCCTTCCTTATAACTGAGATAGTCAAGTCTAATCTTGTCCTCCAGGTTGGACATGAAGTCTCTGGAGTCAGGGACCACTGAAGTCTCTGCATATTCTCTCCCCTTTTTCCTTAGCCTGGGTCCTTCTACTTAGATATTCAGTAAATGTCATGGATTTGACGGACTGTCTGACTTCGGTCCCGTGAGAACCTTCTGGCAGTAGAATTTCTGAAAGAGGCAATAAATTTTCCTAGGTTCCCTGACAAACAATGGTCACTAGAGTCTTTTAACTAGGCAAACACTTGCCAACCACTTCCTCAGTCTGGGGCACCGTGTAGGTGTTATTGAATTTGTTGAACCAGGCTGGCTTGCCCTCAAGGAGTTGAGACAGAGGGACAGATCAAACGGCAAAGAATGGTAATATATGGACAAATAAAAACAAGCTAAACTGAAGTAGGAGTAATCTGCTGAGGAAACAATTATTTCTATCTGGGGAAGCCTTCATGGGGAGGTGCATGTGAGTTGGACCTCAATATAGGAAGGATTTCAATAGTAGATCTTAGGGGACTTTGAACCTTTTCCATGAAATAATAAAGAATGTCTCATGGCAGTCTAGAGCAAACGTTTTAGAGCTGGCTGAGGACAGAGCATACCCATGGTGAGTGGTCCAACTTGGCTGGAGGTTAGGGTGGGTGAACAATTTCGTGATGGATGAAGCTGGAAAGATAGTTTGGAAACAGATCATGAAGAGACTAAATGCAAAGTTCAGAAGAATAGGAAACTCCATCCTCTTGAGGCTGCTCTGAGGCAAGTAGTTCAAACTGTGTCCACTTCCTGCCACTCTGGTGGAGGTATTAGCAGTGTCATGGGAGCATCACTAACTCTGGGTCATACCTCTCCTATGTGAGGCCCAGCATTGGGACGCACATGGCAAGTAAGGCATGTTGGCTTTTCGGGGCGCTGCTTCATCTGCAGTGCAGCCAGATATAGGCAGTGCTGGTTTCTCACTCATGTGTCTGCTAGAGGTATTTGGGTCTCAGGTAAATGAATCATGGAAGAACTCTGAACCCCTAACCCTAAATGTGCTCCCCTGCACTTAGTCCTGTGGAATGTCTTGGCAATATTCTCATGGTGAACAGGAGCCTCAGAGGCCTCACTTACTTGCAGAAACATGCCTACTTTAAGCAGAAGGCCAGTGCTACCAGCTGTGGGACAAAAGGAAGGAGACACTCAGCCTTAAAAGAGGGGCCATTTTTTTTTTTTTTTTGAGATTATGGCCTCATATCTCCTGGGGCTAAAGTAGTGTTGATTATAGCCTTGGTTTCTCGAAAACTGGCATTTTATTTGATTTTTCTTGTGCCTCACTTATTTTTCATGACGTTTTGTACCACAGCTGGAACTCCTCTCTGGTGGTTGGTGGCAGGTGAGGTGATGAAATCACCACAGCAGATGGAAGAGACCTTTGCGGTCCTTCAGTTCATTCTCTACAAAGTTAAAGCAAATCTTCTGCTTAATAAATCCTCTTTCTTCCTCTTGATTCAGTCAGAGGAAATGTCTCAGCATCATTCGTGTCCCCTCTGTCTTCTTACTGGATAGTTCCTGGCACATACTTAGTGTCTAAGGAACAGCGCGTGAGTGGATGAGAGGGAACCCCTCTGACAGGATGATATTTGTCTTTGTTTTTGTCTTGCTTCCTGTACAATGTCCTATTTCTGTTCAATCATATATACTTCCAGGGACAAGGTGGAGTCAGATCTGATATTTCTGGGACTGCTGATCTTGGAGAATCGATTGAAGGAAGAGACAAGACCTGTGCTGGAGGAGCTCATCTCAGCCCGGATAAGGACTGTAATGATCACAGGTACAGAACACAGTGGACGAGAAAGCAGTAAGAATTTGATGTGGAAATGGACAGAGATTCACTCATTTAGCAATGTTATTGTTGACCACCTACTATGGGCCAGACGTCTTTCTAGGTGCTGGAGACAGGCAACGAAAGAGGCAGACTTCCTGCTCTCATCGAGCTTCCGTTCAGGTGGGATGAGGTAGAAAATCAATCCACCCATCAACCAATCCAAATAAACAGCTGGTCATAAGCGTTATGAGGTTTGTAAAACAAAACAGGGTGATGGAGTAGAGTGTATCTGACCGGCTACTTTAGATGAGGCTCTCTCTGAGAGGGGGCGTTTGGGATATCATCTGAAGGAGAAGAGGAAGTGAGCCATACAAACATGATGACGATTTTTATCATTAAATGTTAGGAGAAGAAGAAGGTATAGTCAGCACGGTCTGTAAACTACCCTTAAGGCCCATCAATAATGAAATCTATGATCCTGGAGATAAAAAAAAAAACGCTATCCCCTCTACTCCTACTCCCAAACCCCAAATCACACACCCAAGGGAGTGGTGAGAAAGGATTGTGCAAGAGAAATTTGTGAAATTTCTTAGTGAATGCTTCTGAATGGAGAACAGATGATTTCCTAATGCACTCGTAGTTTTTGAGCGTGTGCCTTCCCTTTCACTGCTCTCATAGGCAGACACATCTAACTCTATTAAATTGTTTACAAGATACAATATTTCCCCACCAAAGCACTTACTCCCGCCCCACTTCCCCTGAACCCAGTTCTACTGTTGGGAACTGGAGAATGCTCTTACCTCCGCCTCTGTGCTTCTCCATCTCGCTAGTCTCCCCCGACAATCCAGGAGAATTTTGGGTCGTTTTTCCTCTCTCCATTTCCATCCAACTTCTAGGTATTGCTGAGTTAATTTACTACTTAGAATTTCCCTTACATTATGACCCTTCTGTTTCAGAATCTTTATTTAACACTTATATTACACATTCTCATAATCTTTAAGCATTTAGATTAATGTAGAAATAAGAGTTCATTGCTTTCCACCTTCCCTCTTGACTTCTTCCCTCATATTGAAATTTTTTTCCTGTTTCTTTCCTCACTTGGCTATAATTTTTTCTCAAGAATTGTCCTTGGATGAGATGGAAGGGTGATATGCTCTCTGATTTCTTACCTATCTTGGAATATATTTCTTTGCTCTGACAAGGGATAATGTCTTGCCTGGGTATAGAATTTGGGGGCTAGAGTCCTTTTTTTTTATGAGGAAGATTGGCCCTTAGCTAACATCTGTTGCCGATCTTCCTCTTTTTGTTTGAGGAAGATTGTCGCTGAACTAACATCTGTGCCAATTTTCCTCTATTTTATGTGGGGTGCTGCCACAGTGTGACTTGATGAGTGGTGCTATGTCCACACCCGGGATCTGAACCTGCGAACCCTGGGCCACTGAAGTGGAGTGCGCACACTTAACCACTAGGCTACTGGGCCGGCCCCTAGAGTCCTTTTTCATAAGTGGTCTGTAGGTGTTATCCTTTGGTCTTCTGGTATTTGGTGTTGCATATTATAAGTGCAATACCAGTCCACTGTAGGTAACTTGTTCTTTTCTGCACATAATCCTTTTTCTTTAAATTTGGAGTTTAGAAATGTTACCAGGGTATGTCTATATGTCTATCATTTTTTATTAATTTAGTCTGGAACATAGTGAGCACTTTTAATCTGTCTCAGGGAAATTTCTTCTATTGTTCATTTAATTATTGCCTTTGTTCTTTCTCTTTCTTTTTTCCCTTCTGGAATTTCTATTATTCACATGACAGGCCTCCTGGATCTATCCTCTCAGTCTCTTATCTTTTTTCTTGAGACTCTCATATTTTTATGATTTTGTTCTGTGCCTTAAGATTTTTTTTTGCACTCACTTTTTCCAAATCACAAACTCAGGTCTCAAAAATAACCATTATCTTCTTTGAATCACTTATTGAATTGTTAAGTTCTTGAATCGTGTTTTGGGGTGGGAGTGGCTCTAGAAAACCTTTGTGTGTGTGTGTGTGTGTGTGTGTGTGTGTGTGTGCATTTGAGTTTCCTTAAGTGCGCTCACTACTTTAATGCAGGTTTCATTTCTCTCTAGCAGCTACTCTATTTCATCAGTCATGTGTTCTGGTTCTTTCACCTGGTCTTTTCCTATCTAGCTTCTGGGACTTCCTAAATAAATTGTTACATTCCTTTGTCAGATGATTGAGGCTCAGGCCTGGCCTGCATATCCTAAACGGTAGAACTCTCATGGGTGGTGGATGAAAAATGAGCCGGTGTTGCAAAGCAGACTGGCTGCTGGTGCCCTGCTGAGGCCTGTGGAGGAAGCCTGTCAGCTCTCAGGGCTCCCTGTGCTCTTCCGACCTCAGGGTGGAGCACTAGTTAGCTCTTTTGAGGATCCTCATAAGTATTTTGGTAGAAACCTGGGAGAAGCCATCTTAGGGATAGCCAGCCAGATGTAGTATTATACATTTTTTAATGATTGCTCTAGGAATTACAATATCTGTACCTACCCTTGCATGAAGGCTTACCACCACAAATGTCCCTTCCCTCCTCTCCTTTACCTTTTGCTTATGTGTATGACAGACAATGAAAACTCTACCAGACAAGGTTAAAGGTGTTACTTTCAACAGTCAAGTTAAAGAACATAAGTAAAGAAAAAGACTTTTATATTTACCCAGATCTTTATTATTTCTGTTACTATGTTTTCATTCCTTATATCACAAATTTCCCTCTGGTATCATTTCCTTTCAGCCTAAAGAACTTCTTTTAGCATTTCGCTTTGAGCATGTCTGCTGGCAACAAATTATCTTAGTTTCCATTCATCTAAAAATGTCTAACTATTTCTCCTTCATTCCTGAAGGATATTTTCACTAGCTATATGCGTCTGAGTCCACAGTTCTTTTTTCAATACTTTAAAGATGTTGTTTCACTGTCATCTTGCCTTCGTGGTTTTTGATGAGAAGTCTGTGATAACTTGAATAATCATTCCATTATATCTAATGTATTATTTTCTCTAGCTGCTTTTAATTTTTTTCAGCTGTGAATTTTTATATATTTTTCATATTTTTATATTTTATATTTTTTTCACCTGAGAATTTCTCTTTTGTCATTTATTTCAAGAGTATTAACCTTTACCACATGGCGGAGGCTTGTAATACCTGCTTTAAAACCGTTGTCTGATAATTCCAACATCTGGGTTATCTTGAGATAGGCAACTGTGAATTGTTTTTTCTTGAGAATTGGCCAGATTTTCCAGGTTTTTTGTATGTTGAGTATCCTGAACGTATTGAATGTTATATTATGAGATTGTGAATCCTGTCAAAATCCTCTGGAGACTGTTGAACATTTTTGTTTTAGCAAGCAAAAATCTGGAACATGGGAGGTGATTAATATCATAGTTCACTTCTTGAAAATTTGCTATCCTTCTTTGGGTTTTTTCTACACACGCAGAGGTCGCGGAGGTCTGGGTTAAGCCTTGGGCTCACACAGTTCATACACTGAATTAGTCTCCTTGACTAGTTCTCTCCTTTCCAGGACTTCCCCTATAGCTCTTCAGCCCTCAGCTGCCCCTTTTCCTGGTTCCTCTGGCTATAAAAACTAAGTTTCTCTGAGTGTTAGCCACCTGCACAGCTCTGGGACTGGGGCTTACACTCAGATCACATATATGAGAGGAAAGAGAAAAAAAGTTGAGAATCTCGCCACCTTGTAGATAGTTTCTCCAAATTTAACTCCCTTCCACATTCTGTCTGCTTATGCTTACTTTCCAAACTCCTTGGGTAGTTGCTTTTTGTATTTTGCCCAGAGTTTTCCGCTGTAATCAGTGGGAGAGATAGATTATAGTGGGCTGACTCCAGCTTGACTGAAAGTGGGACCCCCAGATACTATATTAAACTAGTAGGGTTTTGTTAAGCTTTTACCAAGCTGTTAACAAATGACAGAAATAGATTAGAATTTCGCCTTTTTGCTTCTCCTTCCCACTCTCTGACAAAGATATACTGGTTATGATGTAACCAGATGAAAAGCAGCAAGAACCAGAAAAGGAATTATGGAGTCATAGAAAGTCAGGGCTGAGAGAGGCCTTAGAGATTATTTCTCTTCATACCTAAAATAAAGTCTGAACTCCTTATCCTAGTTTTCCAGGCTCTCTATGAATTGGTTCTATCCTTTCAACCTCATCTTGGGATGTTCTTCCTTTCTTCTAGGTGACAATCTTCAGACTGCAATAACAGTGGCCAGGAAGTCTGGAATGGTTTCTGAAAGCCAGAAAGTCATTCTTATTGAAGCCAATGAAGCCACTGCGTCCTCATCAGCATCTATAGCTTGGAAATTGGTAGAAGAGAAGAAACACATTGCGTACGGGAATCAGGTAAGCCTCAAAACAGACCTTCTGCCATAATATCAAACTTGTCTCACAGTTTTGGCAACTGAGCAGCTTTGACCGGCAGAAGGGTACAGGTGAACTAAGGTCACAGAAGTGTACAGGTGAACTAAGGTCAATGTACTTCTCCCGAATGTCTAACACATATGCAGTTCAGTGAACTCAATTATATGAGTTTCCCATACTATTCCTGCTGAATCTTAAGGTACAGTGCTTTCCTGGGTGCTTTTAAGCTTAAAAAAGTCATTGGCTGTGTATGAGAAAGAATATAGTAAATGAGACTGAGAACATAATTTTCCATTTTTTCCCTTGCTTACTAGCCATTGCATTGGGTTCAAAGGGGGTTTAGTTCCTAGGAGAGACACCGCTGTGTACATTGGAAAATCAGACTGTCTTCAGGATAGGAAAAAAAGTTTTATTAGTTTATCTCTAATCTTGTCAGTATCCTCTCTCTATTGTGTCCTTGTGGAACAATATTAATTCTGTAAGAAAAAAATTCTAAGTTCTCACTTCAGGGAGAGATTTGTTAAGCTGCAGCGTTTTTGTATTTTACACTTGAAATGTGTGAAATGTGCTCTTCTCTGGAACTCACTGAGATCAAATCAGGATGAGAACAGGACATGAGTAAGTGATATTCTCCTATTCACTAGAGGCTGTGATGTACAACGGTTGATCCAGCAAAGAGAAAGGGCTTCTCTGAAGAATCTGGGCCGTAAAAAAGAGAGCCTCTGGACTGTCCTCATTGCCTTCTCTTAGATGTGCTTAGATAGCCTAACCACTTTATCAAATCTAAAATAACTGTGTCTTGCTTTGCAGGACAATTACATCAACATCAGGGAAGAAGTCTCTGATAATAGCAGAGAAGGAAGTTACCACTTTGCCCTAAGTGGAAAATCCTTTCAGGTTATAAGTCAACATTTCAGCAGCCTACTGCCAAAGGTAAGGTCTAAGAGAGTACCGATCTCCCAGTAAAGATGCTGACAGTGTCACTTACAGAACATGATCCGAAGTAATTTCAAACCTCTAAAGAGGTAAGATATACCTATTGAATGTATCATAAGAGAGGCAGATATTTTTGCAGAAGTTACTGTTGTCTCATTTCCTACTAGATTTGAAATAAGTAAATTTGATTAGCCAATTTTCCCTCATCTATAGGATTAAAGTATTAGTGCCTTAAGTCATAAGGACTGCTTTTGGGTAGCTGTTACTGTATTGCCATGGTTAGGGGTTTCACAGCATAGTGGAAATTCAGCAATTATGCAGGAAGGCAGGCCAAGAAGAGAGCAATCCCATTAGATTTTTGATAGAAGACCTGTATAAAAAATAAGTTCACACTTAAAACTTTTTTCATGAAGAACAAACCCATAGTGGGGACAGGTAAATTATATATATATATATATATATATATATATATAACATGTGAACAAACTAGTTAAAGAATGTGTCTAATGTAACCCAAATAAAAATTATTTGTATTCAATTGCTCATCATCTTAGGTACTGTTTAAGGAAAAAAGAATAAAGACTTTGAGGTTGAGTGAACACTAAGCTGAGTTTACTGCCAAGAAGAACAGGGAATGCACAGATCTAACACAGAAGAATTTAGACCCTGCAGACTGGAGCTCAGGTGGATGGAGCTGTTACAGGTTTATATACCATTAAACCTTCAGTGTTCCATAGACCAAATAAGGCTTGGGATGTCAGCTGAAATTCACAATTGGTGAAGCCCAGGTGGTGTGGTTAAGTCGAGGACTGCAAATAGTCACTTCTCCACCATTAGGCTGTCTTTCTGCTGGTTCTGAATAATTTTCTGCGATGCAGTTGCCTTCTTTCCTTTTCCTGGGCTCCTGATCTGAATTATCTTGCAATTTCTCATATTCTTCTGGTTTAAATTTCCATTAAGCTCAGAATTTTTCAAACCACATTATCCATAGTAGCTGAGCTAAATTCTTGTAGGTCATCATTTTCATCAAATATTTTTATTAAGTAGTCATCATTACTGATTACAGTCTCTCTGATCACTTTTCCGATGCCCAAATTCTCAATGTATGTCTTAAATTCTGAAGGAGGACTTCTTAGAAACATATTTTTTTCTCATTCATGGATATCATTACCCAGTCAGTGTTCTGAGTGTTATCAATTATTTCATGTACAACCAGCTGACCTGATAAAAAATTTCCCTTATGAGTTCCTTACAGATATTGATCAACGGGACCATCTTTGCAAGAATGTCTCCTGGGCAGAAGTCCAGTCTGGTGGAAGAATTTCAGAAACTGGAGTGAGTTCTTTACCAGTCGAGGTGGTATGAAGTGCTTGGAGGCATAACCATCATGGGGAGAGTTAGAAGTACAGGTCACTCAATTTAGCTAGGCAGCAGTTGTTAACCCGGCTGCACATGACAGTCACCTTGGGAGCTTTGAAAAAGTAGCAATACCAAGGCACGAGCAGCCAGAGATTCTGATTTAATTGCTCACATAAGGCTTGGATATCATTCTTTTTTCAAAGTTCATCACAAAGGTCAATTTTGCATCCAGAGCTGAGGACCACCGAACTAGAACATAAAGGGCATGAAAGGGTGTGGTGAGAAATAAGCCGGGAAAAGTAATTTGAGCTCAGCTTCTGAAAGTACAATGAAAATTTAGACTTCATTTTTGCAAATTATCATCACAGTTATGATACAGAGAGATGTATATGACAAGAGATTCACATAACCCTAAAAATATTAAAACATTCTTATGCCAAAGCATCCTCTCTATCCTAAATCAGAAGAATACTTCTCTTCTAACACAAAGGGTCTCCATTGACAGGATGGGCAGTCCGAATAAAGTGCCCATCATTTGAGATCCTTTATTTCCTGTTAATGGAAACCCATGGACTCCTGGAGCCTTCTCAATTTCTGGCGATGGACCACATCCACATGACTCCTACTCCTACTCACTCCTACTCCATCCTACTCACGTAATTCAGTTACTAGGCAAGCTTCTCAATTCAGAAAACCCTGTCTTCTCAACAAGGTTGAGAACCTAGACAGTAAATTACTTGCCTTCGTATAGCAGAGTGGAAGAGAAGGACAGCGAATTTTGTAAATGCCATCGGCGAGCTTCTACCTTAAAAAGCAGGCTCTCCGTAATCTTTGTTCACAATTCAAGACAGCAGTATTCACCCAGCCTCAAAAAGTGATCCTGAAGCAGGGATGTATTTTCTTTCTTCAGCTTCTGGGCCTGGCATTGCATTTTTGAGTTGAATGACTGCTGGCAGTGGATTTCCTCTCTTGTTACTATTAACAGCACCAACAACTAATTCTTAGTTATCACTTTAGAATTTATAAGAGACTTTCCCATACAGCACCTCACTGAATGCTCATAACACTTTGTAGGGGAGAAAAATGATAGTCAAAACGGTAAATTGATCAGATCAAAGATCTGGATCTTCTGCTTCAAATCCTGTGCCTTCTTCACCATGCCATGCTGTCTCACCATCCAAATTGTGAGCATCCCTGGTTTCAGCTGACAAAGCTGCTTCCTAAGCAGTGGAGTTCAGGGTCTCCCTGAAACACGGGCAGGAGGGGTAGCTGGACTTCTTAATCCATTCTAGGAACTGCTGAGTCCCACCTTACCTTTAGTCAAGCCAGACTGTTAGGAAACTCTCTTAAAATAAATAAGTTTGAAACCTAAGGAATAAAGCTCGTTTTATCTTTTGAATTAGAGAAATAAGCAAGTAAGATTGCTTTGATCTCCTCTACAATTGACATGGCTTCCTTTTAGTTATTTTGTAGGTATGTGCGGAGATGGAGCCAATGACTGTGGGGTAAGTAGCTGCCAGCATGTGGGGCCACAGTACTCAACTGTACTTGCCTGGAGCCCTTTGGAGATAGGATCTCCTGGAATATATACCACCTCCACTCTTCCTGATGGAGAAACTGATATTGAGGGTTTGGGAAGGTTTTGATTCAAGCCACACAATGACTCAGTGGTCAGTATAGACTAAATGGGTTAGAATTTGGTTCTGGGGTCCCCATGTGTTCTTTGGCTAGGTGCCTCAGTGCCATCTCTTTCTTATGCAGCAGGCAGAACAAAATCCACTCATCTCCTGGCTAGTACGTGGGCCCACAGGCCATGTGGCACCAGGAGCCGCGTGGCCAGCTTAGCCAGCCTTTTCTTATGTGGCCTCAGGAGAGATGTATGGGAGTGTGCGTGGACAGTAAGCTGACTCTTTGCTTTCAGGCTTTGAAAATGGCTCACGCGGGCATCTCTTTATCAGAGCAGGAGGCATCTGTGGCCTCGCCATTCACTTCCAAAACTCCAAACATTGAGTGCGTACCTCACCTTATCAAGTAAGTAGGCACATTCCACCCAGCATTGTCTTAATCTCTCCTGACTTTTAGGTGCCGAGCCCATTGTTCTGCCAGGCAGAGACCAGGGGAACTTTGTGTCCCTGGGCAGGGAGGGTGCTTCGTGGAAAATGTAGTCAAACATTCTAGTCCCCAGTGGACTTACCAGGAGTTAAAAATAACCCTGGGAGCGCCGGCCCAGTGGCACAGCGGTTAAGTTCGCACGTTCCGCTTCAGTGGCCCGGGGCTCGCCTGTTTGGATCCCAGGTGCGGACATGGCACCACTTGGCACGCCATGCTGTGGTAGCCATCCCACATATAGGGTAGAGGAAGATGGTTGTGGGTATTGGCTTGGGGCCGGTCTTCCTTGGCAAGGGGAGGAGGATTGGTGGCTGATGTTAGCTCAGGGCTAATCTTCCTCTAAAAATAATAATAATAATAATAATAATAACCCTGGGAAAACAGTGGAATTTCTATTGAAAATCATTGATTTGGTTACTTTAGAAGATTGGAATCTGGAACTTGTTACTGCTTTGAAAGTGTCAATCATGTTCTTATTATTTTAAACGTATCTCCTTAGATGCTTTCTAATGGGGGATGGACAGAAACTTCCTCACCCTCACTTGCCTTCCTTTCTTCTAGCCTCTTTATCCCTCCTTGGAATATCCTTCCCATCCTCAGTTCTCAAAGTATTTATTTGTCTTTGCTGTTTCTACTAAAATTTTCCTTGGTGCGTTATTCCCTCCCCTCGTCCCCAGAGTGTGTACTTCTGCCACATTTTATTAGAATGATAGAGATGGTTAGTATCGTGGCTGCTTTGGATCATTACAACCAATATGTATTTTCAGCTTATAAAGTGCTTTAATGCCTATTGTCTTATGCTTCAAAATAGCCTGGAGATGCAGGAATGGTCACTATTTCTTTTACAAATAAAGAAATTGAGGCCTAGAGACCTTAATTGAGGTGCCCAAGCTCACCCAGCCATATAGGATTGGATTTTGTATTAGCATTGATTTAGTTTAAATGTGTTTTATCTATCATACGCTTTCCACCACCATGAAAATACTGATTTGGTCAGCTCCTCCTCCTTTTTCATTTCTTTATTCAATGCATTTGACAAATATTTATAGAGTAGGCCCTTAGTGCCAGGAATGGGTGGAGGCTCGTGGGAACCCAGAAGCAAGGAAATCAAATGTGTCTCATGAAGTTCTCTTTCCATGAAGAAGTCGGGCAGTAAACACACGCACACATAAATCAAGGGTAATGTGACAGGAAGGAGGACGGCTGGGGAGGTGGAATTGGTCACTTCAGATGAGGTGGTATGGAGAAGCCTGGCTAACGAGGTGAGGGATGAGCAGAAACTACCTTGTAGGCAGAGCAAATGGCAGCAGCAAAGCCCTGATACAGGAAAAAGCCTGGTTTGAGGATCAAGTTTTGGAATCCCAGGGAACCATTATGACCAGAAGCAAATTTCAACTCTATTTTTTTCACCAAATGAAAGAGGTACAAGTAGCATTTCACAAATAATCTATTTTATACTTTAAATATGTACTACTTCCTCAAAGTTGATCAACAATAACGCAAATAAACATGCTCACTGTTTCTGGTCTATTTCAATTAGTCATATATCATGACTACTTTGAGCATGCATTTTTTTTAGCCCGGTTTTAGAAAAAGTTGGGACTGCCAAATGAAATTTAAATGAAGTGTTTGCCAAATTTCTGAAGCAGCTGCATGAAAATAACCTCCAAACCTGTGATCTTATTTAAATACCTTGGTTCACAGACAAAGGAACTGTGACTAGAGAGGGGAAATGACCTTCCAGATCACGTTAGTGAGTAGGCATGAGATCCGAAGCCAGTGCCCAGGTCCCCTGACACCGAGCTGAAATAATGCCCCCAGAGAGGACGGGAGTGGCTCTAAATCTGGGCTCCAGGGCTACACCAAGGCCTGTGGACCTTGGCCTGGAATATGCTAAATGCAGTCATTGAGCATCCTGACAGCCGGCTCCCCTGGCTCAAGGCTGTCCAGTCTGTCAGACAAACAATCGAATAATCAGGCTTTACATGTTTTTCTCCTGAGCTCAGCTGAACAGCACAGAATAATTGAGCTCATTCCTTCCCCTTGCTGTCATTTCATTGCTTCTTTATCTCTTTTCTCACCCAGGGAAGGACGTGCAGCTCTCGTGACCTCGTTTTGCATGTTTAAGTACATGGCCCTGTACAGCATGATTCAGTATGTTGGTGTTCTGCTGCTCTACTGGGTATGACTTGGGACCTAGCTTCTTGGTTAGTGAGAACTAAAAGACGTGGCGGCGTGCTATCCATTTGTAATGCATCTTGAAGAAAGTGCAAATAGGATATTCGAGCACCAACAGCCCCTCTAAAACTTAAAGTTTTGAAAGTAAATCAGACATAGACACAGGTGCACAGGAAAAGTTGTTGGTGTCAATGTTCTGAGTTTCTGACATGGAAGCTTTTTATCTAATGATGGCTGAGGACCACAAGTGAATGTATCACTTTCTCTCTCACTGTTGCTTTCCCCTTGCTTGGACCAGGTCTCTAACTTCCCAATCCCAATGTGGCTCTACCTGAGCATACCATCCATTAAACAGATGATTCTCTCACTCAGGGGCTGGTCAATATTTCATAACTGGCTCTCCCCGGAAAAACAAGCCCTGATTATGTATGTTTGCCAATTTCAGTGGTGTAAATACTCTCTCCTTGGCTAGTTTCAAGTTGTCTACCTGATGTCACCAGACAGGGAGTTGAGAAGAGACGTATAGTAACATATCATTATGTGGTACTCGTACCACATAAACATGAGAGCTGTAAATAACCTCAAGAGCAGAGATAACAGTAGAATGTAGGAAAATGATTAGAAAGTGCTGAGTTTTGAGTATTCATTACCTTTGTTTTTAGTCCAACTTATTTAAAGGTAAATTTATATAATTTAAGTTTTTATATTGGCTATGTTTAAGAACCAGATCACAAAATTCCTAAAAATTTAGCAGCTGACTCTCATGAGCCAGCATATCACTGATTCCCTGAATATAGGGATTTGAAAATTGGCATATCATACTGCAAAAAATACATAGGTCTTGTGATGGCTTTCACTATTTAGCAAAATATAAAAGGAGAGAAGACATGATCGTTGTTTGTGAGCTCAGCATGTGAGCTGCTTCTGTTAACTAAAACTGAGAAAGTGAATTCTATTTGTGCTGGAGATATCAAGAGTCATGTCTATGTCGTGCCCTCTTGCTCCTGGGTTGAAGGTTTTAGTTCTGTTATTTTCAGATTACCTGTGTCTTTTCCTGCTCATCAGTGAATGAGCTGGAGAAGAAGAGGTTATTTTAGAAACTTGACCCTATTTTGGAATACGATAGTTCATGCTTAAAAGTAGAATTAACCATGGGTAATCATTACCTCCTTTCCACTAAGGGGTGGGGAACAAGGAAGAAGGTTATTTGAAATCAGTGAGACCTGACCATTTTTTCCTCAAGAATATCTAGGTGCTGTATCAGGACTTTCTAAGAACACCCAAGAATACAAATAGTGGGTTCCGTTATTCTCATTTTCCATTGGTAAAATTTAGGTAATAGGACACATTTGTCACTTGTTACTATTAGGAATGCACTATTTTATTGTGCCGGACCAAACCCCAACTTTTTTGCTAAAAATTAGAAAATAGAGCAGAGATAAATGTAGTCGACTGAGACGTTTCACTCAAAAAGGGGTGACATTGATGCGCAAGGGACCTCACCCAGAAAGCACACAAGGGTGATCCTCTTAGTTAGAGAGAACCTGACAGCCTTGTCTTTGAGTGCTCCCACCAACATGAACAGGCCCCTGATCACACCATCTGCTTGGTAATTTACTTGAAAATCCCATGTTGCCGTGAGAAAATGAATGCAATTGACGTCAAACTTCACCCAGAAGGTCACAACTTTTTTGAGCCGCTTTCCTTTTTATTTTCAGGAGACAAACAGCCTTTCAAATTACCAGTTTCTGTTCCAGGATCTGGCCATTACAACTCTTATTGGTGTAACAAGTAAGGCATTTTTAAAACTTTCTTCCCAGAGGTGCTGGCCTCTGCTTACTCCCCCGACCCCAGGAGGCTTGGTACGGGAGAGAGAGCAGCTGTAGCAGCCGTGATGTGGGACTTATTCCCAAAGGTGGATACAGAGAGACAAAGAGGAAATAGAATCCTCACTTTTTAATTCTGAAAGTGTTAGCAAAGGAAAAGCTGGCTAGTTGTTTTTCTGTTTTCCACAAAATATTTCCATAAACGGTCACTAAACACTTAAAATGAAAAAAGCACCTTGAAAATCAGGAACACTGACTTCAGCATGCTTTTAGGTGTATAGTTGAAATGTGCCCAATTTACGGATGCCAGTGGCTTTTATGTTTTCTATCTCCAAATCCTAGCCTCTCAGGATTTAGAACAGAGATTAAAGGTAATCTTGCTATTATGCCACTTCCACCTGCCTCCTCCTGGCTAATATATGAATCCTCACCTGAATTTCCCTGCTATGGGATTTTCCCCCAGCCCCCTACTAACCATCATGTCGACCATATTCTCTCCTTTGCTCTCTGTTACATATAAATGCCAAGAGCTCCACCTGTACTCTTAATTCTGCCCCCTCCTACCTCCTCGAGGACTTTGGTCCTGTAATCATCTCTTTCTCCATCATCAACAACTTTTCTCTGGTCTACTGGGTCATTCCCATCAGCATATAAATATATTTTTGTATCTTCTTCCTTTAAGAATTCTTCTTTGACCCCAAATCCACCGCTAGCTGCTGTCCGCTTTATTCTCAAACCTCCCAAACAGTTGTGTATACCCACTTTCTCTACTTGGCATCTCTAATTCTGTTGTCGTTTCTTTGCAATCAGCCAGATGCTAACATTCAAGGGCGTGAATATGGATGCTGGGCCTGTGCTGTTGTTAGGTGGGAGGGAGTGGTATGCTGTCAAATGTTTAACAACTGGCTCTCCAAAAAAATATTTGTATATATATGCACGGAAGTTTATTATTAACTTCACTGAAAAGAAATATGTGTTGTGAGCAATTTTCAAATAATAATAAAATATACACTACTCTTTCTTGCAAATTCCATTCAGCTGGTTGTTTCTCTCAGAATGCTTTCCCTGAGTTTTGCCAAATTCTTGTATCCATAGTCAACCCGTGGTTGCAATTGATGACTGAATTAGTTTCACCATGAATGCTGGTTGATGTTTTTCTTTCCCTGTACGAGCAAAACAAGACCTATGTCGAAACTTTAATCCTTCGTTGGCTATTTGAGCAACTTATTTTCTGAATGACATAATAGTTCTTGAATGCTGGAAGACTATTTCCTTAGTTTTGAACAAAACTGTTTATGATGTCATGGCTACCGAAGTGACATACTTTTACATTTAATCTCTATTATTAACTTCTAGAACATAGGTAATACTAAAACGTCGTAAAATAATTAGGAAGTTAAGAATTTTGAGTATTCATTATCTTTGTTTTTAATATATTTATTTAATTGTAAGTTTATCTAGTTTACTTTTAATAAAGCCTATGTTTAATTACTGGCTTGCAAATTTAGCAGCAGTTGGCCCTTGTGAGCCAGTAAGAGCCAGCTCAGCCACCACTGGCTGGGAGGGTACACGTTACTGACGCATTAAAAAGTACCACTCTTAGATTGCCTCTTGTATGTGTCTCCTGGTCTTGCTTTCACACTATTTCCTCTTATAGCTTCTCATCATAATCTTAACAGCTATGATGCCAACTTATCATTTTGCAAACTCGTTCAAAAGGTCTGCTTTTGGAGAATGTGTTCAAGGGAAGCACCTTCTATCTATGCTTCAGCTGCCGCCCCCCGAACCTGCTCTCGGGAAGCCCCCCAATGACTTCCTTGCTGTCAACAAGTGACCACTTCTCTTTTCTCATTGTACTTGAATCTCTCAACAGCACTCTCCTTCCTTGAAAGATTTCTTCTCTTGGCTTTTGTGGTACCACATACTCCTGGATTATCAATCACTTTAATGAATGCAGCTTCCCCATCTCTTTTGCTGGCCTCTGCTCGTTTACTTGTCCTCTAACTTTGAGAATGTTTCAAGGCTTGTTCTTGGGTTCTCTTGTCTTTTCAATCTTAACCATCTCCCTAAGTGATTTCAACCAATCCTATGACTTTAATGTCATCTATATATTCATGAATCCCTAATTTATATCTCTGGATATCTTGATACCCATCCTGAATTCTGGAAATGCAACTACTCAGCATCTGATCTTACATATTTAGCAGGATGCAGACTTAAAATGCCCAAACAAAAGTCTATTCCACCAGACCTGATATTTAACAAAATTATTAAGTATTTGCTGAGTGCCTGCTTTGTACTACTTACTGTGATAGACGCTTGGAATACATCAGTGAAAAAAAAATAAGTAGAAATTCCTTTCCTCGGCTTACATTCTGTTAAAATAGCACCACCATCTACCTAGTTGTTCAAAGACCTTAAGTCATTCTTAATTTCTCTCTTTTCTTTACCCTTCACATCCAATACATATGAAATTCTCATTGGCTCCACCTCTAAAATAGATCCTGCGTCCCTTCTCTCCATCTCTACTGTAGCCACCGTCACAAAGCAATGTCACCTCTCTTGTGGATTACTGTAATAAGCTTACAACTGATCTTGTTCCACACTTACTGCCTTCCGCTCCCTCCTCATGTACCTTTCACACAGTAGTAAGAGTGTTATTTTTAAAATGTAAATTTTATTGTCATTCTCTTGCTTAAAATGCTCCAGTGGCTTCCCATTTCCACTAAATCCAAGGTCTTACATGATTTGGCTCTTGCCCACTTCTCTAACTTCACCTCTAACCACACTGCTACTTGCTTACTCGTCCCAGGCACCCCGGTCTTTCTGTGTCTCAAGCATGGCCAAGCTTTTGGTCACCTCAGTGCCTTTGCTTTTGCCATTTCCCTAAAATACTCTTCCCTTGGATCTTCATATGGCTTTGACTTTTTCTTATTATTCAGACTTTAGCTCAAATGTCATCACCTCGGAAAGGTCACTTTAAATGGTGACCAAGCTAATTATTCTGCGTCACACCATTCTGCTGTATTCTTTTTTTTTTTGAGATAACATTGGTTTATAACATTATATAAATTTCAGGTGTACATCATTGTATTTTGATTTCTGTGTAGACTACATCACGTTCGCCACCCAAAGACTAATTGCCATCCATCACCAAACCCGTGTGCCCCATACCCCTTTCACCCTCCTCTCTCCCCGTTCTCCTCTGGTAACCAGCAATCTAATCTCTTTATTTGTGTATTTGTTTGTTCTTATTGTTGTTTTCATCTTCCACTTATGAGTGAAACCATATGGTATTTGACTTTCTCCATCTGACTTATTTTGCTTAGCATAACACCCTCAAGTTTCATCTGTGTTGTTGCAAAGGGCGAGATTTCATCTTTTTATGGCTGAGTAGTATTCCATTGTGTATATACACCACATCTTCTTTATCCATTCTTCCATTGATGGGAACTTAGGTTGTTTCCAAGTCTATTGTGAATAATGCTGCACTGAACATATGTTTTTATTTGCTTTTGCCTGTCTCCCCTCACCTAGAGTGTGCGCTTCATGAGAAAAGTACCTTGTCTGTCTTGCTCACTGCTGTGTTCCTAATACTTCTAACAGTGCCTGTCTTATCAAAGGAGTTCATTAAATGTTCATTAAATCTATCGAAAGAATACCCTTGGGCAGTCCTTGCTGGTAACAGAGTTCTTCACATCAAGACCAAGCTATCTCTGTGTGACTTTCACCCATCCCAGTTCTGCTATTTGGGGGGCACAGAATAGTCTGATTTTTCTCCCCAGGACAGTCCTTCAGGTATCTGAAAACAGCTCTCATTTCTTCTGTGATTGTTCTCTTCTCCAGAACAAGCATCTCCAGGTTTTTCTCCATTTTTTGATAAATAACTTGATTCTTTTCTGTTTTTATGAGTGATTAACATATATTCATTGTGAAAAGAAGAAGGGAAACACTGCATTATATAACAAAGAAGAAAACCCATTTTTATTTTACTATCCAGAGCTAACCAATTAAAGTGTTTTGATGTTTTTTTCTTTTTTTTGTATATATAAATTAAGAAATTTGAATTTTATTCTCTACGTAGTTGTGCATTTTGTCTTTTTCATTTAACTTTATAACTGCTTTTTAATGTTATTAATTATTTTAATTCTTTTTTATTGTAAAATATATATAATATAAAATTTTCCATTTTCACCATTTTCTAGTTCAGGGGCATTAATTATATTCACAATGTTTTGCAACCATCACCACTATCTATTTCCAAAACTTTTTCATCACCCCAAACAGAAACTCTGTACCTATTAAGCAATAACTTCCTATTGCCCCTTTCCCAGCCTCTCACAACCTCTAATTGACTTTTTGTTTCTACAAATTGCTTATTCAACATATTTAATATAAGCTAGACCATACAGTATTTGTCCCTTTGTATCCGGCTTTTTTCAATTAGCATGATGTTTTCAAGGTTTGTTGATGTCATAACATGTATCAGAACTTCATTCCTTTTTTATGGCTGAATAATATTCCGCTATGTGTATATACAACATTTTGTTTATCCATTTATCTGCTGATGGTCTTAGGTTGCTTCTACCTTTTGGCTATTGTGAATAAGGCTGCAATGAACATTGCATAAAGTATCTGAGTCCCTGTTTTCAATTCTTTTGGGTATAGGAATGAAATTGCTGCATGGTATAGTAATCATAATCTTGACTTTCTGAGAAACCATCAAGCTTTATTCCATAGTGACTATATCATTTTACATTTTCACCAGTAATTATGACTTGTTATTTAACCATGACTAATCATGTTGAACATCTTTTCATGAGCTTATTGGCCATTTGTATGTCTTCTTTGGAGAAATGTTTATTCAAGTCCTTTGCCCATTTCTTAACTGGATTTTTGTCTTTTGGTTGTTGAGTTCTTCATATATCGTGGATATTAAAATCTTAGATATGTGATTGCAGAAGTTTTCTCCTATTCTATATGGTTTTTTTCACTTTCTTGATGTCTGTTGATGTACAAAAATTTTAATTTTGATTAAGTCCAATTTATCTATTTTTTCTTTTGTTGCTCATGCTTTTGGTGTCATATTTGAGAATCCATTGCCAGATCCAATGTCATGAAGATTTACCCAATGCTTTCTTTTAAGAATTTTATGGTTTTTAGCTCATGATCCAGTTTTGTGCTGATTTCTATATGTGGTGTGGGGTTAAGGTCCGACTTCGCTTTTTTTTTTCTGTTTTGCATGTGGAAATCCAGTTGTCTCAGCACCATTTGTTAAAGAGACTGTTCTCTCCAACATTGAATAGTCTTGACACTCATGTTGAAAATCAATTGGCCGTGGATGTATGGGCCATAGATTTTTGGACCCTCAAATCTATTCCATTTGTCTACATGTACCCTTATGTCTATATGTATCCTTATGCCAGTACCACACTGTTTTGATTACTGTTTTTGTAGTAAGTTTGAAATCAGGAAGTGTGAGTTTTCTAATATTGTTCTTTTTCAAGATTTTTTGATTATTCAGGGCCCTTTACAATTTGACATGAATTTGAGGATCAGTTTTCCATTCTGTAAAAAAAAAAAAAAGGCATTTAAATTTTGGTAGGGATTGTGTTGAATCTGTAAATTATTCTGTGTAGTTTTGACATCTTAAGCATGTTAAGTCTTCCAATCCATGAACATGGAATGTATTTCCGTTGATTTATGTCGTCTGTAATTTTTCAGCAAAGATTTGTAGTTTTCAGTGTATAAATCTTTTCCCTCTTCAGTTAAATTTATTTCTAGGCATTTTTAATCTTTTGAGTGCTATTGAAAATGGATTGTTTCCTTAATTTCCTTTTTAAATGGTTCATTGCCGATGTATAGAAACACAACTGATTTTTATATGTTCATCTTATACCCTGCAACAGAGTTGAATTTGTTTATAACTCCAGTAGCTTTCTTGTGGATTCTTTGGGATTTCCAACATATAGGATCATGTCATTTAAAAATAGAGATAGCTTTACTGCTTCCTGCCAATTTGGATCACTTTTCTTTTTCTTCTGTAATTTCTCTGGATAGAATGTTTGGTACAATGTCAAATAGCAGTGGTGTAAGTGGGTGTCCTCGTCTTGTTCCTGATCTTAGGGGGAAAGCTTTCTGTCTTTCACCCTTAAGTATGATGTTAGCTGTGGGCTTTTCACTGCATAATATACAATAACAGAGATTACATGTAACATCCTAAATTTATAGCAATCGAATTTGAATTGATGCTTTAACTTCAATAGATTGTGAAAATTCTGCTGCTTTATAACTCTGTCTTCTCTTTTATGTTCTTCTTCTTGTAACAAACTACATCTTTATCCATCGCGTGCCCAATAACATAGATATATAATTATTTGTTATGAATTTGTCTTTTAAATCATGTAGGAATAAAAAATGGAGTTAAAAACCAAAAGTGCAGTAATACAGGCTTTTATATTTGCCCAAATAATTACTTTTACTGGATAAAATGAGAATGTCAATAAAGAGATCGAAATTATTAAAAGGAGCTTTAAAAAGAATTTCTTTTGGCTCCTCAATAATTTTGATCTCTTTATTGACATTCTCATTTCATTCATAAATTGTGTTCCTGATTTTCTTTAGTTCTTAGTCTGTGCTTTTCTTTAGTTCTTTGAGCATATTTAAAACTGTTGTTTTAAAATCTTTGCCCAGTAAGTCCAATGTCTGGGCTTCCTCAGAGATAATTTTTTTCTATTTATTTTCTTTCATTGAATTTTATAGCGTCATGACTCTGGAAATCAGATTCTTCCCCTTCCCCAAGGCTTGATGTTTTTTGAAGGCTGCAGTAATCTGTTTGTTTAGAGACTTTCCTAAACTATTTTTGCAAAGACTGTATTGATTGTCATATGTGGTCACTGACATCTCCATTCCTTTAGCTTTTGTTAAGCTAGTGTTTTGACAGAGATTTCCTTGAACTCTATGAGTTTAAAAACATGAACAAGGAAATACTTCTCCCAGTCTTTGCAGATGTTTTCCGTGGGGTGCACTTCAACACTTAGCCAGGTTTGTGCCGACTCTAGAGATCCAGAGCTGAAACCTTAGGGTCTTTTCTGGTGGTCTTTTCTGAGCATACCTCTTGCCCTGTGCATATACATGGCTTTCTATGTTTCCCAAAATACACAGATGGTTTTGAATGCTATAATTTCCCAAAGAAACTTTCTTTAGCTTTTCTTGCCAGACTTTAGGCAGTTATTTTATTTCTCAACTGTAATCTTTCACCTGAGGTGACTGCAGATAGTTTGTTAGCCTTACAATGTTTTCAAGCAGTGTATGCTGCTTTTCCACCCTGAGTGAGCTTTATAGTAGGTGAAACAGAGACGAGCACCTTGCACCAGTCCTTCAGGTAACCCCCAGACTGGTCAGAACAGACCTGCACAATAATTTGTGGGTCAAGCCTGCTCTTTCCCCTCTGTACCCAGGGACCAGGGTCCTCCACTGGGGATGCAGGCTACATCTTCAAGATTGCAACTGAGTTGAGGAGGGGTTGGGGCAAAGGCAAGTAAAAATGCCACAAAGCTTTCCTGCTGTTGTCAAGTTGCCTTTTTCTTGATTCAGCATTTGGTTGATTGCTATAAACCTTTGTCTATTTTTTAGAGTTCTGACAAAGTTGGTTCTGACGGTTTCTGCTTGTTGTTTGATGTCTGTGGAGGATGGAATCTTGGAGCTGCCTACTCTGCCATTTTGCTGATGCCATTCCTCATTTTGTCATTAGATATTTTGAAGCATTGCTTCTTAGTGACTGCACTTTGTTCCATTATATAGATGTACCGTAATTTATCATAAATGATGCTGTGATGAACATCTTTCTACATCTTTGATTTTCTAGCTTAGGACAAATTTCCAGAAGTAGAATAACTGTGTCAAAAGTTACAAACATTTCAATCTCTTCATATTTATTACCAGATTGCTGTGCAGAAGGTTTGTGTCAATTTACATTCCCACAAGCAATGTGTGAGAGTATGCATTTTATCACTCTCTCCCCTGTAATTTAATAGTCTTTGCCCATTTAAAAGGCAAAACAAAGGCCTCTTGTGTTGTGCTGTCTCTGCTTTCTTAAGAATTCCTCATATGACTTGAGTTTGAATCCGTTCATTGTTTTGTTCCCTCAGTTTGTGATGTACTTCAACTTGTCAATCTCCTTAGATGTGTGAGCACAAGAAGTTACACCATCCTTCTGAGGAAGGATATGTTTTCCTGCTCTCATAAATATAAAACTTGAATTTATTTTCTAGTGAATTTGAATGGTGCCTACCCCAAGCTCGTGCCTTTCAGACCTGCAGGACGGCTCGTCTCCCCACCTCTGCTGCTCTCTGTGATTCTCAACATTCTTCTCAGCCTGGCCATGCACATTGTGGGCTTCATTCTGGTTCAGAGGCAGCCTTGGTATTCCATGGAGATGCAGAGGTAGGATCACAGCCACGATTTTAGCTTCTCATATTCTAATTTCTATCAAACGTCATCTGGCACATGTGACGGGAGGCAAATGGGTCTTCATTCTTCCAAAGGCTTTGGCTTCTTTGAGTCCCCTGGATAATTTCCCAGCAATCTTCTCTTCTCTGTGGCACAGTCTGATGATCATTTCATTGGCACTTATCTTTGCCTCTCTTGTATGATAAGAATCTATGACCATCTTTTATATCTAGGGTGATCAAGCATTATAGTTTGTGTGGGCAGCCCCAGTTTAAACCTGGTATCTCAATGAAATTATGAAAGTCTTTCCTTTCACATTCAAATCTGTTCTTGTTGGATGATAAATTATATGGTCACCCTACTTATAAATGTGCAGAGATCTTAAGCCACTAGAGGCAAGAATCATAGCTTACTCATCTCTTTCTTTCCCACATAGCCTTAATACATGATTGGTGCCCAGTTTATTGAATAAATAAGTGTTAAATCTATCTATCTATCCATCTATCTATCTGTCTGTCTATATCCAAAATAGAGATCTATCTGTGCTGGTTTCTTTCTCCCTATTTTTCCGTATATTCCTTCCTGAAATGTAGGCAATTTTAGAAGCATTCAGGGCATGGAGGCTTGTAGATACAAATACGCCATAAGGACCTGTCGTCTTGCTTTATTAGCTTCTTTGGTTTTTTTTCAGTGCCTGCACAGTGCAAAATAAAAGCATCTCAAAGTTAACCATATCTCCAGCTGCTCCAGGAAAAAATGGAAGTTATAGTGACTTCACAAGTTTTGAGAACACTACTATATGGTTCTTGGGAACAATCAACTGTATCACTGTGGCTCTTATCTTCTCTAAAGGAAAACCATTTAGGCAGCCGACCTATACAAACTGTGAGTAGAACTGCACCAGATCACAGGTGAGAGATCATCAGAGAGGACAGACACACCCGGGTCACTCAGGGAACAGCTGCAGAGTTGATACTTATCTAGGGTCTCCTGGCTATCTTTCCAGGGCTTTGTAAAACACGTTGTGCAGCCTCATTCTCGTGATCCTTTGGTCCTTCCCTCAAAGCTGCACTAAATACTAAGGTTTCTTTCTCCACCTCTTGCCTTCACCAGAAGTTTGTCTGTAGCTCTTTTCATGGGATCACTCCAAACTGGGAAGACTCATTTATTTCTCTGCTTGTCAGTACTTGTCAGAATTCATCCTGGAGGAGGTGGGGAGAAGAGTCATGGCATTTAGTTGGAATGTGTCTCCTGCCGTGAAGACAATGGTCAGGATGGCATTGTGTGGTTGGTAGACTGAGAATGGGTCCAGCCTGGAGGAACCTGACCAGAGATGAGTGTGGAGGCTCTTGGCCAAAGTACTTCCCACCTCCTTACATTCTAGGCTGGGGATGGGAATGTGTGTTACAAGTGAGCTACCTAGTGAGCCAATCACTACCCCTGTAACTGGGGAAATTTAGATGCACAAGTTGAAGAATCAATATCCTTATAAAATTTGCTTGTTCAGAGACATTTACTTTGTCCTTCTCCTTCTTGGAATGAGAAAGCAGTTGAATGCTGACCTCTACATGATTTCAATGTATACATTTGTTTATTTACAGCCCTCCTTTTTCCCAGAAAAGGATTCGAGGCAGATGATTTGCATTAAAGAGATTCAAATACTTGGATATCTTTAAGACATTTATTGAAAATGTATTTTGTCAATGTTACCCTTTGTATAATTCCCACTTTTATTAATTGAAACTTATAATATGCATCTGAAAATTTCTACTTGCCTCAAGCACATGCGTAGAAATTGTAGTGATGAGACCCACTGCATAGAAATGAGTACTTTCCATCTATTATGCTGTGTTTGGATGTGGAAATCAAGTAAATTTAATCAGTGTTAATCTAGAATATGTCTATCAGCAGACGTGATCTTCTGGTTTCTCAAAATGACAGCTGTGTTCTTCTTTCCTCAGATATATTTGTCCTTGTGTTGGTCATACAACTGGGTGTGTGTCTGTTCATTCTCTTTGCTGATATTCCAGAATTATATAGGCGTTTGGATGTAAGTCTTATCTCTGGGATACAATGATGGTTTACGGTTATATAACACCCTGACTTCAAAAAGCAGGTCACAATTGTAATTGACATGGGTTCTTGACATTGATTGTTCTTTTGGGATAGTAGATTTAAAAAGAATACTGAATTTATTCATATTTTTTATTTAAGCTGCTCAGGAAATAACCTTCTGCCTAGTCTTGAATTCAAGTATTTCAAAAGCATTGAATATTTTTCTTTTAAAAGATCCCTTTAAGACTGGAAAATCTATTTATAATATCAAACGTGAGAGAATTTTCCCCCTAAATGCTTCTGTTTTGAAGCTGTTTAAAACAGTTTTGCATATAACACTTTCTTGGTTAATTCTCAGGTCTATATTTCCATCTTTTTTTTTTTTTTTACCTCTTTAAAAATGTGCTTTTCTGTATGTTCATACTTGATGTCAGCAAAACTTACTTTCAAAGAGCCATACCTTACCTCATGAACTCTCTTAGATTTTGAGACAACTTTGAAACTCTGTAAGAGACAGACATTTTATATATTCAAGCAAGGGAAAATATGTATTCTGATTCCTCTAACCTATCCTTTAGGTTAATCATGACTAAATATCCTTTAGACCAATACATAGAATACAGAAGAGATGATGAAAGGAATGGTGCTTCGTGAACCTGCCTACCTGCCTCTCTATCTCAAAGATAAGTTTCATGAGGGCCAAGATCCTATCTTACTCATTTTTGTATGACCAGTGCCTTGCATAGCAAATGGCACATAATGGCAATGAGTGACTGACTGGTCATCATATATCAGTTTCCTGGATGCAGACAAACACTTGGTGGACACAGTGCCTTCCAAACCAGCAATACCTTCACAAATCCACCTAGACATCTGACATATAAACTAACGTCCACCTTCAATTTTTATTTTTCTAATTGTATTACTGTGGTTAACAGTGCAATTGCCTTTGTTGTTAAATGTCCTCCTGAATTAGATTAAGTACTCACAAAGATAAACAGTCGTTGCCCACTCATCTTCTAAGTGAGTTAAAACTTCTTAATCCTGCAGAAGTTAAGGTTAAGACATGTTGGGTTTAGTCATACTCCAATAGTGAAGACTCTTTCAGAGATGCTGGCTCCTCTGGTATAACAAAATAGGGAACATATTTGGTTTGGAGGGAACCTGTGTGGGTCATTGCCAGCATGACTCCAAAAGAGTCTGCAAAGAATTATTGTTCACCTTAAAAATAATTATTTTTCTTCCTATTACATAAAATTATGGATACCTTTTCAAAAACGTGAATATATAAGCAAGGAAAATTTTAACATTATTCGCTATATGCTTCCATCTTTGAAAATTCAGATATTATAAACGTGCATTGACTGATTGATGAAGTTTGTTTCATTTTAAATATAATCATGCTGTTTTATAATCTAGTTATTGCTCATTTTAAAAAATGCATGATTTAGGGCTGGCCCTGTGGCCTAGTGGTTAAGTTTGCATGCTCCGCTTTGGCGGCCCAGGGTTTTGCCAGTTCGGATCCTGGGCGCGGACATGGCACCACTCATCAGGCCAAGGTGAGGTGGCGTCTCACATGCCACAACTAGAAGAACCCACAACTAAAATATACAACTATATACTGGGGGGATTTGTGGAGAAAAAAGCAGAAAAAAAAGGAAAAAATGCATGATTTTATTTAATAGAGAATACATTCACATGGCTTAAAATTCAATGGGTAGAAAAGTTATATAGCAAAATTCTCCTTCTCATCCTTGTTCTTCAGCTGCCACTTCCTTTCTCTGAAGGCAACTGATGACACAGTTTATTTTACATACTTTCAGACATTTTATACATATATACACAAATATATATATTTCTTATATGTGTATTCCCCCACATTTTTACACAAGTAGTAGCAAACTATTACCTTTGTCCAGGTCTTCTGAGATGGAGATGTCAGGGTGAGATGAGATGTGTAAGAAAGTTATTGGAGGAATTGCCTGTGAAGGAGAAAAGATTAGGAAGGCAGAGGAGGTGGTAAGGGCGCCACACTATGACATGGGTCTGACCCCTGTGCAGGAGAGAGGGAAGGAAGGAGGGCTACGTGAGTAGAGTTTCAGACTGCAGAACACTTCTAAGGAAGTCAAGCCAAAGTTGTCCACCAAAGGTGCCCAGTGTCTTGCAAGAATGAGTGCGATTGGAAGCCCTGCTCATAGTTAGTAGCTGTGAGCAGCCCACGGGAAATGGGGCCTTCAGGTGAATGTAGCAGTGGCACATCTGCTGTTTATCCTTCCTGCAGCAGAAGTTCCGAGTGGAGCATTTTCATGGTTGCCACAACCACACACACAGTCCTGCACTTTGTTCTTTCATGTGACAGTGTATTTTCGTAACAGTTCCATATCAGTTCATAAGGCTTCCTTATTCTTTTTTTATGCTAATATGGTATTTCATTGTATATATCTACCATGATTTGTATGTAGTCCGTTATTGGTAGACATTTAGTTTGTTTCCAATTTTTTACTATTACAAACAAAGCTGAGGTAAAATAACCTGATACATATGTCATTTCAGCCACGTACAAGTAGATCTCTAAGATAAATTCCTAGAAATGAATTTGCCCTTCCAATTTTACCAGCATCTCTATAGAGTTGTACCAGTTTTTACTCCCCCCAGTGTATGAGGCAGTGCCAGGTACAATAGAGTGCACTTGGCTTCATTTCATTCATTCATTCATTCACTCATCTACCCATTCAATATCCATATTCAATATCCATTCAATATGGATATTCCAGTGCCTGGAAAGGGGCTGGGGAAGATACAGAGAAACTGGGAGCAGAGACAGTAGTGACAACTTGTTTTCAGCCCCACTTGTTCCGTTGGTGAGCACCTTTGTGATGTCACAGTTTGTGCCATTGTAGGCACCGTCCTGAGGGGGCCCCCCCGACCTTAGGGTCAAAAGCAGGGCTCAGCTGAGGGGAGATATGGCACCAGAGAGAAGAAGGCAATGCTGCCTGTGTGGAAGTTTGACACGTGTGCCCTCAGAACCTCCAGGAACAGAGCCACATAACAACAAAACAACATAAGCACACAAAAAACACTTTTATTATTATTTTTTATTGCAAAGTGACCAAATTTATTTTAGGAAGCTTAGAAATTACAGAGGAACTAAGAAGAAGAAGAGGAAGAAGAAGAAGGAGAAGAAGAAGAGATAAAAGAAAAAAAACAAGGGGCCGACCCCATGGCCGAGTGGTTAAGTTTGCACGCTCCATTTCGGTGGCCTGGGGTTCACTGGTTCAGATCCTGGGCGTGGATCTACACACCGCTCACCATGCCATGCTGTGGCGGCATCCCATATAGAAGAACTAGAGTGACTTACAACTAGAATATACGACTACATACTGGGGCTGTGGGGAGAAAAAAAAAAGAGGAAGATTGGCAGCACATGTTATCTCAGGGCCAATCTTTCTCACCAAAAAAAAGCACATACCTTTAAAAAAATAAATAAAAAACCAATAGTCATAGTTCCCAATCATTGGGATCATGCAATTTCATACATGCACAGAAATATATATATATAATGTATTTATATTCATGTATATGTGTGTATATATATATATATATATATATATATATATATATATATGCATGTGTCTGTTACATAAGTGATTTATAACCTACGGAAATGTGCGCTGTGAACATGTGAATGTTTTTCCAGCATATATTTGTCTTCAGACTAACTTTGCTTCTTCCTCTCCTACCAGCTGCTCTGCACTCCTGTCCTGTGGAGGGTCTACCTCATCATTATGCTTGGCTCCAATTTTATTGTGTCCTTTGTTGTGGAGGTGAGTGCCCTCAGGTTGGTGATCACTGGGCAGGGACATTCTTTGGGAGTCTGAAAAAGGAACAGCTTTAGGTGACAAGGTTCAACAGTGCAAGTGGCTCCTTCTCTTAGCAACACGAACAATGGTACTTTCCTCAGATGAGTTCCAAACAAGGCATTAGTTATCCCATCTGTAAAGTGGAGATGGAAAGAGTGGATTAGGATCTCTAAGGTCCTATTCATTTCTAAAAGTCACAAATAGAGACCCAACTCAATTCATTTTTTGAAATGGAGGCATGATTCACATACTATAAAATTCATCTTTTTATTATTTATTTATTTATTTATTTTTTGAGGAAGATTAGCCGTGAGCTAACTACTGCCAGTCCTCCTCTTTTTGCTGAGGAGGCCTGGCCCTGAGCTAACATCCATGCCCATCTTCCTCTATACGTGGGACGCCTATCACAGCATGGTGTGCCAAGTGGTGCCATGTCCGCACCCAGGATCCAAACCAGCGAACCCCAGGCTGCCAAGAAGTGGAACGTGCAAACTTAACCACTGCGCCACCGGGCCGGCCCCTAAAATTCATCTTTTTAAAATGTACAATTCAAGAGATTTTAGTATATTCACTGAGTTGTGCAAATACCACTGCTAATTCAAGAACATTCTCATCACCCCAAAAGAAATCCTATACCTATTAGAAGTCACTCTTCATTCCCCTTTCCCCCTCTTCTACCCCTTGGCAACCACTAACCTACTTTCTGTCTCTGTGGATTTGCCTATTCTGGATATTTCCTATAAAGGGCATCATGAAAAGGCTTCTTTCACTTAACAACTTGTACTGTTACTGAAACCAAAATGGATTCCCTCCTGGCAAGTTAAATCAGACTCTCCACCAGAAGTGGTTGTCTCTCAAAGTAAAGGGTATTTGCAGCAAACAGGAGACCAAAAGGAATCATTTCCGAAGTCATGGCGTCCCCGAACAAAGGGTAGCAGGGACATTTATTTCAGATGGAGAATGACTATTCAAAAGGGAGAGGCGGGTATTCGCTTGTGCAGACTCGGCTGGAAACTTGCTTCCACACACACTGCAGTTTACGGGAATAAGGCCTAAGCTCCTCCTGGAGAGATCTCAGCATTAAAAATAAGGCAAAGGTCATAGTTGAGGCTTGGTCTGGTTCAGGGTGGTTGGTGATTGCCTCTCCTTAACATAACGAAAGGAAAAAGAACAATTTGGAAGAACAGTTAAAATATCTGAACCAATCTGGAGTTCCTCAGGGCAACTAGTTGGTGACAGAATCACTATCACTTTTACTTTACAAACGGGAAATGAGATTCATAGTGAGGTTTTCTTGGCTATATTCTTTAGCCCCCATTTGCTCCATTTCCTCAGTAAAATGAACTGGTGCACCCCCTTTCTTTTGCTACATGGTTCACACTCTTCTCTCCAGCACCGTTAGACACAGTCTCTATTCTTCAAAGCCCACCATTGGGCAGGGGCCACCCTGGAAGAGGCATCCATTTTGAAGGAGAGGTGAGCTGCAGGATTCCATCTGCTGATGCAAATAATCCATAACCAACCAATAAATCAAAATTGGAGTGAGTTTATTATGAGCCAGAGTGAAGATTATAACCCAGGAAGGCCTTAGAGGGCGTTCTGGAGAAGCACGGCTTTCAGTTCAATCTTATGTCTTTCTAGAACAAAGAATATACATTAAACACACCCAGGATACATTTTCATCAAAATTTAAAGAGGTATTTGGTTGCAAATTAGCAGGTCAACATTGCCCTCATGTCACGAAAGGGACTAATCTGGAGTTACCAATAGGGTGGAGGAGGGGAAGTCTGCATTCTGATCTTAAGAGAGTGCATTCTTTACTTTAATGGTTAAGCAGATGTACAACGTATGGTTGAAAGGCCATAAGTCAGGCTTTTAAGTTCAAGCTGAATCAGTTCTGAACCCGAACTGTTACCCCATATACCTCAATATGAGAAAATCTCTTGTCATGTCTGTCCCCATTCCAGCTCCCAGTTACAAACCCAGGCTTGGTCCAGTGAGGGAGGATTTACGGTGGGCTGGGGGCACCTGGAGCCTGACTTCCCTGCAGTATTTTGTAGGCAGGAGCTCAGTGAACTTTCCCTACTAAGGGAAGTCAAGGCCAACAGGAGCTGGTGGCAGAATAGGACAATAATTAACGTACCGGAGCTTCTCTCTAGATACTAAACCAGGGCAACTCAAACTTGAGTGGGCATCAGGATCACCTGGAGGGTGTGTTAAAATACAGATTGTTCAGCCTGGCTCCCTGCGTTTCCGATTCAACGGGTCTGGAGCAGGCACAAGTTTTTGTTCCTAATGGGTTGTCAGGTGATTCTGACGCTGGCTCAGGAACCGCACTGAGAAGCACTATGCTAAACCATATGGTCTCCAAAGCCACCAAATTAATAAAAGAGCATCATCGTAGCTGTCCTCATACTGATTTGCAGAAAGATGGTCGTTGCCCTTTAAGGGATAATCTTATGTATGTATCTTGTCCCTATCCATGGTGGCATTATTTCCTCTGTCTAGTATATCTTTCCCCATTTCTGCATATTGAAAGGCTATCCCATCCTCTATGGCACAGCTGTGGCACTATCCTTTTCATGATTTTTTCCTGATGCTTGGATCAGTCAGGCAAATAACAGAACTCAGCTAACAGTGGCTTAAATAATAAGGATATTTATTGACTCGCTTAACAAGAAGATTGGAGGTAAGCGGCTTTAGGGCCGGTTTAGCAACTCAGTGGTGTCTTTGGGGATCCTCATTCTTTCACTTTTCTGTCTCACCATCCTTAGATGTTGGCCTTTCATGATTGTGTTTATTGATTGTGGTGCCCAGATAGCTTCCGCATAGCTGGGCATTATGTCTGTTTTCAGTACAGGAAAAAACTGAAGGAGAGGCACTAGCAAGCTTTTTTCCCTCAGGTATGGACCTCTGATTAGGAGACAAAAAAATTTCCCACAGCCCACCAGCAGACTTCCCCTTATGCCTCATTGGTTAGAACTGTGTCTCGTTGTCATCCTGAGTAGAAAAGGATTCTGGGAAAGGGGATCTATGCCAAAAAGTTAGATAAATTGGCTTAGACTGTTTATAATTTTTTTCCTTTTAGGCAGACAGGGGAGAGTCAGGGGGAATGGCCTGTAGGGTAATCAAGCCACAAAGTCTGCTTGGTTGCGTATTTTCAGTTAAGAACGTAAGACTGAGAGTCATCTTCTTTGCTTTGAATCCTGTCTCCATCCTTTCCTGCTGACTGACTTTGGGCAAGTTCTTCCACTTTTCTCTGACTCTGTTTCCTCATCTATAAAGTGATGATAATAATGGTACCTTACTTCATAGGGTTACTGTGAGCATGAAATGTGGACAGTAAAAAGCGTGTAGGAAGTGTTTAGTAAATATAAGCTGTTATTTTTATATTACCTCTTGTGGAACTTACCATTTCTTACTTTGTCTCTATCAATCATTCAGGCATTCATTTATGCATTCCCTCTTTCCACAAACACTTGTTGATCATGTGCCACGTCCTAGGGCGCGATGCTGTAGGGATAAGGATGACATAGTGGTAGAGTTCACGATCTACAGGAAGCAAGTGGACAAGGGCTAAGGTTATTTGTGTGTAAATTTTTTTCACTCGTCTGCCATTCAACGATGCTGGCAAGAACTTATCTCAGTAACTCTGGCACCTAAAACCCTGCTTTATGCAAATATTAGCTGCCTCAAGGTTTATTCAATTATTAAATGTGAGAAGTGACCCCGCTCACACCCAGCAGATGGAAAGGGTAAGCTGATACTCATGAAAGATGAAGTTTCTTTTCTGTTCTCATGTTGAATGAGGAATAGAGACACACACAAAGATGTTTAATGTGAGTTCCCAGCAGCTTCTGAGAAATAACATTGTGAGGTTCCAGCTGCCACCTCTAGGCTCCTCCTTGAAGTCAGGCCTTTCTCTGTCATCAGGGCACTCAGGGACAAACCCGAGCCATTTGAGATGTTGGCAAAGGCAGTTGCAATGGAGAATTAAGGGCACTAATATTTTCTGCCTCACGAGGTGAGCCTAGTGGAGTAGGCAAAGACCCCAGACTATCGTGGATGCAGCTAGATGTTTTCCTCAGGTGGCTCTAGGTATGCCTGTCCCAAGATACTAAGGATTCCTGTGACAGGCTGTGCTGACCCACACTGCCTGGTCAGCATGGGGCAGAGATGGTCTAGAAAGGTTTTGGGGAGACAAGCATGGAGGATGACTGGCCTCCTTCTGCGCAGTCCTGAATATTGTCTGGTCTGCTGAGAGGTCTAACCCTAACCCTAGTCCTAACCTTGATCTTAGAACAGCCCAGAAAACAAACAGGTTTAAGTGAGACCTAGTCCTTTCTTTGCCGAGTCTCATGATCCAACTAACCTCCAGCTAACAGGCAGATGGGCTGATGTGGGTAGCTTTAATCCTCCTCTGTTTTGTGTTTGTATATATGTATTCATGGATATATGCATGAATTATTTGAGTAGCCAGTCAGAAGAGTTCATGTGGTGGTCTTTTTTTTTGAAGAAATGGTATCTCATCAAGGCGTTCCTTTTGTTTCTAGCTCTGCATTTAATTTGCAAAGTAGAGCGACAGGACAGATCATCTTTTAGTGCTTCAGATCCCTTTTCCAAAGCAGCAAAGGGATACAGGCCATCATACTTCTAGAATTGTAAGAAATTGTCAAAGAGCTCAAGGCAAAGCACAGAACGCTAAAATTTTTCTGTGTGTGTATGTGTGTGTGTGTGTGTTTTCATTTCATTTGTTTTGTTTAAAGCCTGCTAAGATTTCCTGGAGGTAAGTTAGATCTTAAAACCTTTAATTGGATACCAATGATCCTGCCTTATCCCAGCTATGAGGAAAACTACTGTTCTCTTGTCAATTAAGACGGACAAAAATCTTTGCTATGGGAAAGTCAAATAACAGGTCTGGCAGGTGAGCGCTGAGATTTGCAAGATGCCGATGAGATGGCTGTGTGGGTTTTTAATAGCCTGCTAGCAGATGATCAGTTTTTAGAGGAAGATTCAGACTAGTTGTTCTCTATCATTTCCATGAGCAATGGGACTCAAATGTTAAAGATGAGTGGATTTTACGAAAACCACTATCTCTGGCCAAGTTCCTTTTAGACTCCTACAGAATTAACTCTTACAATTTAGCAAAGGTGCCAGTGATAGACACCAAAACCAGTTCTAATTCTGTGGGACAGCTTGGCTCCTCATATTATTCTCTTTGTTTCTTTCATGATAACTTCTAAGATGATTAACCTCTGTGACCAAATATAATAAAAATGAAAAATTAACGTGATAACTTTTCATGCATTCCGGATTGTGAGTTATAACCTGGGCTCTATTGGAGGCTCAGTCTAACTCATCAAATAAAATTACAGTCCAAAATGTTTCCAAAGAGATATCTTTTGTAATCTTAAAAAATGTATTGCAATGAAATATTTGTGGGTGAAGTTTAGAGATATATCTTTACCAGACCACCGTGCACAGCCATTTGTTAAATGAATAGTTCAGAAGGGTGGTGAAGGAGGCAACTATGCCATGACACACCTTGCATTGTAAGGAGAGTTATATAATCCCTATGACAAACAAAAGAGGAAGAAATGATTGTTTCTAATCACTGAGGCTCAGATAGGGTGATTAATTTGCCCATAGTGGGTGTCAGAGCTGGAACTCACATCCAGATCCATCCAACTCAAAGACTGTGGTCCATATTTCAATTTTATCGACTTCTATTCATGACTATGCAGTGATGTGCCAAGGTATACCAAAGCCACATAGTACGTGTGACACAGCTTTCTATAGGGTCAATACCATTTGGTGGTAAGTAATTTAAAATCATTTTTTTATTAAATCAGATATGGATGTGGTGTGGAGAGGCCTGCAGAATTTGAGTGATTTTAAGTTTAATTTATATATAAGATTTAGAAGAAATTTCATCCTTGAGGCTGACCACTTCAAGCTATGTTTCCAGATTCTTGAAACTATGTACCTCTCTCTTCTCCCAGAAGAGTTCTTTAAGTGGAAAAGTTTGAGAGGCCGTGAACCACCTTGGATTTGTTTGTCCAGGGCTCAAGTTCTTTGTCAAGCTGAATCTAAGTGGCCAGTGAAGTGGTGCCTTGTTATGGTCTATGGAGAGTTGTAGCTGGGAACACTTAACTTCTGATTGTAAAGAGTAACTCTTTTATTTTGCAGGAGGCCATTATTGAAAACCGAGCCCTGTGGATGGCAATCAAAAGGTGTTTTGGATATCAATCAAAAAGCCAGTATCGGATATGGCAGAGGGCCTTGGCAAATGACCCCAGTTGGCCCCCGATAAATCAAACCTCCTACTCTCACATTCCAGGGTGTGGCAGGGAAGTGTCTTACAGCAATCCGGTCTTTGAGAGCAATGAGGAACAACTTTGAAGGCAATGGGATAAACGTGTTGAACTAATATAGAAGCAATGACAAAAGGGACCAATTTCAGTGATATTTAAGCAATGAGACTCTTACAATATCGGCTGGAGTTTTTGGAATCAAAAACCTCTCCAATCATGGTGACAAACTGAAGTCTGTTTGATACAATACTTTCTACAGAGTGGAGCACTGCCCCAAGAGACTGCTTTCCTCTTGGCTTCTAAAGGTATTAGAGGTGTTCAGTGAATTAAGAGTGAGCTGGCCAAGAATGGCAATGGGCCAAGAGATTGGGAGGCTAAAAGAGAAGCAGAATATGCAATCTTTTTTCTTAGATAATATATCTTTTAAATGAATTGAGGGAAAGTAGCACTGTGTGTAGTCTTAGAATTGTAACATGTTAAAGATCATTTTTGAATTCTTATTTCACTGATGGAAAAACAAATGCATGGGAACCATCACACCAATCTTCACTGTCTGGTTTCCTTTCCTTCGTCATACTTCTCAAATTTGAGGCATTTTCTTCTACTTCTGGCCTTCCCTTCTATATTAGTAAGGATAGGCTAAGCTGATGCTGCTATAACAAATAACTCCCGTATCTGAATGGGTTAACACACAAGAGCTTCCTTCTTGGTCCAGGTGACTCTTTAGAATAGCTCTCCTGGGAGTGGTGACTGCTTCAGTATCATGGCCCCACTGACTCAACACAAAGACTCCGTGTTTACTGTGATAAGGGAAGGAAGACTGAGGATCACACATGGGCTCTTCCCCACTTCACCTCCAAAGCGGCACACATTTCTGCACAACCCACATCTCATTAGGCTCATTAGGCGTCATTTACCAGGGATTTGGCAAAGAAGCTGAGAAGTGCAGTCTCCTGTATTTAGGGTTGGCTTCATGGGCAGATGACCTGTGTAGTCACACACAGCCCCATGCTTAGAAAGGCCCACACTTGGTTTAATACTCTGCACTTGCCATCTTGAAATTCTTAATTTTTGAACAAGGATTTCCACATCTTCATTTCGCACTGGGCCTCACAAATTATGTTATTGACCTGGCTTGTATTCCTGAGAAGGAGAGGAAAGCAGCCCAAATCAAAGGGTTCTGTCCCCTAGCTCTGCGCCTCCTAACCCTGTGAACTTCTCTGTGTCATAAGAACCTCTCATCTCACACGCCTGACGCCAGGAATTTTCACTCCTCTGCTCTATTATTTTTGAGAAAAGTTAGTCTTGTGCTACAGCATTATATGCTATCATCCACATAAGTACTCACACAACCCACACATTTCTTAAGTTTGAGGCTTCAGTTTTCAGAAAACAAAAATTTTCCTTATTTCATCACAATTACAGTTTGGTTATATTGGATTCACTTAGGATAGAAAACACTCAGGTTTCTGCTAACTCAGCAGACAACCCTGAATTCTGGGAAAACATCCACATATACTATAATAAGGCAAAAGCAAAATTATGAACGTCAAGTCCTAAGGGAGTGTTCTGGGCAGGGGGGAGTGTCCTGGCCCAGGATAAGAGGCTGGCTTTGCTACTTATCAAGAGCATCTGCCACCATTCCCTTCCCTGGCTGAACTACTGAGTGTGGTTGGTGGCTCTGTGACTACAGATAATGCTGAGAACATAGTGTTTCTCAGCCACAATGGTACCTTGTTGCTTCTGGTTTTAATATAGGGTGGGAAGAATCATTAAAATAGGCTGCAGAAGTGTTGTCTTCCTTGGTACAGAAAGAAATGTTTGCTTTTACAAAGTCAGCCTCAGCAGAGATAGGGCAGCTCTGAATGTCTTTTTCTAGAACTGATAGTTTTTCTCATTTTTCAAAAGTGGAGGGTCATGGGCAGGGGCAAATTGGAGACGGTCTACAACCTAGTGATGAGCAAGAGCAGTGTGTGTAATTAATTAGAAGAGCTCTTTGCCAAGGGCTGTCACCTCCATGAGCTCACTTGAGTTGCACAATTCTCCTGGGACTCAGACAAAAGACTCATCATCCCCACCTTACAGATGAGAAAATTGAAATTCAGGGTGAGGAGAGCAGACCCAGCCTCAGACGCACATCTTCTCAGCGAACTTTCCATTGCTTCCAAATTCCACCTGATCACAAAGCTCCAGCAGAGCAGGGTGCTCAGTGTGATCTGACAGCCAAATGAGCTCTTTGCCAGGAGGAAGGAGGCAATCTTTTGTTAACGCCAGGACCTTTTGTTCAAATGAATGCGAGGTCTCCTGCCAGGCTTGGCCTACAGGTGTGTTCAAAACAAAAAAAAATAAAACCCAAACCCACAGGGTCTGTTTGTCTTTCTGAGACTCTGAGTTGCTCTTGTTTGGTCTAATACTAAGGGATTCCATCCTCAGCAGTTGGCACATGGCTGGCAGGGAACAGGGATGGAGGACTCTGCTTCTCCACCAGCCAAACAGTCCTAAAATCTAGGCAAAAGAGGCTGATTCTGAAGACTATGTTTGAGACCAGCTACATCTTAGAGGCAATAAGTGAAGGAGCAGGGAGTGCTCAGCCTGGAGAAACAGTCGGGGGAATTGTGAGAATTGTATTAAAATGCTTGAAGGGTTACCATGGGAGAGAAGGCTCCCACCTGTGGCTAGTGGTGCCACCAGTGGGTAAAGAACATGGTGGGAATGGCTTTGAGCTAACACGAAGACCTCTGCCCCAGTAGTCAGCACTGATGGATGTGGAGGCTGGTGACCTCACAAGGTGTGCACTCGGTGACATGGGAGGTACCGGTGGATGTTCAAAGACCAATTAGAGAATTAAGTCAAGTATCAGATGAAACTCAATTACCTGCAAGATCCCTTCCAGGCTCCATAGGCCTGGCATCTCAGTCTCATGCTGTGAAGTGAACCATTTACCACTGCTACCCACACAGAATACCAGACCGATCCCCATGGGAAGACGGGCCGAGGGGATGGGCTCCAGCCTTGTGAGGTCCCATGGTGTGAACAACCAGACTTGACTGCTGTGTACCTTGGAAGGTGGTTTCTAATGGGGATAAGAGCCTAGAAAAGAGGGTGCACTTTGAGGGGTCCTGACTGCCCAAATGACAGCTGGGGAATACTTCTGCTGTGTGTGTTTTCTTAGAAAGAGGTGTTTGCAAATTTTGAGTAAAAGAACATGAGAGTGCCCCAAACCCGAGGGCAGAGCTACCTGCGCCCAATACGCTTTCTTGACCAGGACTCGGAAGAGAAAAGGACACAGTCATTTGCTCCAGATCAATTGGGAGGGTCCCCTGTATGTTCCCTCCAAGGTGTACAGCTCTAACCTGCAGAGAAGAACCCTGACTCAGGGCTCTCCTCACTACACAGATGATGAGCTGAATAGGAAATACGGCTGTGCCATCTGTGTCCTTATGTGCTCACAGAAGTGTGCGTGGACACAATTGCAGACGCAATGACTGGGAAAAGTGATTATTTATTCAGAGCCTTGTATTTAGTTTGTGCTATAATAAATTATTCTGTACAAAAGAGGCAAGTGCAATCTATAATTCTGTCGTTCTAACATCAATGTCTCTCTCTCTGTCTCTGCGGGGGAGTCTTTCACTTTGGTGTGGTCTGCTCCAGGAATGTTGAATCAAAGAGACACCTTTACAAAGCTCCAGGCATTTCCTCATACTGCAGATGCTATTGTTTTCTGCTTTATATGCAGGGCGTTACAGTCTGCAAGATACTTTTCATACTGGATGTCTCTTTTAAGCCTCAGAATGATCTTAGGAGGAAGGCAGGGCAAGAATTACTATCTTCCTTCTGGTGACGAGGAACCAGACTCTCCAAAAGGCTCGGTGACTTGTCCAAGGGCTCACAGCGAGTGAGTGGAGGAACTGGGGGCTGGATTCAGACACAGGACCTCTGCCAGTGAGTTCCCTGCTCTGTCACTTTCCCAAGTTGTTTTCTCCTGGAGGAAATGTGCATAATACATGCAATATATTGAAAAACAAGAAGGACACAAGGTGGCTATCCAGTGGATTGCCGTCACGAGTATAATTTCCTCCAGAAAGAGTTTTCAGTTTTCACAGACATTCTCTTGAACATGACCATCAATCACAGAAAAGGTCAGCTCCCACAGCTGAGAGAGTAACATCATAAAACCAGAGCCCTCTGTGACTATTTCAGGTGATCAGGTAAAGCTCCGGTTCATGACTTCAGTCTCCAGAAGCAGAAACCCATATCTCTGCTTGAACTCGGATCAGGCCCTGCTTTGTACAGCTTTTTAGGGTCCTGTGGATTCTCTCTTGGCTTTGTAGTGTGGTCACGTCTGTATGCATTAAAAAAAGCTTGAAAACTTCTGCCATGCAACATTCTGTCTGACCTTTGGTTTCCATTAGACTTGTTAAAATGACTCTCTAAACTTTATCAGCAAAATGACTTCCTTCAAAATTAAACAAACACGCAAATAACAACAACAAAACACACCTCTTCAGGAGCTGTTGAGAGAGTCTTAGAGGCGAGCCACGCTGGCCTTCTCAAACACACGGGCTTATTCCTTCCTCAGGAAGACTGTTTGCACCATCCTTTCTGCCTTGGATGCTCCCCCACCAACCCCCACCCTCATGGCTGACTCTTTCTCCTTCAGGTCAAATGGGTGACCTGAGTCTAACATCCAAGTCCACTGACTTTCCAATCAACTCTTTCATGTTCTTCACTCCTAGCCAGATTCTGCTAATCAGATCAGCTAATCCACTGGGAAAAAGAATGTAGGGTGTTGCAGGGCAGTGTCCATGGTTGAGTGAACAGCACTCAAGTGGTCATCTAGATTCTCCCAGCTCTATTTCCTTGCTATCTCCTCCTGACTCTCTCCCCTTAGTGTTTCAATTCTGTGAAAAATCTGTTGAAGCACTGGCCTGTGACAAAGGCTGCCCACATAGCGACTATGGAAACTCTGTTGAGTTTGATGTTGTGGATGAGGGTGACTGTGTTGTCGAAAGGTCTCACACACGTTGCAAGCATTATGCACGGCACGTCTCAACTGCAGCACCACTCACATTGTATTGCAAGCCAAACATGATGTCTCTGTGTGATATCAAGAAGGCTTTGTGGGTGAGTGAGGACTTTTACTGTCGTAACCACAAACACAGGTGTGCAACGAGGAGTCCCCACCTGTCCCTCCTCCCATCAATTCCTAGCTCCCTGCCCTCTCTCTTGGCTGTCTCTCATGCAGAACCTCCTCTCCTCCAGGTGCTTGGCCACCACCTGCATGATTATAAGAATCTCTTAACTGGTCTCCTCGGCTGAGGTATCTCTTCTATTTTTGCTTCTCAAGGTCTCTATGAATACTATTGCCCAACTCTGATCACTCACATCAATGATCAGAAACCCTTTGTAGTCTAAATTATCTACTAAATAAAGTACACATTGCTTAGTAAGGAATTCAAGGCCTTTTGCACTGGCCCCATCAGATCTCATCTCAGGCAGTTCTTCTTCTTGTACTCTATAATGCAGCAAACTATTATTCCCAGAATTCCGTAACTCACTTGTTATTACTAGCATTCCGTAACTGACTTATTTCCAGCATATATTACTTACTTTCCCACCCTAATACATTGTTCATGCTGTTTTCTCTTTTAGAGCATCAATAATTCTTACTCTTTATCTTCACACATCCAAATCCTACCCATTTCTCAAATCCAATTAGGCTGTCACTGATCTGCCATGCCAGAAGAGAGATTTATCTTCACACCCAACCTACTACATACCCATCCTTTGTGTGGCATGCGGATCTTTTTACCTTGGATTATGGTCCTGTAGTGTTTCAACTTCTTCCAGCCCCACTTTAACTAGAGAGCACATTCTTTGTGGGTAGGGACCAAGCCTGATTCATCTCATCTTCTCACTCTGCACCTAGCATGGGGGCCATGGTTGAGCTCAGCAAGCAGCTATGGCATGATTGAATAAAAAAATATAATCCCTGGGAGATTTTGTTGATCTATTTCTCCCCCTTTGTCTGTGAACATCTGTTTCCATTCAGTACAAAGCTTAAGTAAAACAAGAGGACTATGAATAAAAACAACCAAAAGTACAAAGTATAGTGATTCCAACGTTGTGCTTAATAAGTTTGGTTGTCCATTTATATGGTGGGCATGTGGAGGTGTGCCATGGAATTAGAAGGGCTAGGTATATGATGCACGGACCATCTCAATATAGAGAGGATGCTAGAGGCTTGTTTATACATGAGGGCAAAGACTCTCCTAGGAAGATACTCAACCTAAGGGAAGAGAAGATTGAGGCAAGTAAACTTGTTTAAAAACCAAATATTGGATATTAGAGGACGGGGCAAAGTTTGAGTACAACTGGGTGTACGTTTCTCAATCTGTTCTCTGGTTTCACCCTACCTTTAGGGACTTTTGCAAAGGCCTGAGGGAGAGCAAGCGGAGATGAACAGAGAAATAGAGACGAAGATAGAAAGAGAGAGGGAGGCGCCCACTCTGTGGACTGGCGTCAGAGTGTAAAAAAAGCAGAGCAAAGGGAATCTACCTGCGGCCTCTGTCACCTGGCAGTGATGTGACTGTGAGAGCACAGGTAGAAGATGCATGTTGCTAGTGGCTGATGGTATCATACAGAGACACATAGTGACATAAACAGTCTGAGCATGTCTCCAAATGGCTAAGGGAGATATATAGAAAGTGGCTAAGGGAGACGGAGAATGGCCTGGGGTAGCACAGAATGGCTGTGCAATCACAGAAGCCTGGGGTCCCTTGCAACCAATTTTAGGGTCAGAAGCCTCATAAGGGTGGCAGAGATCATCTGAGAGTGGTGGGCGATGGTCCACACAGCCAACACAAATTGGGGGAGGGGAGGACAGGGAGTAACCAGGAGCCTTGCAGGCAGCATCACGTGCAAGGGGCTTCTGTGGCCCTTCTCAATGACTCAGGAGGGACTTCAGAGTGGTGGGGCTCTTGTCATCCTGCTTTTAACTGCTGTCCCAGGTTTATGTGACTAGAGAAACATAGGCTATGAAGATAGGAAGGATTCCTTCCCATTAGGTGAATGCCCATTTGGTGAAATCCATGCAGAACCACTTAGGGGAAAGCACTCTGAGAAAGCACTGCAGAGCTCGAAGGTCACTCTTTGTTCTTGGTCTGCTTGGGAATTGAGCAAAGTACAGGATGAGGTGACTTGATAGCTGGTTGGATGCTCTTCCCAGAAAGTTGAGCCAGTTCTCTCTTGACTCAGCCTAAGGTTAGCCCTAAGAATTTGATTAAGGCTTAAATAGCTTCAAGAATTCAGTCATAATCCATGGCTAATTGGAAACTGGTTTGATCTGGGCACAATTTTATAGGTTTGGATTCTCCCTGGGTGGATCCCAGAATCTGATTTTGTCTGGATGCCAAGAATCCTACTTGGGAAAAGCCAAATTTTTGTATCTGCCCACACCTCAGCCTAGCAGAGCATCTGGGAAGATTCACAGGTACCCCAGGACTGGGTGGATGGCTCAGGCCTGCCGGAGTCTGGGCCTGCACCTGGAGCCTGTGTAAAGGCAGAGCTGGCCTATGGGTGCACAGGAGCCGCCACCCCAGCTGAAATCATGGACTCTCGACCAGTACCCCGTGTCTGACCACATCAGTAGGGGACATAGAACACTTAGATAGATAAAGTTCAATCTCAAAAGTGTCTCTTTGGGCACTGGCATTTAGCAGTTAAGAGTATAAGCTTAGGAGTCAGATAAATCTGAGTTCTAATCCAGACTTCTCTGATTTGTGATTTCGAGCAAATTAATCACGATGTCTACATCTTAGTTCCCTTAACTATTGGCACGGGGATATTATTTATTACCTCAATCATAACTACCAAAACCAAAAGAGATGTGGCACATAATTTCTTTCCCCTCATCTCTCAAGCTTTAAGGAGGATCCTGAAGTCTTGTCCTTGCACACAGTGTAGCTACTTAATGTGTTGTGTGAATCGGTAAAAGAGTAAATCAGCGAATGCGTGAGTGAAGAATGAATGAATTAATGAACACACTCCAAACTTCTAGGAATTGAAGGAATAGAATTATATTTTAATTAAAATGTACTTGCCCATGATTTACTAGTTGTTTAACATTCGTTTTTATTTATTCTTTCCAGTCTTATTTATTTAAAACAAGATACTGAGCGACCTACCATTAGCCTTTGTTCCCAGGATCAATTACTCCCACCTCAAAAGAGTCAACTTTCTTTTTAGATCTCATTTCACAGCCCTTCTCATCCCACCACTGGACCATCCTGAAGGATTGCTTGTTTTAAATTAGCCCTTCTTTGATGATTTCAAGTCTTCAAGATCTCCAGGGAGATGCAAAGACCTAGATTAAACAGTCCAGAGTCAGACTATTCGGCAGTAGTGTTTAGTTGGTCTTTTTGCTGTCACGTCACATGTTGGCCCACTCTCCCCAGGGGATAGAATATGCAATTCATAGGCTTCTTTTGGGAACATGGTACTCAAACTTGACCCATTCTGAAAATCCCCAAGAGCTTATTAGAAATAATGTCCTGAGCCCAAACTCAGACATTCTAAATTAGAATTTCTGGAATAGGACCTGGTAAACTGTATCTTTTTCAAGCTCTCCAGGAAATTCTGATGATGAATCAGGTTTAGGAACTATAATTCTAAAAGAATAACTTAGATTAGTTTTCCCTAAATGTGCTATCTTGCAGTTGTCCCCATAGAGACTCACTTTCCATTTTTCCTGTCAACTCCTGCAGTGATGAGAGACCATCTTGTGGTATATCTTCTTTGGAAATGCTGTGTTTGTCACTGTGCATCCTCTACTCCATATTATAAAAGCAATCCCTGGTGGGAAGAAACCCTGCTGATGGACTTCTCTTCCTTGAGACGAACCCATTTATCCCCGCTCCTTGTTAGAGCTCTAAGTCCTCTATTCTTGACAAAACAATCGCCTGCTGACCAAGTTCAGTGGGGAAAGCATTGCCACGAGCCAAAGGCAAAAACATTAGAACGGTGTTTAATATCTTGTATTCTTGAAGCTAGTTGAAAATTTACATGAAAATTCCATTCCTTAAGATATTCAATCTAATCCACCCTTCCGATATGGGCGTGGGGGGGGGGGGAGGGGAAGAAGAACCAATCCTGGACCAGGCCGAGGTCTGAATATCTCAAAGGAATCCTCTCCTCTCCAACAGGCTTAGATCAACTGGAATTGATTAGTAAGAAATCAGTTTGCTTTAGGACATCACTTTAGGGGTTTATATTCTCCTTAGGATAGATCTTGGAATCCAGTTCACTCCAGAACGCCTAAGTCCATTCCCTATCTTTTCAATCATCCCACCTCATCCCAGCTGTTCTCTTCCTAGGGAAGCCTCTTGGATTGATAAATGTAACTGAACCCCTGTTCTTTGAGCAGAGACGACACCAATTTCAGGATTGCCATTGCTTTTTCGTTCAGCATCCTTCACCAGTCTTGACGGTCACCAGCCTTTTTAGTAGCAGTGAGGGGAGCAGAGATGTGAGTTTAGTGTTCACCAAGGTATTCATCTGACATCACTGGGCATCCTTTTGGCCACTAGTCTGATTCGGATTGGTGACTCACCTGACAAACATGGTTAACACTTGACAATCATTTTCATTGGCATTTACTAGGCTTGGCCAACAAGCTGTGCAACTGGTAGTCTGTGTAGATTTGCTATTGTGGCCAGTCATCTGGGAAGCCCTCCAGAATATTAAATTAAACAGACATCTAAAAGCTATATAATGTTATAATCCAATGTTACTGCAATTAAAAATAAAACTAAATTAAATTAAAAAAAGAAGAAAACACACAAATGTCTGTGGAAGCATCGAAGGCAGCCAAGGGGATCCAAACAGACCACAGACAATATCTTCCATAGTCTATGTTCCACTCTGCCCCTGACTGAAAGAAAACACTCTGTAAGCATCCACCTAATCTGAAAAACAGAATATTGTCAAGCTGACTCTCTGGGTGGGGAAAGGGCGATTTATTCATTTACAAGATATTTATTGAGCACCTACCATACCTGCCATTCCCTGAGCAAAATGCTTAAATTTGAAGATGAATGGTTCTTTCCCTTGAGGGTGATAAGAGCCATTATTGACTTATGTATAAAATGCTATGGGAATTGTCCAAAGCAACGTTGGTGGAACCAAGGGCAGTGAGAGCCATCAAGCCTGGGGTATATAAAGCATTAGAAAAATAGAATTGACTCCATGATAGAGTAGATCAATTGCTACTTGACTGAAGGGATACTATCTTTTAAATCCCAAATAGAAGCAATTAAATAAAAAAGAATATTTGCTTCAGTGACTGACACCAAATTACAGTATCTGCAATATATACAGCTAATTTTACAATAAAGACCAAGTAGAGGCTAGGATTTGATCCAAGTTCTGGTACTTGACTCCCATGGGGCCGTGGAAGAGCTGGCCCTATGGAAGGTAGCTGGAGGGGTGGCCATGCCCAGCATAGGAGCAGCAATGAGGGCCCCAGAGAAAAGTCCTTAGCAGAAGGGAGAGGAGCCTTTTCCTCACTGATCAGCCGTAAGTGGGTGAGGTGGAATATTTGTTTGCTTTTGCTTCACAGGCTCTTATCAGAAGTCCCTGGGCGCCCTTGTTTATTATTACAAGTTCAGATGTTCCAACAATCACTCACTTTCAAACATCATAACTTCTGCCACCAGATTCTGAACCATTCTGTTTCTATAGGAGGAAGATGTTTCAAAGGATCCAGGTAAGCAATGAATGGTTTATGTATCAGTGACAAACTGAACCTGAACCTGTCAATGAGAGATGAGCTTGTCAAATCCCTTTTGTGATGAGGTGGGTCACAAGAGCAGCTGGAGGAAAGTAGAGAATACGGAAGATTAGATTCCAGAGCATGGGTACAGTAGACTGAGCTCAAGGGCAGGGTCCAGGCGTCATTCATCTCTGGATTCTCATGTTAGGACCTAGGACAGTGCTTTGTATATGGCAGCTTTTCACAAGCATGTGCAGAATTGAATTGAGAGGAGCTGAAGACACTGGCAAGGAGCTGCTATTACACCTCCAAGGGATGCTTCCTACCAACCATATAAAATCTAATTCCTTGGCTAGACAGTTCAGATTTCCATCCCCTGGCTCCAATTTAGTTATGTAGTTTTTTCTTCCTAAAAAGAGTAAAACAGAGTGCACGTTGTCAGTTGAAATATCTGTGTATGGTAAGTGCAAATTTTAGTTCATACTTGAAATATCTTACTGAATTTGAATAATATCTTCAAAGTTGAAACTTATTTTTATTTTCACATTTTTAATTGTTTATTTTAAAACTGAAGAATAGGTCAAAAAATAAAGGGTTACATCAGTAGAACAATTTGATAATTGCCCAAGTTTACCTTTTGCAATTCTTTTGATTTTATTAAAATTCATTTATTAGTCACTGCAATGTTACTATTAATTACAATGTATGACATGCTTTCTCCTTTTGTAAAAATACCTTAATATAATTAAAAAGTAGTAATCCATTACTTCTTCCTTTATGTACAGTAGCATATATTTTACTCTTTATTTTTAAAATTCTTTTTACCTGCACTATTATGCATACAAAAACCAATTAAAAGACCATTTTAGTGTCCATGTTTGTTTTCTAGCTATTGTTGTTAAATTGAAAAAGAATTGTCATATAGAGGAGGAGATATAAAGAATGATTTGCTCTGGGTGCCAAATACTCTGGGACTACACCTCTGTCTCTCTGCCTCAGATCCCACGACTTTCTCCCTTGCACAGACTGCCCTGGGAACACTGGCTTCCTTCCTGGCCCACAACTTCAGGGTTTCTATATTTGCTATTCCCTTTGCCTGGAATCCTCTTTCCCAGGTAGTCACACGCCTTAGCTCGAACGTCACCTTGTTTGTAGTACCTTGCTTGACGACTTCATTTAAAATGCAACTCCTTTTCATGTGCCTGTTGGCCATCTGTATATCTTCTTTGGAAAAATGTCTGTTCATAGCCTTTGCCCATCTTTTGATTGAGTAGTTCTTTTTTTGTTGTTGAGTTGTATGAGTTATTTATCTATTGTGGAAATTAACCCCTTAGCAGATATATGGTTTGCAAATATTTTTGCCCAAGATGTTCAACATCACTAATTATTAGGGAAATGCAAGTCAAAACTATAATGAGATATCAGCTCACACCCATCAGAATGTCTATAATTAACAAGACAAGAAATAACAAGTGTTGGAGAAGATGTGGAGAAAAGGGAACCCTCATACACTGCTGGTGGGAATGCAAACTGGTGCAGCCATTATTGAAAACAGTATGAAGAGTTCTCAAAAAATTAAAATTAGAAATACCTTATGACCCAGCTATCCCACTACTAGGTATTTATCCAAAGAATGTGAAATCAACAATTTGAAAAGACTTATGCACCCCTATGTTCACTGAAGCATTATTCACAATAGCCAAGATGTGGAAGCAACCCAAGTGCCCATTGAGTGAATGGGTAAAGAAGATGTGGTATATATATATGCAATGGAATATCACTCAGCCACAAAAAACCCAAAATTGTCCCATTTGCAACAACGTGGATGGACCTTGAGGGTATTGTGTTAAGTGAAATAAGCCTGACAGAGAAGGACAAGCACTGCATGATTTCACTCAAATGTGGAAGATAAACAAACACATGGATAAGGAGAACAGGATAGTGGTTACCAGAGGGGAGGGGGGTGGGGCCAGGACGAAAGGGGTAAAGGGGCACATACGTATGGTGACGGATGAAAGCTAGACTATTGATGGTGAACACGATGCAATCTATACAGAAACTGACATATGATAATGTACACCTGAAATTACACAATACTATATGCTGATATGACCTCAATTAAAAAAATGCAACTCTTCATCCCCTTCTGCCCTAATCCCGCTTACTCCTGACCTCCCCGAAATTGCCTGTTCACATTTCTGGCCTTATTTCTCTCTGTTGCAATATTGCTATCTGACCAACTGTGAATTTTGCTTCTTTACCTGTTTTGTCCATCTCTCCTCACTGAAATGTCAGCTCCATGGGGCAGGGACTTTTGTCTGCTTTGATCACTGCTGTGCTCCTAATGCCTTGAACAGTGCCTTATAGAAAGTAAGTGCTGGGGCAGCCCAGTGGTGTAGTGGTTTGGTTCACACACTTGGCTTTGGTGGCCCAGGGTTTGTGGGTTTGGATCCTGGGCGTGGACCTATACACAGCATATCAAGCCATGCTGTGGTGGTGTCTCACATACAGAGTAGAGGAAAATTGGCACTAATGTTAGCTCAGGGACAATCTTCCTCAAGTAAAAAGAGGAAGATTGGCCACAGCTGTTAGCTCAGGGCCAATCTTCCTCACCAAAAAGAAAAAAAAATAACAGGTAAGTGCTCTCTAAGTATTTGTTCAACAAATTAATGAAGAACTATAACATGGAGGGATTGGCCCAGATAAGGTGTAAGTAAAAACTGATGTAAGTAAAATTTTTTTCACATGTGCTTATGTGTCTTATTCTTGGGAGGAGAAAATTTACAAATTTCATCAGATTCTCAAAGCTCTCTGTGACCCCACAAAGAGGAATAAGCCACTGGGCTCGACACCTTTGTAAGTCCTTGAGTTGCTGGATTCTGAGCCACTGTCTTATAGTCTTTTCTCTGTCTGTCCCCTCTGGCTCGTTCCATTTTTTCCCCTATAGGGGAGTCCCATTTTTGTCCTGTTTCTTTACTAGCCTGTGAATACACTAAGGGCAGGATTAGTTTTGGATTTATTTCTGCCCCCGATTCAGTCCTAACCCTGGTCTGAGAGCTTAGAAGCTGTTTGCTAAATGAATTAACAGGACAGGAAGAAGCTGAGGAGTAATAAGAGAAGGCCCCTTTCACAGTCTGGGCTCTTTTTTGCCTCCAGATGGTTCCGATTTTACTTCTAAGTTTTGACACATTTACCAAATTCTCAATTTGCTGATCTCCTAAAAAGAAATTTAAGGTAGAGAATGGGAATGGGCAAACCATACCTTCACCTTGAAGAGCCCATATTTGTGTTTCCAAAAGGGAGCTTCCTCTGCTCTGTTCCACCCGGTGAGAACATGTGGGCTGTTTTGGTGCAGCAGTAATTAGGGTTGGAAGGGGCAAGGGTTGGTTGGCTCTGCCTATAAACAGATTGAGTGCAATTAAAGAGGGGATGCACGTCCACATCTTTGAATCCATATTTCAGATGAAGGATTAGTCATATATGGAAATTCAAGTTTTTTCCCAACCTTGTGGTTGTTGCAAAGAGCTCGCAAGTTTACTCCATCAGATGTCACAGGCCACTCCACTCCTGTCACCTGCCATTAGGGCCTCTCAGGTATGCTCCCCCGAGTCTGCAATAACCCAGGGCTTCGTCACTTCTGCCTTGTATAGCAGTCACTTCTGAATGGTTTTGCCTCTCTTGCCAGACTCTGAGTCCCCTAGGGACAAAGATCCAATCTGATCCATCTCTTTACCCCTCACTAGGATCATCACAGGGTGGGTGTGGGACGACTGCTAGACGATCACCAAATTTATTTCCTTTTCTTCCTGACACACAGCTGGACCACATTTGCTGGTCAACTTTGGGATTAGGTATGGTCATGTAACTGAGTTCCAGGCAACCTTCTAGTGCAAGTACAGGAGCAGTCCATCAAAATCTTCATCAGCTATTCTCCAAGCAGGCCCCTTTCGTGTAATCATCACAGCCTCAGAAGCCCCATGTTGAAGATGGTGGAGCCACAAGATGGAAGAAGCCTGAGTCTCTGAATCAAATTATTATTATTATAATTTACTTTTAAAAGCTTCTTTCTTCTTTTTTAGTATTATGATTACAAAGATGATGATGATCCATCTCTTGTTGTGATGGGTGCTAGGGTTGGCCTTTTACAAATATCACCTTAGATCTTCATATCAACTCTATGATTATTATTGACATTTTACGTACTAGAAACCTAAACTTCAGATTTTAAGTGATTTATCCAGGGTCATCACTAGAACAGGGTTTAGAATTGATTTTTCTGATTCCAAAATGATTCTCACAATCCTCGTCATGAGCTAACCTCCCTTCTTTCAATTCTCATTGTCACCCCCAGTATGCCCATTACTTTTCCAAAGTCCACAGGGGTTCTATTCATTTCTCACCAGTTACACCTGTTGTCTCAGGTTTTTGGCAAAGCGGCCATGCCCATTCATTGGCTGAAACATTTACAGGCAGCGCGTGGAACTATTCATCTTTCTAGTTTGACAACTTCAGTCTGAAGGCACTCACAACTAGCTCAGCAAGTAAACACTAGGAAGAAAAAAAAACGCAACAAGCAGGTAGATTAACAGACCAATTCTGTGGCCAGGAGACTATTTCTGTCGGTGTCGCCATCCAATGTACACATCAGGATAGATGCGGAGAGGGCTGATGGCCACTCTGAGTTTATTATAACCAGCGTTTCAATATATACATAGCTTACAGCTGTTAAACATACACAGGTGTTCTGGATGAAGTAATTAGCGAATGCCAAGAATTCTTAGTGATTTCTCAAGGAGACTTCCCTCGGCCTCTGTTTTGATATTATCATGTTTTTGTGGTGCTCGTATATTTTTATCTCAGAGCAGGCAAGGCCTCCCAGGCAACGGCTCCTCCTGCTCCCGATATCGATATCGTGTGTCCATCTGTGCCCCCAGGTGACCGATGCCTGGCTTAGGTTGCCTCCCCCTGGAGGTCTTACTCGTCATTGACTAACCGGCCTTCTCACCTCCGGGTCACAGTTTGTTGGCAAGCCTTTTCCAGTGATTATTAATCCTTCCTGCATCAGGGGCAGCTACAATTTCCTTTTTCCTTTGTTAGTCTAATAGGTGAGGTGTGTGCTAAGAGGTTTAAAAGCACCTGAGAACAGCAATGACAAGACATGAGTCTGCTGAGTTCACAGAAGCTCCAGTGGTTTTGACATTTTCAGAAGGAGTTAGCTGGGGAGCACCCTAAGAGGTCTGGTTTAGATGGAGGAGAAGAGTAAGAACCATCGGGCTTTGCTCAACCCAGGAGAGGAGAATGAGCTGGTGAGTCCTCTCTTGTTTTTATTACAGTCTTCTCAAAGCGGCCGAGGCTGTGGACTGGCGTTCTGGGGATGGTTCCAGCTTTAGGACCTGGAGAGGTTAAGTCTGGTCAGGCTCCTGGAGAGCCCTGGGCACTACCTTATAGCAAGGGAAACTGCAGGGGCTGAGAAAGACGTATCTGCTAGATGATAGTGTCTTGCTATCTTCACATGCGTTGGACCGGGCGAAGATTCCTCCTCAGACATTTTGCAGAGTATGTAATTGGGGTGCACTCCCTCATGTGCTCATTGAGGGGTTTCCCCCTTATTATCTGGGTCTCCGTGTAATTGGACAAACTCTGGCAAAAACTGAAACTCTTTCTTTTTTAAAAACAAATTCTTCTGTTTTTAGTGTATCTGCGTAACTCAGGCTCAGAGTGCTTTGGGCTGAAGTTACGCCTTGTAAAAGCAGAGAGAGGCTTTAAGTACCAACTCCTGAAGAAGGAACAGAGGCTGCCCTGGGATTTAGCACAGATCTTTTCAAAAACTCCTCACTTCTCCAATTCTTTTTCCCTGCTGCCTCTTCCACCAAACATATATAAATCTTAAAAAATAATTATTAAACGCTTGAAAACTCCTACAGTGTCTATTTGGTGCTGATGAGTTGACCTTTATTATTTGATTTGAGCCTCAGAACTCAGCCCTGAAGAAAGTAATCCTATTTCATAGAAAAGAAATCTGAGACTAAAGAGGTTAAGTAACTTGCTCAAGGTCCTCAGGCTGCAAGGGGCAGGCTGGGAATCTAGCCCATTCCTTCCTCCCTCATGCCCCACGCGGCTCACACTGCAATAGTGTCCCTAGTTAGGCAATGAGAAAGGGTGACAAAGAGGGGGATGGGACACAGAGGGTGCACTGTGGGGGCGGAAAGGAACCCAGAAAATCTGGTTCACGTATCAGAAGGGTGCCAGTTTCCCGCCTACCCTCCTCATTCCCTATGAGATCTGAGGGAAACCCATCCTTGCCCTCTCTCCATCTACCCTTGTTTGTTGATCTAAGGAAAGTGGGTGGTTTCATAAACACCTGCACTGTCCAATAAGGCAGCCACTAACTACATGTGGGTTTTGAGCACTAGAAAATAGTCGATCCCAATTGAAATGTGCAATAGTGTAAAATATGCACAGGATTTTGAAGACTTAGTAAAAAGGAGTGTAAAATAGCTCATTAATAATTTCTATATTGGTTACACTTGAAATGACAATGTTTTGGATATGTTGGTTAAAGAAAATATATTATGAAAATTAATTTCACCTGCTTCTTTTTACTTCTTCAATGTGGCTGCTAGGAAATTTTGAATTACAAGCGTGGCTCACGTCAGTGGCTTACATCATTGTACCACGCTGATCTTGATAATGGTACAGAGCTTTAACATCTTCAGACTGAAGGGATTCAAAGAATTAAAATCTATCACCTGTGTACACTGCCGAACAACTCTGTGCCAGTTTGAATGTTTTTTCAATAAGTAGATGAGTGTTCATGAAAATCTTTGGTTGCTCTTTATTTTTGTGTCACTAGGTGCTGTGTTTGTAAAGTTTTATAGCCTGGTATTTTAATTTTCTTAATCACAGAGGGGCCTGGGTATCAAAAGATTAAATAACGGGCCAGGCATCACAGTTTCCTTCTTTTTTTACTGGTAATCAAACACTTCTAGAGACATCCACCAAAAAGCTTTATTATGCATCTCACTACGCTTATTAATCTTACCCTTGTGGAAAGAGAGCACAGATACAAATTCTACCTGGGCAGGCGGATCAGGAAACTTGAGTTAGGTAGGCCTGGCTGACAGGAGTCATCTAGGTACACAGGCTGAAGAGGAAGCTGTTTCCTAGCTCCAAGGATCTTCCGTCCTTCAAGTGAACAGGCCCAGGGCTGTCTTTAGAGTTTGAAAGGGAAGCCAGAAATCTGTATGCTTACATGAAATAGCCTTCTTATAAATTTTGGAAACAAATTCCTTTTTTTTTACATCGTAGTAGGCCAAACTAAATCTAGGCCTGGTCTAGTCCCAGCCTTAGGGACTGTTAGGCTGTGACTTTTACAACCTGTCCCCACTTGCTCTTCCTTTCTTTCCCGAAGGGTCCCCATGGCCCACTCTGCCTTCTACTAGGCATTCGTCACTTCAAGTGAACCACCACTTGTGATTGCTTGAGAGGATTTGAGGTAGAAACCATACACTGTTGAGGCAAATAACAAATTCTTTCCATCAAACACCCACGAAGGACCTGAGTGGGTGGGGATTGCCTAGGAAATTACTGAAGAGCGGTCTTGGGCCATTTTACTGAGCTCAGCACAGATATAAAGTATTGCATTAGCCCCCAGAGTTGAATCTTGTTGTCATTCCTGTCCCCTGTTCTCTGGTCCCAACACCTCCAGGAGTAGGGAGCAGCTTACACTCACTGTACTGGGCCCTTGAGAAACAGTACTTCATGTCACCCTCACAACAGCTCCTGCGATAGATACCTTCACTGTCCAGGCCTTTATTGTCCTTCCAAACCTCCTCCCTCCTACTCCTCACCCTCTCCACCAATACCCAGCTCAAATAGTCTCCTTTTCCTTCGCTAGTCTTTTTTCTAAAACTTTGCCCTGCCCAAGTGTTTCATCAGCCCCTCCATTCATGGTCAGCTTTTCTTGTCTTCTCTTAAGGTCCTTTCAGGACCCACAGCTTCACAAATAGCCCTCAGGATCCTTCACAACATCAGACCTAAAATGAGCCTGGAGCCCTCAGGCTGTATAGCTCAGTGCCTGATGGAATGGGACTTGGTCTCAAGCAGACCCGGGTTTAAATTCTCATCCTGTTGGTCAAGTGATTTAACCTCGTTGAGTCATTTGTAAAATGGGGATAGTAATATCTACCATTTGGAGTCATGGTGAAGATCAAATGAGGTAATGAAGCCTTTCTAAAAGTATTTTCTGTAGAATAATATTGTTAATAGGTGTTATATAAAAAGTCTCCTTTTTCTCCCTATCCATAAGGTTTGAGAAATACTAGGTGAAACAGGTAAGCAGATAACAGCAGAGTCTCTCAGAGCCTTTAGTATATTATGAATCTTTGTGAATTTCTAAGAGGGGCATTACAGTGGGCTCTACTTCTCACACTTACAGATCCATGGACTCCTTCCTGTGTGTGTGTGTGTGTGTGTGTGCCGATTCTCTCATGACTACTGTCTCATGGAACCACCACAGGAAGGATTGGAATGTTCTCAGTGAGTGACAGCTGTGGTTTTCTCATTATTACCTTTCTGGGGAGGGAAAAAGTCATCATATCTCTTCTCAGTAAGGCATATCGGGAGGCACACATGTGCACGTCAGCCTCTGTTTCGGTGTCCTCTCTGGCCGCACTTGCTGCATTTACTTTCTGGAGATAGTCTTGACACAAATGCTGCTTTATTCATGTCAGTGGCAAAGCCCATCCATCCTATTGGTGCTCCCGCTCTGTACAAATACCCCCCAACTAAGTGTCAAAATTACAAGTGGGAGCAGAGCTTCAGAAGGCAAAATGGCTGGTTGGTGTGGAGGATACAGGCTTGATAGGAGAGCACTTTGATGAGGATTATTTTAGGCTGGTTACTTTTAAAAACTGCAGATGGGAAGGAGGCTCTGAGGAGTGGAATTTGCTTGCCCTTTGATGAGAGACATTTGCATTTGTGAAGGAAGTCTCCATCTGTGGGGGTGTCTCCCTCTCTGCACCAGGAGGAAGGGGGATGACCTTATTTCTAGAAACTCTTAATGGGGACAGCAAGGACTTAAATCTTGTTTATTGTGCTTATCTGGTAACCTCATGTAACTGACCCCTCCCCCCTTTAACATCCTCCTTTGTCTTTAGCTGAGGATAATATTTAAGGTGATGGCTTCTGCCATTTACTTAATCCGGTTTGATTCTTATCTAAAAGTTATAGGACCACCCAATAACCGACCCTACCAGCACTGATACCGTTTTAACAACTCGTTTTACACATACTTTCCTTTGTTTTGTAAAGAGATAACTTACGTACCTATGCCTTAACTTTAGCCCTACCCACGTTTGCAGCAGCTCTTTACTGCCCATGGGTCCTGTCCCCATGCTATTCCACAGTATTCTCTAAATAAAAGAGCACTACTGACAGACCTTGAGAGTCCAAGAAATCTTTCTTTCGACTCTTCAGCTCGCCAACCCTGCATCAACTTCAATTCATGGTAACTTTTTTCTAGGAAATAGTGGAAGAGCCCTGGAAGACAGAAACTCCGGGCTTTAAAGGGTCTGCTGCTAACTGTGTGGTTGTGGGCACCTTTTCAGACCTTGCTAGTTGCCTGAGAGCAACATCACTTACCCCTTCTGACTCACAAGGTTTGCAAGGGTCACATATGAAATCTTGAAAGCGCTCTGAAAATATAAAGGGTTCATTTGCATCCAAGGAGTCAGGAGTTATGATGTGCAGTTTGAAAAATGCAGGAATACTTGTATTAAGTGAAATTGATGTTGAGAACATTTCCCCTTTTTCAAACTAAACTTGGAGAGTGAAAATTGTTTGAGGTTTACCATTATAAAAACAAATCATATGTGAAAATTATTTTAAACAACGTCATGTATTCCTCATCTTCCGTTAAAGGACTGAAAAACAACTCAAAGGATTAAAACTGAAAATTAAAAAGTAGGGCCTCTTGGTTCTCTCCTGTCCTCCATCAACATTTATATGAACAGCTTGTTTGAAGTCTGGTTTATCTAATCTTCAGCATTCACCTGGCTATGAGGGAGAGATAACAATATAGGCGACAGAATCAAGACTCAACAAGTTTTCTCAGTGGGATTGTAGGAGAGAACCTGGGAAAATGCAGGTAACAGGCCTCAGTGTCGAGATTTTGTTTTAAGTCATAAAAACATAAGGTGAGGGTGTCAATGCTCAGGCTTAGTAGCCACGCATGAGAAAGTAATTGAAGAGCTTTATCTGGTTGTGAATGAATTTTAGTTGCCAATGTGATATAGCCATAAAAAAATTAGTCTTTGGCTGTCTTAATAGAAGTCTGTTCTGCATGATAGAAGAAGTAACAGTCCTGCTATAATCTGTATTATTTAGGAAACCCCTAGGGAGTTCCACTTAACTCTAAGATTCACACAAGAAGTATAGTGTGTTTGGAGGAATATCTGCATGTCGCAAATAAGTACTGTTTATAAGATGCTGGAAATAATTCCCCAAAGAACAATCATGACAGTTGTTTTCCCACAGTTGAGTGGCTGACGTGGGGAACAGTAGAGGTTGGCAGATTCCCGCTAGATTTATTTTCCTTATGGAAGAACTTCCTAACCATCTGTGGTGGCAGAATCCTAACACAACACCCCTCCAATGACCTTTGCCCTTGTATAATCCCCTCCAGTTGAGTGTGAGTGGAACTTGCATATATCATGAGCTATAATTCCTGCGATTACGTTAGATTGTATGGCAAAAAGTGATTACACAGATGTAATCAACATGGACTCAGCTGAGTTAAGATAAGGGAGATTGTCTGGATGGGTCCGAGCTAATCAGGTGAGCCCAGAGAAGAGACTGGGCCCTGCATGAAGTCAGAGATTTAAAGAAAGAGAGGGATTTGATGCAAGGGAGCTTTTTTGTTGCGTTTGTGAAGATGGAAGGTTCAATGTGGCAAGGAACTCTGAGAGGTCTCTGAGAACTGAGAGTAGCTTCTGGCTGACAACAAACAAGAGAATGGGGGCCTCTGTCACAGCGATCCAACAGGAGAAGGTCGGCCTGTGAGTTACGGGTGGCCTATCTTAAGCAGACAATCGATGCTCATCTGTGAGGTTGGCGTACAGCTATTTTTTCCAAGAGAGGAATTTGAACCAAATAATCTCTGAGATATCCCTCTTGTTCAGTGATGCTCTTGTTCATGAATAAACTTTAACAGAACATGCCATGTTGCCCCATGTCCTTGATCTAGGGCAAATTCTAGTTCCAGAAATTGTCCCTGCTAATTAGCCCATGAATCGCATTACCTTTTGATCCACACTCACTCCTCTCTCATCATTAGCGTCATCATACAAGGCTCCTCAGTTGCACTTTTACTTCAGAAAGTCCTTTTGGGTGGCTTTACGGGGATGCCTGGAGCTGACAGTGATAATAAGTTCCTCTCCTTGGTATTGGGTTTTGGTTCACACCCCTAAAGACTGGGTCGAACTATTTCAATAATTATTTTGAACATCTTCAAGACCCAGTTTCTTTGATCTATACATAATAATTTATAAATATTATTAATAATAGCACCTATTTTAATAAATAATCATGCCTATTTCGTAGGGTGGCTATGAGGATTGAATGGCACCTAAGTAACTGCTCAAGAAAGATTACTTCTCCTTGTCAAATGTACACAAAAGTGAAAGAGACTCCACATACTTTATCCCTACTCAAAGGGCACTCCATGGCAGAATGCAGGGCAAACTATATGAAACTATAATTAGCAATGCTTAGTAGTTAGTGATAACTAACACAAATTGCTACATGTGGCCAAACCAAGCTAGTAATAGAGGATTGAGGAATAATGACCTGACTAACACGATCCGTTAACTAGAGACAATATTATCCTAACAGTAAAGAAAAGAACCTTGAAACATGGCAGAGGTAGAGATAAGAGAGCAGAGTTTTAAGAAAGTCCTCCTATCTGACACATAAAGGAACACAATTTGGCATGTCTAGATAAAGACAACAAAGGGGAGATTGTGAACCCTGAATAGAAACTTGGTGCTGTGATTGTCCTTTGAAAAAAAAAAAAGGAAGATGAATCATAGTGAATTCTAGCCTCACAAAGGGGCACAGAGATATTATCTCCTTGACCATGATTCAAGGGACTAAAAGCTTGATGTCTACACAGAAAAGGCTAGCTTGCTCTAAGTCTATTGGAATATTTTCACCCATAGAAAAGCCTAACACATACAGCCAAAAACCGGCATTGCCATTCACAGAGCGTAATTGTGGTACTGAGAGTTATCTATGTTATGTCTTGGTTGAGTAAGTAAATTTATAACTTTGTTCTGCGAGAATCTTGGTTTGAGTAAGTGAAAGTGTTGTGAACTGTAACGCAAAATATCTATTCCAAAGAATTTGAATCGCACACTACCGTGCCTGTGCATGGTGGGCGTGCAAGAAATATTTTAGATGGCTAAACACATGAACAGTGAAGATAAGAATAAAAGGAGTTACAAAAACTAAAAAGGACCTGTTCACAAGACCAGTTGTGCATAGATGCTAGTGCTCCAGATGCAAGGAATATTCAGGAACAAAGACAGGCAGAGATCCCAGGGGATGGGTTCCTATGACTAAGAGGATCCCACAAAAAGGGAATTTGGGGAAGAAACCACGTTGAGATGAAGGTACACCCTGTAATTCTCCTTTCCTGAAAAATTTGGCTAGTCTTCGTTCTGTCTCTGATGGTAACTGAAAGAGCTACCTATGAAGGAAAGAAAGAAGGGAAAATAATTTTAAAAGTGTCCTTTATGTGCTGGCACTTCATGTATGTTCTCATTTAATCCCCGAGCTAGCCGCTCAGATATCCATTTTACAACTGAGGAAATTGAGGCTCAGTTAAGTAACATACACAAGGTCACATCACCTAAGTATCATAGGAAGGATGGTCCATTACGCTGTTCACCTCCTGTATGCGTGAAGAATGATTGGGCTGCTTTGTATGTGTGTGGGTGCACGCATGCTCGTGTATATAGTTACTACATCTAGTCAATATCTGAATCAATTTGGTATTTATCCTAAAGCCTTTCCCCTAGCTTCACATATTGCAAAGGCAAGCAGTTTTCTTTTTGGTGTGTATTTGACTTCAATTTTGACAGTTTGCACTCTGTGGGAAAAGCAAAAATTCTATTTAAGCCATTGGATCCATTTTTTTGAAATTTTAGAAATACAGCTTATGGTTTTGGCAAATTGCATCTAGTTCTGAATATTGCCTGTGGTCAAATCACTTCATGATGAGGCCAATAGGACTAGTCACTTTCGATCTACTGAAATTTTGTTGAACTGCACACTATCCAAGCTAGTATTAAATCTTAACACACATTGCATGCTCAAAATGTCTCAGAAACTGTACTAAATTCTTTGCATGTATTATCTCAGTTTCTTTACAACAACCCTAGAAGATAGTTATTGTTACTATTCTCATTTGTGGAGGAGGAATTTGAGTCATCAGGAGTAAAGTGAATTGCCCAAGGTCACCCATGTGGTTAAGTGGTAGAGGTATGATTTGGACTTGGTTTTCTTATTCCACATCCCCAGCTTTTAACTGCTACACCAGACTATTTCTGTTGTGTTTTACAACCAGCCACATTTTTACAAGGAACCTAAAGTTCAGTGAATTTAAATCATTTACCCAGATCACATTAACTAGTAAGTGATGGAGCAAGGAGCAGAAGTGAGAAAAGGCAGTGGGGTGAGTATGAACAGAGGCTCTGCTGATAGACCCAGAGAGGGCTCTAAATTGTGACCTTAGGCACAACCTCTGTCAAAAGGCATGTGCTTATTTCATTGTGACTCCTAATCGTGGCTGCTCCCGCTGTACTCTGGGTCTAGAAAAAGACCATGAGGTCTGTGGTACCTCTACTGCTATCTGGAATACAGAATTCTAGTGGGAAACAAAAAAGTGAGGGAACTTCACTGCCTAAAGGGAATACAATTCAGGTCTATGTGAAGATGGGCACCGCTTCTGTGCTATTCAACTTGATTCATAGGCGGTGGCAGATCTGGGTTCCTGACCTTATGGAAAGCAGCCTGTTTCCATTACCAACGTTGACTCAAAACTGGAATAGTCACTTCTTTCCTCCCTTGACTGACCCCATTATCTAAACACCTGCTAACACTGATAGAGAGCTTGCTCTGGGCTCAACACCTTATACCTGTCATTTAATCTTTACAACTATTCTGCCAGGTGTGCGTTATTAAGAAACGTAAGCTGAGACTTAGAGACGTTAAATCCTAAGGTCACATAGTTAATAGGTGGCAAAACTCACTTTACTACAAGGAACCGTGTATAATGGGTTTCAGATTCCGATCCTCTCACTCTGTGTGTATACTTGTGTATACCTCATTTTCTAAATTATCGTAACTTGTAGTAAATCCTCTGCTTTGGTGCCGGAAGTCCACCACATTTGTTCTTGTTGCAAATTGTCTTGACTACTTTAAGACCTTTGCATCTCCATACCAATTTTAGAATTAGCTCATCAATTACCGCGAAAAATATCTGATGTGATTTTAAATGGGATTGCTAATGGCTAACCCTCAAACTTAGTATATCTATCCATTTATTTAGATCTTTGCTCTCAGCAATAATATGTAGTTTTCAATTTAGAGGTCTTTCACAACTTTGCCAGAACTATTACCAGGTAACTAATTTTTTCCCTTGATGGTATTACAAATGATTTTTAACTTCATTTTAAAATTGTTTGTTACGTGTATATACAAATACAATTGGTTTTTCCGTACTCTCTCAGTAATCTTGATAAACTCACTTATTAACTCTAATAATTTATTTGTACATTGTTTTGGATTTCTTTCTGTACATAATTACGTTATCTACTCATAGAGTTTTACCTCTTTTCCTCCAGCTTTATTGAGATATAATTGACATATAACATTGTGTAAGTTTAAAGTGTACAATGTGTTGATTTGATACACTTAAATATTGTGAAATAATTACCACTGTAGTGTTGCCTAACATCTCCATCATCCCACATAATTACCAGTTCTTTTTTGCGGTCAGAACATTTAAGATCTACTCTCTTAGCAACTTTTAAATATATAATACAGTATTTTTACTTATTTTCCAATTGTTATAAACTTTATTTCTCTGTTTTGCCTTATTGCATTGGTTGAGACTTCTAGTACTATATCAGATATTATTGGTGCTTGTTGATAATCTTATGTTGCTTGTGACCTCAGGGGGAAATGTTCAATATTTCATCATTAAGCATGATGTTAGCTGAAGGATATTCCTATCTATTTCCTCGTTTGCTAAGAGGTTTGTTTGTTTGCTTGTTTGTTTTTTTATCATGTATTGCTGTTGAATCTTATGAAAGTATTTCTCTTTATCTATTGAGATGACCTTATGACTTTCCTGCTGAATGTTAACATACCAAAACACATAGATTGATTTTCAAAGCCCTGTAACCCTAAAGAAAGCACCATTTGGTAATGATGTATTACTTTTTAAAATATATCGCTGAGTTAGTTAGATAATATATTTCAGGGTTATCGCATCTATTTTTCTGACAGATTTTAGCCTGTAATTTTCCTTTCTTGTAACGTATGTATCAGATTTTGGTGTCTGAGTATGCTGGCCTCGTAAAACAAGTTGGGAGCATTCCCATCTCCTCTACTTATGAAAGAGTTTGTGTAAGATTGATATCACTTCTATCTTAAATGTTTGAAAAGATTGACAAGCCATCAGGGCTTGAAGATTTCTTTGTAGAAAAGCTTTTAGTTACACATTAATTTTCTTTAATAACCAGAAAAATACTCAGATTTATTTATGAGTTTATCAATTTTATTAACCTTTCAAAGAGGAAATTTGGCATTATGGATTTTCTTTATTGTATATCTTTTCTATTTTATTCATTTCTGCTCTTATCTTATTTCTTTCCTCATACTTTTATAAAGTTTAATTGGTTGTTCCTTCTATAGCTTCTTGAATTGGAAGCTTACTTTATTGATTTCAATTTTTTTTTTATTTTCTAAAATATACATCTAAACCTACAAATTCACCTGTAATCACTGTCTTAACTGCATCACACCAGTTTTAATTTGTCAATTTTCATTTTCATTCCGTTCAAACATTTCCTAATGTTCTCTGTATTTTTTATTTGACTCACGTGTGTTATTTAGGAATATGTTGCTTAATTTCTAAACACTTAGAAACTTTTAAGTTATCATCCTGTTGTTAATTCCTAGTTTAATTATAATGTCATCATACTTTGTGTTCCAGAATGTGGTCAATTTAGGTAAATATTTTATGTGTACTTTAAAAGAATTTGAATTATTCAGTTTTGGGCTATAATTTTCTGTTATTTGTTAATTAGGTCAATTTAGCTAATGGAATTGTTCAAACCTCCTATAGTCTTCTTTTTTTTTTTTTTGGTCTACTAGTCTCATCAGTTAGTGAGAAAAGTGTGTTGACTCCAGTAATGAGAGTGGATTTAAGTTCTATCAATTTTGCTTTACAAATTTTGAAACTGTGTTTATAGATGCACAAAAATTTAGGGTTATTATGTCTCCCTGTTGAACTGATCTTTTAACTTATGAAATGTCCTTTTTCTCATAATATTTCTTTCCTTAAAGTCTGTTTTGTCTGATATTAATATAGCTATACCAATTTTCTTTTGTTAGCCTTTTCATGGTATATTTTCCCTTTCAATCTCTCTGCTTCTTTATATTTAAAATCTTTCTCTTGTAAACAGCATATAATGAGTTTTCTTTTATTATCTTGTCAGACAATCTTTGCTCTCAATCACGATATTAGTTCCATTTACATTTAATGTAATTATTGATATATTTGGGTTAAAGTTTATAATTTGCTATTTGTTTTCCACGTACTCTATCTGTTCTCTGTTCTTTTCTTCACTTAATATTATATCACAGAATGACCCATGTTTCTACACTCACTTCATACATTTTGTTTTTAATGGCTCCACTATAGCCCTTGTTTTGATGTTTCACGTCTTATTGAACCATTAGCTATCATTTGGTTCTTCCAATAACTTTGCTATTACAGATAATGCTGCACTGAACATCTTTGTATACATCACTTTCTACTTTATGTGTTATTTCCTTAGAGTATATTTCCAAGTGTGGAATTACGGACTCAAGGGATAGAAACATTTTTATAATCCTTAATACAATTTGTCATCTTGCTTTCCCTAAAGAATTATTCCAATTTATAAGGTTATTTGCAGTGTGTAGCTGTAGTGATTTCATTGTAGTCTTGCTAGCATTGTGAGTTCCCTTTTTAATTAAAAAAAAATTCCTATACAGAAAAGAACTGAAGGAGAGTCAGAATTATGATTACCAATGCCATTTCTGTGTGTGAGTAAACAGAATAAGAGAAAGCCATTTATGAATGTGCTCGTTTCAGCTACAAGCTGGACTAAAATTCCAAATTGTCCTGCTTCTACTTTGCACACATTTGGGCTTTGGCAATAAGACCCCATAAATAACTGAGTAAAAACGCATATGTACGACATACTATGTGAACTTGCATATACATTTTATTTGAGTCTAATAAAACTATAATTCACAAATAAAACCAAAACAGATTTATAGAATCAGAGGGAAGATAGGAAGAGAGAAAGGAGACCCAACTGAAAATATGCTTAAGGGCAGAGTGAATACATGTTTCTGAGTTACACTTAAACCTTATCTTGCATGAATAATCTCAAAATAGAGTGTCTGCATCACTAAACATAATGAACGTTTTTTTCCCAGGTGGGTTAGTGTTGAGGAGCAGTGGAAAGGAACTCTTAAAACTGTAATCACTTTTCAGAGCACTTAAGGAGATGTTATCTTATTTGAGTACAAGTACCCTGTAAGACACGTATTTCTAATTTTTTTGTAGAGGAGTAAATTGGAATTCCCTAGAGATGAAATGATTGATCTAAGGCCACATAGTTGATAGCTAGCAGAGTGTTAACTCAAACTTGTGCCTGTGACCTTTCCACTATGTTTAAGGATTTCTGTCAACAACTGTTATTAAAATCTGGATCTACTACGGAGTTCTTTTTCAGAAAAAAATGATGAAAATGACCTTATTGAAAATGGAAACTTTTCCAAAGAATTAAGCCAACAGATTTATTGTAACATGATCTAAACGGGCATGAAATTCAGGAGATTCCATCATTGAAAACGCGATAGAAACTCCGTAAAAACCTATTTTCTTGACATTACAGCTCTGTGATCTGGACATAGCAGTTCAGAGTCATAGGAAAAACACATGAAAAATAACAGCAGAGCCTAAAATAATAGTATAGTGATGATGTCATTTATAATCAGCATCTCTTTGGGTTTTCCAAATACACTAAAAAACTACTTTTTGAAATTTAAAAAACAATGCTGTGAAACTTCATTGTAGCTGATGGAAACTGGAAATTTGTTTTAAATAAACAAGTCTATTTTTTAGTTATTTGTTTTCTCCTAAAAACACATGAAGTCTTTGCTCAATTCATGACAAACGTTAACTAACCTACTACTAAGAGTAGAAACATTTTAGCCTGTTACCCTCAGGGTGAATACCTATAAGCTGTCTTTTGAAAAATCTTTCATGTCCATAGATAATCTCTTAATTTGTCTCATTCTACTGTTTTAGAAACAGTACACTTATTCATACTTTCAATCCTTCTCAATCATATTATTATAAGACAAAGCTGAATTTGAAAAAGGCTAGATATATGCGTGGATTGTATCTACCATAATTTTATCATCTTCCTGCAGTAAATTCATATTAAAAACTTTTTAAAACCTTATAGCTAAAGAAAGCAAATCTGGTCCAAAACATGAAGTATTTTACAAAAATCTTAGGTGACTTTTAAAGAGTATTTAGAATCAAATAAGTCTGCCCATTTCTTGCCCCTGCTGTCTTATGTTTTGGTTCATATGCCAGGGTGACAAAATGAGTCTTTCTTTTTTTATTATATCAGCTGACAGCTGTAAGCAATCAATCTGATTCAACCAGCCAAAACTAGATTTCCCTCCCAACCAACACTCCTGCATCTAAAGCTTGTGTTTCTTGGAACAAAACAATGTGTTTATGTGAAAAAAAGAAAAATAGAGGGATCTTTTATTTACTCTCCAGGAGGTGTTTGGTTACAAGACCCAGAATCTACGCAGAGCCTTCTGCCTTATAGGATTTGTGCTGACCTGTGGGGTCCTTCTGCTGGCGTTCATCTGGAGACCCCAGTGGTGGGTGTGGGCCAGCTGCATCCCGTGCGCATTGCAAGAAGCAGACACTGTGTTGCTAAGGACAACGGTGCGTGCCCTTCTGTTTTGCGTCTGTGGCACAACCAATGCCTAGCCAGCATTCCAGAGAGTATATCTTCCTCTATTTAAAAAATTTTCCTGTCCGCAAACAGGAGATGGCAAGACTTTCCCTGCAATCTACTTGCCATCTCTTATTTTGACCCAGGAATGAAGGACATTTCCTCCATGTCAGCCTGGGGAAATTTCTACCATGTCAGGCTAATTGGCTGTGCTCTTAGCCATTACATGAGCAGTGGTTGTCAGTGTTAGAACTCTAAGACATAACAAGGAAATGATTGCTCAGTTTTTCAAATATATGCATTTCGAGAGAAATGAGACATTTTAAATTTCTAGATGTCATTTTAAGATAGCCAGAAACTATTTTCTAGATATAAAACTTTCCCACAAAGTGTGTCTTTCTCTTTATTTTCCAGCACACTGATGCTCAAATTTTAGTGCAAATCAGAATCACCTGGAGGGCTCCTTAAAATACAGACTGCTGGCCCTATCTCCAGAATTTCTGATTCAGTAGGTTTGAGGTGGGACTGAGAATTTGCATTTCTAGCAAGTTCCAAGGTAATGCTGATGCTCCTGTCTGTAGCCCAAACTTTGGGAACCATTGGTCTAGCACTTGGTAGATATTTGGTTAATTGAGAGCCTTATTGAATAACATTTGAGAATTGCATGGGCTGGATTGTCTTTTCTAGGATGAATTTCAAAGATATATAAGGAAGAAGGTAATCTGTCTCTACTTATCCACACTGAAGTTTCCTATAAGCAAGAATCCGGAAGAACTCCTGGTGGTTGACCGCCACTCTGTCATAAACCAAGCCGTATCGAAGCCAGAATTAAAAGTAAGTGATTTTAAGGATGCCTTGTTATGGCATGTTTTTGCTAAAAATGAATAATGTCAGTGTTTATTTGATGAAAGTCTGAGTATCACACTACTGGGCTGGCAATTACAGCTCTGTATCAAGGAAAGTGCGAGCCGCCTGAGGACCTGCATTTAACAACCCTCCCCTCCCCTGATGGGCTTTACTTTGTGAATAACATCTGTTCTATCACATTTGTCATTGCAGCTACGATATATCCAAGTGCAGAAAATCAGGTATGTTTGGGACAACTTGGAGAAGAGATTTCGGAAAGTTGGGTAAGTGACTTTTTCTCAGCACTACATCAGGATATAAAGGAAGCACACCGTTTGTTGAGTACCATGAACTGAGGTGTGGTTCCTGTTGCGCCCACATCCTAGGTCGCTGGAAGACAGCAACACCTGCTACGACATCCATCATACGTTTGGACCAGGTCTGACCAGTGAGGAGCAAGAGGTCAGGTAGGGTTTGCGGTACTCTCTGAGTGAATTCTGCCAGCAGAAACTGAAATATCAAATGGCTTATGATTAGTGAATTGTTAGCATAATGCTTCACCAACTTCCTATAATCCCAGTTCACTTACTGGCATCAGGGAGATATTCTAAATTGTTCACCTCGTGGGCAAACTTATTAGAAAGAAAAGAGAACAATGCAATCAAATAACATTTTCTCTTTTCTCTCAGGATCGTAGATCAATCTTCTCTATGTTGTCTTTTTTAGTCTTTCCTTGAAAAATCTTAAGCCATTTCATAAACATCAGCTTCTTCATCCTCCAACTCCTCTGAGAGACAGAAAGACAATATTATGATTGCATTTTACTTTGGAGAAACAGCCCTGGAGAGGAGGATTTTGTTTGTTCATTTAGTTGTGTTGTTCACCACTGTATTTCCAGCACCTAGAACAGTGCTTGACTCCTGGTCAGAGCCTGATGGATATTTGTGGAATGAATGAATAAATGAATGTGTTCATCGATCTATTCACTAAATGCCTCTAATATGCCAGGCACTTTGAAAGGCACTAGGAATCTAAGGATAAATAAGACTTTGTCATTGTCCCAGAGACATTCTCTGACTAGTGGGAAAGAGAGAAAAAGAATAGTGGTACAATTGTGAGAAGGATATCTATAGAGCCACACAGATTAGGACATAGTAGTATAATCATAATAGCGTAGGAAATTCTGATGCTACTCAGTAACTTACAATGGTCTAGAGTCCCTGCTCCCTCATCTGTAATTTGAAATGGTGAGTCCTGGCGAGTCTGAAAGGAACCATTGCAAGCCTTCCCCAGAATCTTATAATCACATTCATTTCTTGTCCAATTTTAGGGACATTTATCTGTCTGACCTTCTTCACAATCATAAACACTGATTCTAAGCGAAGAAGCAATCTGGTACTTAAAATACAGGTTCTTGGGCTCTCCCCCATCATTCTGAGTTAGTAAGTGGGAACTAGGGGTAGTGGTGAAAGAAGAAACTCTGCATTTTTAGCAAGCATCTCCATAATTCATATACACACCAAGTCTGAGAATTACCGATCTGTTGTCTTTAAATTTTCCCTCTGCCTGAACACTATGAAAAATGAAGCGGGCATCTAGACTATGACAATATCGCAAAATGCCTTAGAAATGGTATCATTATATAAGATATCAGATGCAATGCTTAATATATTGAAATACAAAAAGTTTTCAAAGTCATTAAAAACATATTGATGTAATAGCACCATGCACAAGACTTTAAAGGATATATCTAGGGCATTTAGGAAATCTCATTGATAAATGTAGATATACGCTGCCTAGGAAACCATTTCTGCAGGAAAGATTTCCCATCAGTGTAGCTACCTCACGTTTGTCCTTATTTATTAAGTGTCAGGCTTTAATAAACATCATGCATAATTAAATTTAAATCTGGTCCACACAATAAAGAATGTGACAATCTAATAAGCAGGACAAAGAGTATAGTTTCCCAACTATGAAGAAGAGAGGAGATAATCTACTTTTGAACATATAGGCATATTTTATTTTATGGGCTTATCTATTTGGAGGGTAAAGAGAAGAAATAGAAGGTGGAGTATTTTTCCCTCTAATTTTTCACCTCAATTTTTAGTGTAAGACTAAGACCTTTTTTAAAAAAAAAAAAATGTGATTGAGTGAGTGAGTGAGTGATAGCAACTTCCTCGAGCTTGCTTGCATGAAAAGCAAGGGTACAATATGAGAATTATAAAAATCTCTGGTGATGACAAGCCACAGAGTCTAAATCCAACTTTCCCTTAGGCTTCCTAGCAACTAGGCAAGGAAGGAAAATGCACAGATTTACATAGTTCTCACTTTTCAGCAGCAAAAAGCAAATCAGGACATCAGGAGTGAGAACTTTATCCCGGAGAGAAACTGTCAGAGGGCATCAGGAAGAAAGCAAAAAAATTATTCCAGGAGGTTCCGTGCTCCTGGCTTCCTTCATTCACGAATGAATGCATATTTCCCTCTTAGTACCTGTCCTAGACAGGTTCAGAGACACTTGAGGTAATTCTCTTATCTTAGGAAAACAGGAGCCCATGGAAAAAAAGCACACCTACTTCATTCCCCATCCATCCAAGTAGTCCTCCTATGAAGACAGTTTTTAAGGTGATCATCTCTTCATCTTCTTTTCACTCAGCCCACCTTCCTCCTGCCACTTTTAAAATAGAAGGGGAACTTTCTGACAGCAGAGATAGTAGGCACCTCCTAACTGGGGTTCAGCTCCAGACCACCAATAACCTTGTTGATAACCCAGCTCTCGGGGAGACAACAATCTGTGATGGGTAGAGTTTGCCAATTTCTATAATGGGACTACTCCAACTATGGCTGATTTCAAGCCACTGATGTGACATCTCTGGAGCTGGAAAGAGATGCTCAGAATCGGGTCAGTGACTCTGCAGGGCCAAACTTAATTCTCAACATTCGTCACACCGTTGAGAAAAAAGCCATGCCTGTTAGTACCAGAGGAAAGAAATTCCACCAGTGCTCAGCTCCAAGCCAGTGGAAGCTATTCCAGGAGAAGAGAGAATATTGGAACAGAGAGAAAGAAGAATTAAGAAGGAGGCAGGAGAGAGAGAAGGAAATTAGGGCTGGTATGAGACCCTACTTTCTTACTCCTCCAGTCTTGCAGGCAGCAAAAGTCAGAAAAGAAATCATGCTTATATACCATGAACTGTATCCCCTTTGAAAGCTCCATCCCTCGGAAACAGCCTGATTGTAGACACTGGGCCATCAGATCAGTTCCTTGGAAAGGAGCAAAGGAGGGTTAGTTGCAATAGAAGAGAGAGAATTCACTCATTCTTTTGGAAACCAATAAGATTATCTCAACTCTTAGCATTCAGTTAGAAGTTAATAAGTTACTTAAAAATATGACTTTGCATAGGTCGTTTAACAAAAATTAGACTACTGAGATCAACATTCTCTTTTGAATAAATTGGGTTTGTCAGACCCCTGGTTCTATGGGTCTGGAGCCATTGAATGTATGAAATCACTTAACTTCAGTGCCTTGTTTCAGAGCAAAGTCCTATGGCGACGTCAGTAAGCCCAAGTCCTGGGTGTCCCTGCGGACATCCTGCCTGGGATTTTTCAACCCCCGCCTCTACCCCATGCCCTTCTGGCCCTCTGCTCTCAGATTCTTGCCTAAAAAAGCTGACTGGAAGCACCTCACATGAGCCTGACTTTCTCTGAGGCTATCTGGAAACGTGCTTTCAGAAATGAAAGAAATGGGCAGATCATAGATGGTCACTAATGTGAAAAATTAAAATGCCACTTATGTCTTCTGTAAAATGGAGCTTCTCTGTATAAATGCTTCATTGAAGTGTAGAAGCAGGTTCAAGCACTGCTCAAATAGAGTGTTTTTTCTCCCAGAAAGCAATGTCTCTAAACATACCAATCTTGTTATTATTAATTTTTTTAATGGGAGGGCTCTAAGACCAACGTACTTCTTATACTATACAACCATACCCAAGTCCCAGCAATTGGATGCCTCATTCTATGCATCTATGGATTTCTTGGCTCTCTTTTACTTTATAAAGCAGAAGTGTTAGCAAAATGAGGGATTGGCTAGCAGAATCACCTCAGAACTTTTTAAAACTAGAAGTCTGCTCCCTAAAAATTCCAAAGTTCACAGAAGCAGCTTGCGCCAGAATCCCCTGACTCAGCATTAATTGTTCAGAAAACTACAAGGCTCTCTCCCTGCCCAGAGTTCTACTGGTGGCTATCAGGATGGAAGTACAGTGGTCATGTGCAGTTTGCAAAAGCTCACCAGTGATTCTGACGCGGTCCTCCTGCCTCCTTGAAGACCCTTTCTCTAGCCTTCACCATCTGGAGCCTAAAGTGCCTAGCACACAACATATTCTCAACAATTATTTAGTGAATAAGTTGATACACAAAGGAATGAATTAATGAATGAGCAAAAATCAAATTGAAGAAGGTCATAGACCATCCCCCAAAGAAAGTCTTCCTAGTCATCCACGCTTGGTTTTTCAGAAATAAATGCATTCTAGCAGATTTACTCATATCCATGGATTGCAGAAAACCTCAGTGATCCTCCAAGTCTAGCTCATAGCCAGTGCGGAAACGTCCTCCACAACTTCCCTGTGAAGAAATTCTTCAATCTCTTTTGGAGCGGGATCTTATATCTCCAAAGCAAGTATTCTCCTACTGAATAGTTCTGAATATTAGGCAGTCTACTTAGTTTTATTCAGCCTATTTAGTTCTATGAGGCCACCTGGAATAATTGTAGGGCTTCTTTTTCCTGCCAGCATGTCAGATTTTTAAGGTCAGGGCACGTACTCTCCTTTATTCCTTGGAATTTTCCCTGTGGGACCCAGCTTCAAGCTTCGTGTTCCTTCTGGTTGCTCAGCCATTGGTTAATGTCCCTGAAAAATCTGCTTGGCTTATGCTGAGGTTGAGATGAGTACACGAGCCCTGAGCACACAAGACTTTGACAAGAGATGGTGGAAAAGATGAAGCAGCAAGGGGCATGCTAGACTTGGTTCAAACTTGGCCCAGATGAACCCTGAGGAAGGTAGTCTATAGGCAAGTATCAATCCTCTTGATCTCAGTCCTCACGGGCGCTGAGCTCCTCTCCCTTACTGGTAATATCAGAAACCATCTCCCCAGCCAGGGAAAGCCAAAGAACTTTGGGCACTTGGTTTGCTCCTTTCTCAGTTGGCTTTGCACAGCCTGTGTGCTCCTGTAGTTCTGGAAACTTGGTTTTTAGCCTTGTTAGGGGAAAGAGTATTCTAGACATGGGTCACGAGATCCTCATTAATTAAGTTCAATGTTTGGGAACATTCTCTGTGTTAGACACTGTGTCTCTGGATGCTGGCAAACACGGTTGAGAAAGCTCCATTCTTGCCATTAAAGAGCATCTGGCAAATTTGAGAAGAAAGACATGTAACTATAAGTTACAATTCAAAGTCACTAAGAAAAGAAGTGTTGGAAGAGAGAAACATCCAGTTAATTGTGCTCCAGGAATAGGGAGGATTTCAGAGATGACTGGCATGTATTGAGAACTTGTCGTGTCCTGGGCACTTTTGTTAAATGCTTTACATATTTATCTCATATCCTAGTGATAGCAATTTTATTAGGCATATATCTTCAAACCCATTTTACCAAGGCTCACCCCTCAGTCATCTATTCATTCATTCACAAATTAATTCTTGAGTGCATTATATGTATTAGGCCCTGTTTTAGGCATTCAGGATATATCAGTGTCCTCCTGAAGCTTATATTATAGTGGAGGATGCAGTCGATTGTTTGCATACATATTAACACGTAAAAAAATAAAGCGTAATTTCATATTATCAAACACACTATAAAGAAAAATGAGATAGGGAGATAAAAGGAATCTGACTTGGGGGTCAGGGTAGCTATTTAAAGTAGAATTATTAAGGAAGGCACCAATAAGGAGGTGGTGTTTGAACAGAGATCTGAATGAAATGAGGAAGTGAGCCATGCAAAGATGTGGGGAAACTGGTTCGAGGTCGGGGAAGCCACCAACGCAGTGGTTTAGCTGGGTTAGATCCAGGTCTGTTGGATCTCACATTTCTCAGCCACTTGGCTCTATTGTCAGATTTGGCTCTCAAAGGCTGAGAAGGCATTTACACAGTGAAGAATATGAGAAGGGCATTCCAAGTAGAGAGACAGAAGACCAAGTCCAGGAGCCTGAGAAGTTCTGACCCTTGGCCAACAACAGGTTATTTCCATGGGTTCTAGAAAAGAATCCTGAGCACCAAAGTGGCTTGAGTGATGGTCTCTTCCCAGTGTGAGGTTTAGGGACTTGTGAAGTCAAACAGTAGCACATGCTATTTGACCTGTCTGCTTCCCAACATCTCTGAACCTCAGTGTTCTCAAGGCAAGGAGTCAGAAGACCTGACTCTTGTGAGTGATAATTGTACTTGGAAAGGCATGGCTTAGAAGTCAGACAAACTTGGGTCAGCTCTCTGTTATACCTGAGACCAAAGATCCATCATGCAGATTTCGCCGTTGGAACTTACTGAGGCAGAGTGTGAAGTGGAGTCATAGGGACCATGTTGTGAACCCTGGCTCTGCTTCTTTCTAGCTCTGAGACACTGGGAAAGTTACTTAGTTTATCTGATCTTCAGTTTGCCTTACAATAAAGATGATGATATGAAATCTCATAGGGATAATGCGATGATTCAAGGAGATAATGCATACAAAAGGTTAAGTGCAGTTTCTCACAATGTCATCTCTGCTTTGTCATGATTAATATTAGATATGTGCACCTTTGGCAAAACACCAGGGCTAAATAGCTCTTCCCATTGGCAAAACGGGGATATTAGCCCTTTCCTTTGGCCTATTGTAATGATCAAATGAGAGAATCTTCTGTAACAACTTTATAAATTGCAAAATGCTATACAAACATGAAGGCTTCTTATTGAAATGCACATATGTGTGGATTTACAAGGTGTTAGCCATGAACACCACATATCTATCATCTTTCAGTCCCTTAGCTCATTCATTCATGTGTTTGTTGAGGTCATATACTAAGAGCCTGTCCTAGGTGCTAGAGATACCAAGATAAGATAGACGTGATCTCTAACATCAGAGCAATCCAGAATGCCTGAGAGTTCCAGGAACATCTTCATATCTGTGTCTTTTTAGATCCTCTTAGAGTATATTAAAATAATTTTTTAAATAACTCAAAATGCCTTTCTGACTTCATTTCTGAGATATTCAAGATACCTTTTAATAAGAAAAACAGTTTTATGCATCATGCACTGACTTTAGTTTAAAAAATATATTAGCATTTTAAGATTTACACATTAATTTTTAATTGAAGGCACGAAATCTCTAAAGGGTAGAGAAGTGACTTCTGCTTAGTTTGGCCTGTACTCACTTGTCAATGAGCTTGTAGGTGCGACACTAACAGATGATCAATCTCCTGCAGAAGATTAGTGTGCGGGCCCAATGCCATTGAGGTTGAAATTCAACCCATATGGAAGCTGCTTGTTAAACAGGTAACTAACTGTTTTCCTTTATTTTTGAAAAAAAGATAATTCCCATCTTGATTTTCCACTTCCTACTACTCAGGGGAATCTTTAGCAACACATGGGTACCTTGATGTGAACAAAATCTGGGTTTCATGCAATTTCTTTTTGTTATTTCCTTGTTGCCTTTAGTCTTTGCTTTTCCTATCTATTGAGGTGTCTTTTTAGAAAAATAAATACACAGACAAATATATATGTATATTTGTTCCAGGCTTTCTAAGGGGTCTGTTTCACTCACCACTTGTTTTAAATTCAAATCACTTTAAAAATCCCTTTCCCAGTGCGAGGGAAGATTCCTGTTTCATAATCTCCTCTCTGTTTGTTTTGTTTTCTTAAGTTTTTGATGGTAGTTGTGGTGGCAAGGAGCCCAATGTTATTACTTCTATCATCTCTTTGAGGATTTAGAATGTATTATTTTGCTCTTTTTCGTATTGATCTATTATTTCCATTTTCTTGAGAGTGACTTCCTCCTTTGTTAGCAGGGTTTTTTTTTAAGGAATATTTTCTTTGCGTGCTTTGAAGTTATTATTATTTTTTTGGTTAACTCCCCGTACGTGGGCCGTTCCCTCCTCCACTTTTCTCCTTCTCTTTGTGCTCTCTCTCGCTGTTTGATGGCTCTGCATTTCCCTCTCCCTGGTCTCCATGGGTCCCCAGTTCAGAACCAGGACTTACGTTGGAGGTTTGGGCTCTGTCCCTTGGGAATCTGTTAGATGCAGGCCCTGAGCCAGCGTGGGGCATGACCCAGTCACAGTTGCACCATGTACTCTGTTCTTTCTCTTTCCACCCTCTGCTGGTGAATCACTGCTAAATATGACTTTTATCAGCTTCTTCTTTGGGGCAGAAGAAGCCCACTGCCACCCCTATTTTCCTCTGCAAGCTTGGGGTTCGTCCCCTGCCATTTCTAGGGCATTTTCTGTCTTACTCCCCCTAGAACTGGGCTCCTAGCTTTCTCCCTCCAGTCCTTGTCTGGAACCCAGCAGACTGGTCATGTTAGTGCCCATGCAATGCTGCATGTTTCTAGTCTATTTCTAACCCAAAAAGATGGTCATTTTATTTTTGAGCATGGTCGTATCTGTTTTAAAATAAAATTCTCACTAGACTTTTTTCTTAGGTTCACAGCAAAATTCAGTGGAAGGGACAGAGATTTCCCATATACCCCATGCCCCACGTATGCACAGTCTCTCCCGCTATCGAAAAGCAGGCAGCTCTTTTGGGCCAGCCCGGGTGGCTTAGTGGTTAAGTTTGGCACCCTCCACTTTGGTGGCCCAGGTTCAGTTCCCGGGCTCAGATCTACACCATTCGTCAGTGGCCGTGCTGTGGTGGTGGCTCACATACAAAAAAGAGGAAGATGAGCAAAGATGTTAGCTCAGGGTGACTCTTCTTCAGAAAAAAAAAGGAGGCAGTTTTTTAAACTTTTTATTCAAGTACATTTTCAAGTTGCCAATGACTCTCCCAAGTGTCAATTTGGTCTAGTTTGAAAGTTAGAGCTCGTATTTTCTGGCACCTATTTACTAGGCCTTCAGAAGAAAAAAAGCAAGTAAGACTGTTTCTTCACATTTGGTTTCAAAAGAATATTGAATAAGGGAGCTAAATTAATTATGATGGTGTTGTTTCTTCGACAAGAATTATTTAACCAATTTTCTCCTGAGTTTATATAAATTGAAAATTGTATTATTGTCAGTGCATAATCTACAATTAGAACATTTTATGCCAAGCAACAGAAGAGCTATAATTTGTAAGAGAAGCATGTTGCAATGGAAATAATAAATGTTAAGGAACAAAAGCTTTTCCCATGTACAAAATACATCTAAGAGTTTAAGAAACTCTTGAGATACAGCCTATTAACTTATTAACCAGGTGGTGGTTCATTTTTAGGACTAAAGTAGAAGTTTATTTAATGTATTAGAGAATTATAGAAAGTAGAGGTAAGAAAGAGTGGCAGTGTTTTAGGTAATATTTCATCTAATTCATAATAATCATAGAGAGCACTTCACCAAGAAAAGAATCGTTGCACTGCTGAGGCGAGCTCTTTAACTCATACTATGCGTGTATATCACGTGAGCTTCTCCAGCTCCCTCAGGTTCCCCTCTCTGCTATTAGTATTAGTAGTGGAGTCAGGGGCCGGCCCAGTGGTACAGCAGTTAAGTGCCCGCGTTCCCCTTTGTCGGCCCGGAGTTCCCCCGGTTCGGATCCTGGGTGCTGACCTGGCACCACGTGGCAAGCCATGCTGTGGTAGGCACCCCACATATAAAGTAAGGAAGATGAGCACGGATGTTAGTCAGGGCCAGCCTTCCTCAGCAAAAAGAGGCGGATTGGCAGCAGATGTTAGCTCAGGGCTGATCTTCCTAAAAAAAAAAAAAAAATAGTGGCGTCAGCAGGATCAAAATGGGGGAAATGAGAGAATAAAAAAAGTTGATGGTATTACCAAAAATACCTGCATGGCGACCAGCTTGGGGGCTGAGGATCCATCCTGCCATGGTTTTCACTGCAGCTTCGGGTAAGGCCTTTCTCTTCACTCCTCCTCCTTCACTCCTCCTCCTTGTTTAAGGCAAGGCCCGTGCTGACTTGACTGAACCTCAGAGGATCTTGCTAAGGCCTGTGACGCAAAGAGTATATTATTTTTAAATAACCTGGATAAACGTCGAATCTTTAATTTTCGTTGTACAACTTGACTAAGTCTGTGGTGTGTGATCATGTAACAAAGAAACCTGCAATAAAAATGTTCAAAATTGAACTATGTTTTAAAAAGAAACTGAATCACGTGTCTCCTCCATTATGGGTAAATCTATTTAAAAAGGTAAATTGTTGGATTTTTGTTATTGGTAAAATAGTTTTGAAAATTCAGAGTAAATAAGAATGGTGGGTTTGTGGGCATAGCTCTGAGTGCTTAAAATAATTTTGCTTCCACCATGTTACATCCTATGTGCTTGACATTGTCCCCACCAAAATTAAGGGAGTTCAAAGTGAATTTTTAAATATTAGAGATTGTTGTATGTTGTAAAAAATTGGAAAAACCAGTCTATAAAGAAATGACATCATCTTGACTGCCACTAAGTTCCATGCAAGTGACCTAAATGCTGTCTTTGCACCTGCAGGTTTTAAATCCATTCTATGTGTTCCAAGCCTTTACTCTAACTTTGTGGCTGTCTCAAGGTTACCTAGAATACTCTGTGGCCATCATCATCTTGACCATTATCTCCATTGCCTTAAGTGTGTATGATCTGCGACAGGTAAGAGCTGAAATCACAGTTGGATTCTATTTAGCTTTCGGCTGCAAGAGAAACAAAACCTACAGAATTTCCATTAAGAGCAAGGAGTTGCTTTGTTAAACATAAGTCGTAACAAAAAAACCCAACAAATCAAGGGCTTACTAAAAGTGGAATCTCAGGAAGAGGGCTTCGGGAATACCAAGGAGATTCAAATGTCCGCAAACTCTGATTATCGACTGAAGGCTGCCCTGAATACTATATTTAGAAGGACTCTGGGGCCGTGTCTGAGTATGGTGGGGAAGATACTGTGATGGATTAATGAGGCTGGCCGTAGTTTTAGGAGGGGCAGCAGCCTAACCGTGCATTTTAGTCAAGACTCTTTCAGTTTGAAGTGGTAGAAACCCAACTTGATCTAAATTAAGTAACTTATATAAGCCATTTCAGGGGTGTTTGTTTTACTTTGGCCATGGATGGATCCAGACACTCCAATAATGATTAGGAATCTGTTTCTCTTTATCTCTTAACCCTGCTTTACCACAGTGCTGCTGAAAGTATGGTCTGCGGACTGGTGCTGGTTATCTGTCTGTGATACAATAAGTACGAGAGTAGGCGTTTGTAAATTTTTTTAGCAATTTGATATTACCACACCATCCAAATGTGTGATCACTTTTCTAGTAATCATGGTTTGAGAAATGTTTTACTATATATGGTCTTTATACCCAGATAGAGACTCTCTGTACTGACAAAGACGGCCCTAGAGCAGTCTCAGGGATATATGACTTCAGGGCCCATGATCTCAGATGAAGGGAGAGGTCTTCTCTTTACTAGCGTCCATATCAATATCCCCCGAAAGATCCTGGTTGGCCCAGCTGGAAGCAGAAGATGGCGGTGCTTACGTGCTTTCATCTGTCTCCAAACCCTCTTTCTTCAAGCTCTTTTGATTCGGTTCTTCAATCTATGTTCCTTCACATTGCAAGATACGCTATTTTCCCTTGTTCCTAAATGTTCTCCCACCGTGGACTCCAGTTTAGTTTGCACTAGATGCTTCCTCTGTCTCTCATGTAAGCACAGCCTTAATCAGAACATGGTTTTTAAGAGCTTCCCATTTCCCTTCACTCCTGAAGCCCCTCTTAGGCTGTCTTGCTAATTCCTAGACTCCTTTGTAATGTAAACTCTTCTCACAGGTGATAGTAGGTTCATAGTTCATAACCTTTCCTTCTCTCACCATCATTGTTCATCTTATAGCCAGTGAAAATCTTCCTTCTTAAAAAAATCAGTCTTATAAGTGATATAACAACACATTCTGAAATAGAATTTAGCTGACTGCTACTTGTAACTCCACAGATCCTCTAAGTCTCAGCTCCCCACAGCATCTTTCTAGAAAACGTTCTATTACTTTGCTTAAGATTCATCAGACTGAATCACGAGGCAACCCCTAAAGGAAGTCTCACTGTATTGGTTGCATACTTTTATGAACTTGACTGTGGAATTAGCTTTTTAGACACGGTGGGTACTTGTGTCAGGCCATCAACTCCAGTGAACTGTTGAAACCATCAAGTCTCAAACTTCATATTTCATCTGGAGAGGGGGAGACTAAGACACACGGAGCTTGTTCCAGGTCATCAAGTGGGTTTGTGACAGAGTCGGGGGTTGTGGCTCCTCATAACATGAAACTCTTCTGCATGTGCAGTATTTTCTTAGCAGAAAGCCCTTTGCAAAGTAGCATCAGAGCTGGGGCTGAGAGTCTAACGTGAGTATGAGAGGAGAGGTGAATCCTAGCTGTCGGTTGGGTAGACTCTGGGCACGTGTCAGTAAGGCAGACATGCGGGTGTTTAAGCAAGCCCAGCTGGAAGAGAATTTTGCTCCTTCTCTATTTCATCACTCAGCAAACATTAGGTCTAATACTGGCTTTTTATCTGGTTTTAGATCCTACAAATTTTGAGTTACAAAGCCTTCGATGAGAAATGAAAGTAAGGCAATATGTATTTAAAGAGTTAGGAAACAGGATCTAAAAATGAAAAGTTAAATGAATGAAGACACTTTGAGCTAGGGAGTGAGGCCTGGAAGGCCTTTGTTTTGTTCATTTGTTTTTGGTTTTTTGCTTTTTTGTAAATGAGTGCCCGAGTGTGTTTCTTCATGAACTAACTTAAATCACAAAAATACTAACAGTGACCAGTAACCTGCCTTTGATGGTGGCAAACACTTTCTGTCTGGCTGCCAAGTCAGGGGGAAGTGTGACTGTCCTTCTGGTGATCTCTGGGCATTTGAGCAAACGCATGAAAACAGACGCCAGGACAATGAAAAATCTGACATGTTCCCCTTAGTCACGGTAGGAAATTACAGTGTCCCAAACTTTTCCCTTGGTCATTTGAGAAAGGTATGTAATATGAAGCCCCCAAGTCGAACTTCTAGTTTCTGGTTTTTGAGAAATCTTTGCAGTAATCGAATATCTAACTTGACACCTGCAAGCCACTCATATGCTTTTTGGCTTAAGTCAAACCTTGTGAATGTAGTTCCTTCCCCCGTGTGCTTCAATCTATTGGGAAAATGTTACACACAATGACCAGGAAATATCATCACAAGCCATCTCAGTGTTCAGAGGGAAAATACAGAACCCTCTGACAACTTTGGGCCGGATAATCTTATCAAGTTCAAACCTCCCTCTTACCACTCTATTTGTATAACTTGACACTATTTGTTACTTGATGTGCGTTTGTGTGCGTTTGATGTTATAGTCCAAAAAATGAGATGAAATAATGAATTTCAGACACTTGTGTTCCTACTACATAGTAGGCACTCACAAATTATTAGTTCTTATTATCACTGACATTGCTGTCTTTATCATTATTTCTGGAATGGGGAAAGTAGGTGATGAAAGGCTGGGAGGGGCACAAAGGTTGAAGGGAGGGGTCCTATAATTTGAGCAAGGAGGTAACATCGAACATCCCAGGACATGGCTTCCAACAATCACTGACTCACTCATTGTGTGACGCTGGGGACTCTCCCTGGAGAGTCCTCCCTGGGCCTCAGTTTCCTCAGCTGTAAATGGTAGAGGTGAAACTCTGGTTTTTTTAGGTTCCACCTTTTTAGGATCCTGTTTCACCAGGGTCATCAAAAGACATGAGAAAAGAGCCCTTGAAAACTTTATTTCTGGCCACTGGCAATCTGGGAGCATGTGTTGCAGGCTGGAGTTGATTCCTGCAGGTGTTGGAGTAACTATCACTAGTAACTAAACTGCTCAGTCATGATAGGTACAAATAATAGAAACCTATTTAAACCACCTCAAGTACAAAAGGTATATACTATAAATATGCACCAGTAACGCATGGGACCCAAGGACATAAAGTACAGAGGTACTTTGCCAAGAGGCTGGACCCAGCAACTTGGGTTACTCTCTCCAGCTTCCTTTTCTCTGACAGATATGGAATGTAGTACATACATATTTGAGGGCAAGTGCTCCACCCTCACTCCTCTTCTCTGGGAATTGGGCACACCCAGAGCTGTGGCAACCTGAAACTACTTTGTTCCTTGTGGCTCTCTCCCTCTGCTGGCACAGTTAGCTGGAACAGGAGGCACCTGACGCAGGGGAAGCCAATCCATAAACAGGGGTGATGCCAACATAGCTTTTTGCCTGGGATCCTAGAATAAGGGCTTGAAGCTGCTGGGCATACTCTGTTAGGAATGTGATCTGAGAAGTGATGTGGAGCTGGCACCGAGGTGGCCACCCTTGATCTCTGTGCCTGGACAAGCAGAGAAAAAACTTCTGCAGAGAAAGAGAGCAAAAGAATGAATGAAATACACCGTGAGACACAGAGAGGAGCGGGACAGAGTCCAACAGAGATAGAGAGAATCACCTGCTCCTCATAGTATGTCCTGTTTCTTTTCAGAGTCTCGGGGGACCTGGCTGCACTTCCCAACTTGGGTTCCCTGAGACAGCCCTGCCTCCTCACAAATTCTTGTCTTCAGCTTAAACCAGCTTAACAAGTTTCTGTTATTTGCAATCAATGAGTCTCAAGTAAATATGGTGTTCCTGCCAACTAGTAGGTTCCCACATATTTCCCTTAAATAATACTTTATTTAATAATGCTTTTATTAAGGCTTAAATACTGTCTTTATCCTACACATTTCCCATCTATGTTTATGACAAATTTCAGTTACTCTTTTAAAGTTCCTTTACCATGTCCATTTCTTCATTTGAAACTCAGGCATAGCTTTCTTTAAGGAAATCGAAAAGAAATATAGAAATTCCTATGTAGGAGTTTGGGGAAGGGTTGTAGAAAAATTAGATTTGATTCTACACTTCAGAGGGCAATGTTTCCATAAGAGAATTACTTGAGATTCCTGAGCTCTTGACCCATTAAATCAAAACACCCAGGGTGAGGCCAGCCCAGTGGCACAGCGGTTAAGTTCACAAGCTCTGCTTTGGTCGCCCGGGGTTCGCCGGTTCAGATCCCAGCCGCACACTTAGGCACCACTTGTCAAGCCATGCTGTGGCAGGTGTCCGACATAAAAAATAGAGGAAGATGGGCATCAATTTAGCTCAGGGCCAGTCTTCCTCAGCAAATAGAGGAGGATTGGCAGATGTTAGCTTACGGCTAATCTTTCTCAAAAAAAAAAAAATCCAGGGTAATGACGGGAATCTGCACTTTTAACGGTTTCATAACAGGTGATTGTTAAACATTCTAAAGGCTTAAGATCTATGTTGTAAGGGAATCCAACAAAGGACAAATTCAAACACTAAGATTCCAAGGACATCATTTATTTATTACTGTCACCATGAGCTGAACATATTTTTTCACACTTTTTATTCTATTAGATGCACAGAAATCCAAGTTTATATGGAGATTTATTTATATATTTAATATCACATTTTATTAAAACAGGATCTTACTATGTACATTAATTTGGAACTTGTGTTTTCCACTTACATGCTATGTAATGGCCACCCACCATGTAAACAAATAATTCTAAATCATGTTTAAAAATAATGGTGTGATATTCCATGGCATACCATGATTTATTAAACCATTTTCTTATTTATGAAAAATAAGGGGTTTCCTCCCAATTTTTGCCACTGCAAATATATTGAATTAAACATAACTACACTATAGGTATGTCCTTACATATTAGTGTTTGTGGGTTTTTTTTAGCAAAGCAGCCAAACTCAGGTTGCTGTATCAAAGGATATGTCTATTTTGGATGTTAATAGATGCTGCTATATCATTTTTCCCAAATTAAACAATTCCTTCTCCTACCAGCAACGTATGAAAGTACCCACTGCCCAAGCTCCTCACCAGCATTTCATTTTCTATATTGATATTTAAAATTTTATCAATCTAATATATTTTTAAAAATTGCATCTCCTGGATGTTTTAGTTTATGGTTCCCTGATTACTAGTGAGATTAGACACATTTTCCTTTGTCTAAGAGATTTTCATTTTTCTTTTCTATTTACTATACTTCATATCCATTATATACGTGGAAAAGTTTTATTTTTCTATCTTTTTTCTCTTGACCTTGACTTTTGCCAGACATTTAAAAATATGTATAGTCAGGGGCTGGCCCCGTGGCTGAGTGGTCAATTTTGTGCACTCCACTACAGGCAGCCCAGTGTTTTGTTGGTTCGAATCCTGGGCACGGACATGGCACTACTCATCAAACCACGCTGAGGCAGCGTCCCACATGCCACAACTAGAAGGACCAACAATGAAGAATATGCAACTATGTACCGGGGGACTTTGGGGAGAAAAAGGAAAAAAATAAAATCTTTGAAAAAAAATATGTATAGTCAAATAGGTTTCTCTTTACTTTATGATTTCTAGGTTTCCTGTTTTGCTTATAAAGTTCTCCTCTTCCAAAATTAGATATTCTCTGTTTTATCTATTTATAATTCATTTAATATTCATTTTAAAATCCTTAATGGAATTTAAACATTCAGGTTCTGCATCTTAACAGAATCCTTAAATGCCTTTGCTCAAAACAATGACAGAAATGGAACTTCAGACTTAATGGCAGTATTGCAAAAGATTTCTTTAGAAAGAAGAAAAGGGATCAGAGGACAGACATTTATTCCATTAGCAGACAGTATTTGCTAATAGAAGCTTATCTGACCCAACCTTTAAGGCATCTTGTAACACTATACAAAATGGGCCAGCTTCCTGAAACTGTATCTTTGCAGTTTAAATCATACATCCTCAATGATCAATATCTGCCTAGCACTTTACAGTTTACAGTGGGCTCCCACATCCATGATGTATGTGCTTGTGCGGGGCCTGGCAAACTGTAAAGTGACACACATACGATTGTTTATCCTCCCATGCCCTGAGAGGGAGGGACGGGCGATCAGGAGGGGCTCACCTAGGAACAGTGGCAGCGGACCACAGCCCCGGGTTTCCTGACTCCAAGTCAAGCACTACACACTGTCCCATTGAGCAGAATCTCAAAGTGACCCGAGAGCTTCCTTGCAGCAGTAAATGATGGTTTGATAATTTTATACAACAGAAAGCAGATCAGAGGAAGCAGGTTGGCAGGAATGGAAGAAGGAGCTTGTACCGCCTCTCCAATTCCTCCTGTTGAGCCACGTCGATATTCACCATTTCACTGAATTGCCAATTTAGCTAAACAGAGCCATGCTTTTGAAAACTAAGAGGGGAGCTGTGCACAGGAGTAGAAATAAGCTATCTTCCTTCATGTATTCTAGCCCAGGTCATGCCGCACAGAGACAGCTTACCTTGCCTAAGCCAAGAAAGACCCGCTGCAGTCCCTTTCTAACAAGCCTGGTATAGGCATAGGTGCGAACCTTGGCACTCAGCTCTGTTTACGTGGAGTTGTATTGCACCCTCCGTTGCTGACTCCACTGGCGGCTGCTAGCAATAGCGCTGAGCGTACCAGGCCCATGGTGCTTTGCCTCCACTCAGGAGTGAGTCTGGCTCAAGAGACACCTGAGTGGATGCTCTCATTACTTATCTCCAGAGGAAATCCAGCCACAGCAAACACAAGGACACACAGCAACAGATGCTGAATAATAACAATATGCAAATTAGACTTGGAAATTGATCCTGGTCCCACTGAACAGGGACTGGAGACACCAGAGGGAGCCTAATGAAAATCAGGCAGCGAGCTTGGAAATCATGACAAGCATCAAGCATTTGCTTTCTCCTAGCTGGTTGGTTGTCATAGAAACCTGTGTTTGTAGAGTTTCTGAGCATATTAGCTCAAAGAGGATGCTTACATTATCCTACTCCAGTGTCGTTAGGAAGAGTAGAATAATTCAGTTGTATTAAACAGATATTTGCTGAGGGCCTACTATGTGAGAGACCACAGGGATACATAGATGAATACACGGTCCCTTCTTTGAACCGCCTGACATGCAGGGGACATCTCACAAGAAAACAGCTAGCTGTAATGGAATGTGATCAGTACGGTAATGCACATGGAAATGGAGAAAGCAGAACAATTAATTCTTCCTGGGGATGTTAGGGATTCATGGTGCGGAGGTGACATTCGAGCAGGCTTTATGTGAAGGATCAGAAACTTGCTAGTAGAAAACCAGGGTGAACATTCTAGGGAATAGCTTGAGCAAAGGCACGGAAGCGTGGAGGGCTACACGGAATGCCAAGTGTGATAAACAAAGCCAGCTTTCTGCCATAATGAGTTTTGAGAATTACAGTCAAGCATTATTAACTCCTACTTCACTACTTGCAAATGTGTTGATTATCATCCTCTTAAGCTAGGCTGAAGTTATCACGGCATTGACGAAGAGAGTTTGCCAATGCAAGAAAAGAACTTAAAGAAATTTATAAAGAAGGATGTTTATCTTCTTAAAGGAAAAAAGCTGTTTTCAAGCACTTTCAGAGAACAAATTCGTCAACAGAAAAGGCTTGAGAGTCGGATGAGATTGACTGAGTTTGATGGTTGATCTTAATCCTTAGTAAGTAAATGGCTGTGGGCAAGTTACTAAGTCATTTTAAGTCCCAGTTTTTTTTGGTTTTGCTTTGTTTATATGCATTGGGGAGAATAACATTTTCATCGTAGGATTATTTTGAGGATTAAAAAAATCAAGCAATATATTCCAAGGGCCTACGACAGTGCCTGACACACAGTAGCCTCTTAATGTTCTAAACTGCTTAAAAATAATAATAATTTGAGTCATTTATATACTTTAGATATTTCTTCTACGAAGTGGTGGGTTATGAATAAGTCTCTGGTATGCAAAATAAATCAATATCATGTCATTTTAGAGGTTGAAGGGAACTTGAAAATGATCCAATTCAATGTCATCTGTTTACAAAGGAAACAACTAACTTATAAGGTGAAATTTCCTATATACGGGTACATGGCTGGTTAGTGGGTAAGCCAGACCTACAACTCGGGAATCCTGACTAAATCCAGTGTTCTTGCCACAGAATCACGGCTGACTTTCTCATTGTTATCCATCATTAAAATGGAGCCCCAACAGGCATGCCTCAGGAAGTCAAGTTAGGGCAATGAATACGTGCCAATAGTAATATCACTTCTTCCACTCAATTGATCCAAATGATTGAAGTTTACCTTTTCAAGCAAAACTGAAATAAATAATAAATTGTTCTGTGTAAATATTAACATTGAATTCATTATGTTCTCTCAAGAGGAAAGTTGCATAATTGTGTGTAATGCTTGTCTTAGCCTGGTGACATTTGTAACATTAAAAATCATCAACAGAACAGATAAAAATAATTTACTGTAACATCTAAAAGGAAATGTTTTATATCTGAATGGGGTTAAGCTGTATTTAAGTACCGCTGACAGTATTCAGACCTCTCCACTTAATGGTACCCAAGTAACTGACATCTATAGAGAGAGGGGCAGAGCCAGCCGGTGATGCTCCAGCTGGCCCAGCATCCCACTCTCTCCAGCTGATGGCGCCCCCTACTGTCAGTCTGGGGAATTGTGTGGACACCTCTGCCTTGTCCTCTGAGTTCGCCTACGAGATACTGTCTCCACTTCCCCAGGCTGCTTCTCTTCCCTCCGCTTTGCACAAGTCATATCTCAATGAATTCTACCTCAAGTGATTCTTTCCAACTGATGTTCTCAGACAATTGTTTTTTCAACAACAGCTTTCTTATTAATCATTAACACTCATTGAGTTCTTACCACAGTAATGAGTATTATCTGAAGGGATAACTAAGATAAGCACTAGCGAACTTGAAACAACCCCATGAAATAAATACTGTTATTGTCTCCACTTCCAGATGAGGAGAAGGAAGTTAAACAGCTAAATAAGTTATAGGTGGTAGCACCAGGATTCCAAACAGTGCAGCGTAACTCCAGTCTGCAGACTTACTCAACATGCAAATCTACCAGGTCATAAAGGAGGAAATGGCTGTCCCACATACAATCGAAAACAATGCAAATATTCACAGGCTTTTGCAATGGAAAGCCACTCACAGATCAAATTCAGCTTTGCCGTTTTACAGACAGAGAAACAGAGGCACGGAGAGGGGAAGTAACCTATTTGTGGTCTTGTTCTTCCTCGTCTAATCGTGCATCCTCCAGAAGTGAAACCTCGGTGCCTTTGCCTAGGTCTTTGGGGTGCAGCGGCTGGGCACTATTTTTCCTGGAGTTGAAATAGCATTGAACTAATGAACATATTTGCTGCTGCTAGCAGGGGGTTGGGTAGGGTAGAGGTTGGGGTCAAGGAAGCAGGAAGATCAAAAGAGAAACTTGAGTCTTTGCCCAGAATCAGCTTGGCTGTGACATCAGGCTCAACATTTACTTTATTGAGATCATGTGGTTTTTAGAATATGGAACATCTAATATTTAAACTTTGACTTTAAATTGGTAGCAATCAGTTAAGCTGCACAACCTTGTGGAGGATCACAACAAAGTCCGGGTTACAATCGTCGTAAAAGGCAAAGGTAAGTGAGATGCTCTGCCATCTTCAGCATCCTAATATTTCAGGGTGGAATTGTTCTCATTTGTTGTTATTAGTTAAAGAGAAAAAAGTCTTTTCTGATTGAATTCAGGACTGGGGCTAAGGTGAGGCAAACGAGTCACCTAAGATGGAAAATTTAAGGGGGAAACGGCATGCAAAGCTGACCTGTACCTATAGGACCCTGAACGTGAGTGCTTTGTTGAATTTTGCACCCTGGGTACCTTGCATGCCTCATCTTGTCTAGCCCTGATTGAACCATTTCTATCCAATGTCAAGGTTACTTCAAATTCCCTTTGCCCTCCATATTTCACTCACTTGAATGTTACTGGATAAGTCTTCTTAAGGCATTTTATTTGCCCAACAAACCCTCCAAAACAGACCCTGCGTCCTACATTTTGATCTGTCATTGAGAATTAGGCCTGCAGGAGGCTTGTAGATGGCTGGCTGGACACCTGGCATTTGCTCTGAGTTGGCCTGGGGTAGAGTGGCCACAGCCCTCTGCAAGGAGTGATGAGCTGTACCCCAGGGCAGCAAAAGCTGTCTGGATGGTTTACACTAGGCCCCAATCCAAGGACAGAGTGTGCCACGGAGGGTGGGGAACCCAGCCAAAGAGAGTAGGCAGCAGCAAAGGGACACTTCATTGACCAGGAGTATCTTCTGTGGGCAGAGCGCTGTCCCAGGTACCAGGATCAAGATGGGATCTTGATGCTGAACTAATCCTTTGCTATGGCCCAGGAATCAATTCCCTAATCCTGGGTCTCTGGGAATTTCTGATCGTGTGGGAAGGGGCTGGAGCAGGTCAGCATGCAGAGTAGCTCTTGGCCAACGGGTTGATAAGAGTTCTCAGCCACTTTGATTCCTAGGTAAAAACAGGAAAAATTCAGCTAGTCATGGACAATTTGTTTTGCCTAGGTTTGCAGGAGCTGGAATCCCGTCTCTTGGTTCCCGGAGATATTCTTACTCTTCCCGGCAAAGTTTCATTGCCATGTGATGCTGTTCTGATTGATGGAAGCTGTGTGGTGGATGAAGGCATGCTCACAGGTAGGCACTTGTTGTGGAGCTTTCTCTTTCCTGCTCAACATCTCGGCCAAGTGTTAGCAAAGCAGGTCAACATATACTCACCCGCTTTATACCAGGCTCATGCTAAGATGGTGAGAGATTGGGGAGGGAGACATGCTCAACCTATTTGTGCAGATGGAGACTCATTATATACAAACAGGAAACATTTAACAATATGAGAATCAAGCCACGATAAATACGGAACTGGAATAAAAGTGTAACACAACATGTGACTAATTAACTGATGGGTGTGGCGCATGGGGTGCTTTGGATTCAGAGGACAGTGAGAACACTACATCTTTTTATAAATATGGGAATGGTTTCTACACCTATCCAAACAAAACACAACCCCAAACCACCAACTCTCACAGTTGGCAGAGCGTGGATTTCTCCAGCCCTGTAGTCTATAGTTGGGAAACGGAGCCCCAGGTTACCCTGGGAAGGAGACTAAGTTCACCTTTCTGGGAAAGGCAGTGTAACAGTTCTGTTCTTCAGAATCGTGTCTCCAGCTGATCTCCCTGAGCAGAAAACCAGTTTTCTAGTTACGATTGATCTGTCCTTGTCATTTGTACTTTGAAAAGTCCGCTTGAATTTGTGTCATTAGTAAGACACTATTTATAAAATATTCTTTAGGCAAACAAAAAATTGCATAGGACATGGTAATGGGAGAAGAAGAGACTATATAGCAACACAAAAATAGAAATGATTTGTCTTTTGTGCTTATAAATTGTTGCATTTTTCTGTTTCCAAATGGCTAAAGACAGGACACACACGCAACTTTTTTCCATCACTTAAATGTTACCAGTCATTACGTATTCCTAAACTGTTCAACACGAGCAGCTTTCACATTAAAAATGGGTCTGCTTAATTTAAAATTGAGACAAGAAAATGTAGTAAACATAACTCGGTTCCATATAATTACAAAATACCTCTTTAATGTGTTGAAATCTAACTGCCTTATAATGATAGTGATGAGGATTTGCATACTGATCACATCCTTTATCCAGCATGTTGCCATAGCACCCAATGTGCAACCCTCAAGCCCAAGACAAACCGTCCTCCCCACTCAAAGGCATCAGCTGTCTTGCATTTCCCCGCAGCCTGCCCATGAAGACTGGCCTCTCTCATTGGTGACAGAGAGCACGGCCATGAGACATCAGGGGAGGACAGACAGCAGGGTTCACTCCCCTGGGTCTGCTGACTTGGGGACACTGTTCTTGCCTAGACTTTGAGGAAAACTCAGAAAGTTCCAGAGAAGTAGAAACAATAAACAATGCTGCCTTTCAACAAATGTGCAAAATTGACCTAAAATAACCTTAAATGGTAAGTGGCTTTTCCTAGGGTCTGTTTCTAGAAAAATAAAGTCACCAGCATTAATATCTATGTAATCTGAGTGCTGATAAAAGTCAATTTTAGAGACAGATGCATGAAACAGAAATACATATATTTCTTTCTCATTGATTTCTTCAAAAAATCTAGGTACCTCCGTGCTCTAAATAGTTTATTACACAACTTATGTAGATCCTCCTGCTCATGTGCATATTAGTGAAAAGGATCCTGATTGAACAATCAGATTAGAGTCAGATTCTGGAAACTGCACCTGTATTCCTAGAGCATTTGTCCACAACTGTGACTCACTTGTTTTTTTCCCCATGTGCAAAATAGCCCTTTGCATATATAGAAGTCTTTATTTACATCTCTATAGCAACAACTTTTATATCTTACTTCCTCATAGCATAAAACCAAAGAGACCAGGAGCTATTATACTACCCAAATTACAGATGAGGAAACTCACGTCAAAAGAAAACAGGGCTGCTCAGCTAGGAAGTGAAAGAAGCAGAGTTGGAGGTGGCATCTGCTCCCAGACGTGAAGGACCGTAGGCATGAGGAGGAGGATGCTGAGATGGGCAAAGCCGCTGCCTTCAACTTCGGGGCCTCATCACCTTTTTCCCCTGCTGGGTATTCCCACGCATAGCACATGCCCATTGTAGGATCTTCCGTCTCCTCATCTCCTTAGCCTCATCCTATTGCCATAAGCTCAACTATGCAAGAAACTTTATTTTATAACTATGCCTCAATTTTACTTGGTCTCCAAATTTTGCCGTTGTTGAAAGGCTGCACTGTGAAGTATCTGGTCTAGGTCAGACAGCTGTCTCCATCAGTTACCAGGTCCTCCCAGTCCTCGCCTGGCTACCTGCAGCCGTGCAGGGCACTGGGGAGGGCCCTCTGCTCTAGGGCGGCTCTCCTTTCCGTTGCTCCCACTCCACTCTGAGCTGGGGAAATGTCCCAGGCACACGCACTGGAGAAGGAGGCAGCCCCAGGTGCCTTTTGCTCTCAGTTTCCACAAACTTCTAGAACATTTCCATACGCTACTGTGGCGCAGGCCCCTTCTCTCAGGGACATGCAATATCTAAGTTTCCTTTGGATTCTTCCTCCACCTCCCAGTCCAGAGATTTTTATTTAGCTGGAAAAGTAGTAGAGAGAAGGTGTGGCTAACGGAACAGCTTTGTTCTTACTCTTAGGTCGTCCTTAAAATTCATGATCAAACTTAAGAATGACTTTTGAAACCCAAAAGCCGGTTATCAACTCCTCTTTCCTTCTTTTCTGCCTCCTAGAGCAATGATCCCCTTCACGGTCTACCTCCTCACAAAGCGGTCAAGAGGCAAAAGGGAGTACTGTGGGGGAAATTCTATTAGTATTTTGAATTTTTCTCTTAGCACAGTAGCTAATTTTTCTTAGTTCCTATATGTATTAGGCACTGTGCTAACATTTTACGTATGTTATTTCATTCAATCCCCAACTCTATAAGATTATAACTCTATAATCTAAGGCCCAGAGAGGGTAAGTAATTTGCCTAATGCCACGCAGCTTAAAAGCAATGGAGCTGAGATTTGGGTTCATTATTTTTTCGCTCATTCGTTCATTCCACAAATGTTTATTAGCTCTTTTTATGGAACAGACACTCTCCTAGCTGCTAGGGAGACAGCAGTGAACAAAGCAGGTAAGATTTCTGCCTTCATGGAACTGACCTTCTGGTGGGAAGGCAGAAAACATGAAAATAGGTAAGAGACATAAATTTCCAACAGCTATAAGTTCTATGAAGAAAATAAAACACTTAAACCCAGGCATTTTGACCTCAGAGCCCAGGCTTGTAACTACACGTGTTTCCCCTTATCTGCACTTTCGCTTCCCGTGGTTTCAGTGACCGGTGGTTAACCATGGTTGGAAAATATTAAACGGAAAATTCCAGAAATAAACATTTCATAAGTTTTAAATTGAGCACCAATCTGAGTAGCCTGATGAAATCTCGTGCTGTCCTACTCTGTCCTGCTCCATCCTGCCCAGGACAGAAATCATCCCTTTGTCCGGAGTATCCACACTGTGTAGGCTGCCCACTGCTAGTCACTCAGTGCCTGTCCTGTTATCACTAAATTGTTACAATATATTGTTATAATTGTTCTATTTCATTATTAGTTATTGTTGTCACTCTCTTGCTGTGGCTTATTTATAAATTAAACTTTACCATAGGTATGTGTGTACAGGAGAAAACAGAGTATGTACAGGAATCCATACTATCTGTGGTTTCAGCCATCCACTGGGGGTCTTGGAACGTAGCTATTGTGGATAATGGGGGACTGCTGTCCTGACCGCTCATTCTCTTAGGGATAATTATGAGGGAGGGGCTTAGATTTCACTCTGCCACAATCCCCTTCCTCTACTCAGTAGAATTACTGATTTAATTTACACGTACACGTGGGAAGTATGGGGCCATCTGAGTTGGACATACAGGACTTTCCCTAAGTAGTTACTTCACATTTATATCCTGTCAGCCAAGCTCATAATCAGTTGATAGGTCAGGTTTTTTCCTCTCTTCCTTTTTCACTTTCTTCGTCTCATTCCCTTCTCCCTTTCTTTCACTTATTCATTCACTCATCCACTTATTACACAAAGGTTCAGAAATGCCTACTGTTTGCCAGGCACTGTGTTGTGTGCTGGAGTCACCCAGATAAATGAGCAGTGACCCTTGCTCTCAAACAGTTTATAGTCAAATTGTCCCAGAAATATAAATAAACAAGAACATGGCATTTCAAACACTGTCACCATGTGGTGCATCTGGCTTATTGGGGACAAGGAAGAGACTCTCTGTTTCACACGACCACGATCCCCAGGTCCCAGAAGCCACCTGAACAGTTGATGATGAATGTACTTCCTTCTGAAACCCTCTCTAGCCTCCTTAGAACCACTTTTGTAGGCAAATCCATCCTTTTTTGAGATTCCAAGAAAGGCCAAGCACAAGACTGCTTATTAGTACATGAATAATGTGGAAGAGACTTGAAAATCATCTCTGTGTAAAGTCGTCTCATTTGAACCTTATCTCTGGAACATGATCGCCAGATGACTTCCACCTCTGGTTGATAAACACCTGCCTGACCCGATCCCATTGTTTGTGTGCAGAAACTTACACTAATATCAGCCTAAGCATATATTATGGATTGATATTTTGTGACCCAAAGGCAGAAAAACATTTGAAATTATAAGTATCTGCCTTTACAAGGGCTGATTTCAAAATAATGCGGTACAATGATTTGGAGATTTGTGAACATGTCCTATCCCTTTTATAAAGCCATTTGGAACGCAGTGGATAAATCCATACAATGGATAAATATCATAATTGTTTTAAAGAAATGACTTAGGGACAATGTTTGGCTAAAGGAATTTCCTGGAGAATGTTCAAGACCACTAATACAAATTTGATAGTTTCTTGCATCTTACGATGTAAAAAAAGGTACCATAGTAGAAAAGAAGTTTTGAAAAACAAATCATAGAAAAACCTGAGTAAACATTTTTATTCAATTCATTCAGGCATTCAGCAAAAATATGTATTTTGAACCTATTACATACCAGTAGGGAAAATGAGGAATATAAAAAGTTATACATGTCAAAGTCCTTGCCCTCCGTTATTACCTAGAAGGAAAGATAGAACTAAAATCAATACAGTACTATTTCCAAACTAGAAATGTGACATGTTATCTTCCTAATTAAACATTTAGCAAAAGACTTATGGAATTTTAAATTAATTCCAGTGCTTTTTAAATCTGGGAGCCAGAAGTGTTATTAACATTCTTATTTTGTCTCTGAAATGTACCCTTTTTGAACTCTGAACTCATTTTCTTTGTATCTTGAATATCTAGTCTTACAGCCATCAGGGACAGGAGAGGAACGATACCCGCAAAGGAGGGGAGTCAATAAAAGGATATGCAAGGGGCCTGGTTTAGCTGGAGTTTGTGTAGGGGAATGACAGCCAAGGATGCTTGGATTGTGGTGCCTTTGACAATCTAGCAAGAGAGTTTGAGCTTTAGTAGTAACGGCAATGGAAAAGCTTAAGGCCTTTTGATTAAATAATGAGATAACAAAAGGGGGCTTTGATAGAATTCATCTGGAAGTGGTGTGGGATGACTAAAGGGAGGAGGGGCTAGGGGGAGAGACCAATTAGGAGGTGTGACCAATATATGTATTTATTGGTCTCTGTCCCAGGTTCTTGGTACCAAGCTCCTAACCTTGTAATTTCCTAAGAGATAAGAGCACTAGGAGCATCTTTTGTTCTAATGAAGTGACTCTGGATGGGCTCTTGGATGGGGGCTGGTCACCAGAAAGATCAAGCCATGATTAGAAGCCTGGAACTTTTAGTCCCACTTCCCATTCTCCAAAGAGGAGAGAGGGGCTGGAAATGGAGTTAATAATTGATCATGCCTAAGCGAGGAAGCCTCATAAAATCCCAATAGCAGGGGGTTCGAAGAGCTTCCAGGTGGGTGAACACATCCACATACTGGAGGGTCCCAACTCACAACTCCACGAGGACAGAAGCTCCTGTGCTCAGGACTCTTCCGGTGTATCTTTTCCTTTGACAGTTCATCTGGACCCTTTGTCATATCTTTTAATAAACTGGTAAATGTGTGTTTGCCTGAGTTTTCTGAGCCACTCTAGCAAATTAATCCAACCTGAGGTGGGGGTTGTGAAACCTCACATTTACCCGTCAGAAGCACAAGTGACAACGTGGATTTGCATTTGACATCTGAGATGGGGTGGGAGCAGTCTTGAGGGACTGAGCCCTTAACCTGTGGGATCTGACTCCATCTCCAGGTAGATAGTGTCAGAGTCGAGTTGAACTGAGTTAAATTGTAGGACAACCAGCTGGTGTCGTGGAATTGCTCCTTGTGGGGAAAACCGCCACGTATCTGATGTCAGAGGTGTTGTGAGTGTGGTAATAATGTGGGAGTAAAGGAGAAACACAGGAGGAAGGTTGAGAGGTTTTTCATAAGTCAGGAGGTCAGGCAGGTTGTGGTTGAGATACTTCCTCATAAGAAAGATTTATTGGTTCCACTGTAGCCTCAAGTTACCTAGAGGATGCGTTTGCACTTCAGAGAGCTAAACAATTTACAGCTAATCTACTGTTAATGCAACCACCATGAGTCAGACAGCGACTGCCAGTGATGCCACTGGAACCTAGATGGAGTCCAAGCATGACTGGCCAGGCACGCTCACAAGGAAGGAGCAGCGGGAGGGGAGACTCATTCCATAAGAGGGCAGAGTCTGGGAGAGGAGGTGTCAAAGACGCTTCTGAGATTGGAAACCTGTGACTCAGCAAAAGGGTGGTACCAGAAGAGAAACAGGAAAGTCAGGAGGAAGGTTAGGGGTGAAAATAATGCTGTGGATTTTAGGTATGTTGAATTGGAGAAGTTAGTGGGATATCCAGACTGGGATGAACAGCCTACAATTGGGAAATACAGAACAAAAGCCCAGAGGGAGGAAAGACGAAGACAGACATCACTGACATTTCTATTTAGAGGTGCTAATTAATGGAAGTAGAGCTGAGGTCATCGAGAAAGAGAAAAGAGAGATCCTGTCTTATTGTATTGGTTTCTATCTTTCACTGCAAGCTCCACAAAGATCATGAAGAATATTTTGTAGATTTTGTGAAGGCATCATTTCTCGTTCATCTCTGTACTTCTAGGACTCCTTACCTCTACCCACGCTCTCAGTGTCCTGAACATCCTGAGCTATCTTTAGTGCCTGGAGGACCCCATGCTCTTTCTCTCACTTCTTCCAAGAGCACTTTCCTCTCCTTCTGGATCTGGCTGGGCTGACTCTCCTTTCTTTTTTTTTTTTTTTTTTCCTGCTTTATCTCCCCAACCCCCCAGCGCATAGTTGTATATCTTAGTTGTGGGTCCTTCCAGCTCTGGCATGTGGGACGCCGCCTCAATGTGACCCGCCGAGCAGTGCCATGTCCGCACCCAGGATCCAAACCCTGGGCCACCACAGCGGAGCGCACGAACTGAACCACTCGGCCACGGGGCCGGCCCCTACTCCCCTTTCAAGGTGTCGTTTATTCATTGTCCGGGAAATCTTTTCTAATCATCTGTTTGGCTTAGATCTTCAGATCTCCTAGTACTACTACCAAAATACTTACTTTGTTGTATTTTAATTATTTACTGCTATTTACTAGCCTGGCTCCCTGAGCTTTACGAGGGCGGGGTTTCCGTCTCTCTTGTTCATTATGATATTCTCAGCACCTGGAGCTGTGCCTGCACAGAATAAGCACTTAAAAATATTTGTGGAATGAATGGATGAATGGGGGGACAACTGAGTGAATGAAAGGTAAATAATAATGACTATGCACATGCTTTATTGCTCCCTTGTTGCCTAGAATAGTGCTGGGCTTAAGGAACACTTGGGAGAGTGATTAAGTGACAGTTCTCTTTGTGAAAATGGGCCACTTTTTAGATTATAGCAACAAACCATGCTGGCCAGGTGTGGGAAGGGTAGGCAGACTTTGAGGAAATATTTGAAATGTAATCAAATGTACCATTGCTTGCACCACCAGCATCCCTAAGAACAGTCCTTTGACTCATGGGATAGGCATGATGACTGGGTCAGCTGTGGTTTGTATACTTTCTTGAAATTGGCAAGTGCGAACTCTAAGTAACTACCTGAGTTTGCCCAGAACCAACAAAATACGATCTTCTTTAGGAGAAAGTACACCTGTCACAAAGACACCATTGCCCCATACGGAGAACACCAGTGCCTGGAAATCCCACAGCTTGGAGGATTATCGGAAACATGTCCTTTTCTGTGGAACCGAAGTGATCCAAGTCAAGCCCTCTGGGCAGGGGCCAGTAAGAGCAGTCGTTTTGCAAACAGGTTAGTAGATTCCACTTTTGTAAATTTAGTCCATGACGGGAGGTAGGGGAGCTGGATTAGGGAAATCTTGTTTAGGATTACGGAGTTTGCCACATTCTGGAATTAACAAGCACACTCATTTCCAGTCAGACCCTTATTTTAAGTTGCCACCATTTCTAACTGAATGGTTCGTTGTTAAAACCATCGTATATGATGAAGCGTATACAGGGATGAAGTATATTTCCTCAAAGGCAAAACTATGTTCTTGTTTTTTCTTGTGTCCACAGGCTTCTTCTCTTTTCCCTCTACACCCCTTTTAAGTGATTGCCAAGAAAACAAATTCCAATCGCTATCACTTGAGGACTTTTTCCTTTCAAAGAGTTGCTTGCTGGGCTGTTATTTCAAGGTCTCTGCTAGATAATTCTGCCTGGGTTCCCTACAGACACTTCACAGTCAAGGCATCCGAAGAGAAGCATCCTCCTCTGTCGCCTCTCTCTTGACAGCATCACCATCTAGCTAGCCTCTTCACGTCATCTTAGACTCCCCCTTTCTCCCATAGCAAATAGGACACCGCATCCTGTCAATTCTTCAAAGACCTGCAGGGTCTCGTCTCCCTCTTCCTCATCCCCATGGTTGGTGTTTTGTTCCGACCTTCATCATCTCCTGCCTAAGCTATAACAACAAAAATATTCTTTTGACTGTTCCCTTTCAACTTTTACTTCAAACACTTTTTCTTGTGTTGGTCCATCTTTTTTTAACCTATCCCTCAATCTGAATCAAGTCACATTTCTAAAACATGGTTTGAAGCAGTTCATACACACCTTGCTGAAAAACTTTTCAAGACTGCCAACATTAGTCCCAATCTTTCACATGACATTACACGACCCACGCAGATACAAAACATGCCTTGCACTTTGATATCTCTATGTTTTAGTTTAGTCTATAATTCAATTGTTCTACCTGATTTTTTTAAAATTAAAAATATTAAGTTTTGTTTTATGTTCGAAGTAGTCAGTGGGCACGAGAACATCTCTCAGCCTGCTGATCAGCAGTAGCTAGTGGGCGGAGATCATGGAACCTGCCTGACCTGAGCTTGTAAAGTTCTAAGGCTACAGGTTAGGGGAGACTCTCCTCCTTTTCTCCAAAGCCTGCAAAGCTTTGTTTGAGGAGACCAGATGTCCATTAAGCAGAGGGATTAAGGCGTGTTTTATACTTATAGTACTGACTGATATCTAAAATATATAGTGGTCAATGTCTTTTGCCAATAATTTAGATCTTAATGAGTATCTACTAAGGGCAATGTACTGAGGGTTAAAGAAAAAAAAATGTGAGATACTCTTTGCCCTTAAAGAAGATTGTGGTCTGGTGCAGGAGACAGATGGATTCATAGTTAACTAAAACACAAAGCAGTGATAGATGTCAAACCACCAAGTGTTACGGGAACTCCAAAGAGTGGGAGAAATTATTTTTGATATGAGGTATGGGAGTAGAATTTTGGAAGCATTTATTTGATGAGATGGCATTTTGAGCCAAGCCTCATAGGATGGGAAGGATTTATCCAATCATATCAGATAGCTGGAAAGGCATGCTAATTTGTGTTTGCGAAACACGAAGGAAGGAATGCACAGGGGTCTTCTGGGCCCAGTGAGCAGTTAAGAGATAAGTCTGGCAAGGTAGCAGGAGATCAGACTGAAAGGGATCTCAAATGCCATGCCTCGAAATTTGAACTTGATTTTAAGAAATAGGGGCACTGGGAGGTTTTTGAGCATAAGAATGACGTGATTGGAGGCATACTATTTAAGAAATGACTTGCCTTGTGCTTTCCTTTTCTCTTAATTTCCTATTACATTCAATGCATATCTGTGCTTTAAAGCCTTCTTCTCTCAGCGGCTCCTCTTACCTGGCCACCACAGTCATCAGCTCCTTAGTCTTCTTTTCCCCAACCCCATGCGTAAGTGCAGAGCTGCACTGTGTGAGCCACTGAAGCACCGACCCCCAGAGCAAAAGAAATGGAGCAGCGCTAAGTGAACGCCATTTATGGTTTCTGGTGACTTGTAAGAACAATAAATGTAAATACACTGTTAGGTCACAGCAATGCTGTGTTCATTCCATATTCAAATGACTCTATTAACCAATCCTTAATTCAATGCAAACTATTTTTGGTTTGGGATGAAACTGTCTTAAAGGACCTTACTTGACCTGTGATTATCTTCATGTAGGTTATAATACAGCAAAAGGAGACTTGGTGAGATCCATCCTCTACCCCAGGCCTCTGAACTTCAAACTATACAGTGATGCCTTCAAGTTCATAGTGTTCCTGGCCTGCCTTGGAGTTGTGGGTTTTTTCTATGCTCTTGGTGTATACGTGTACCATGGAGTAAGTACTGGGTGTAAGCCTTTTCAATGGCATAGCTTTCTCCAGGAGCTTGACCTCAAAAGGGTTGGGCAAGGTTACCTCTTAGTCCCATCAGTCTGAATCAATGCTGTCCAGTAGAGCCTTCTCAGGTGACGGAAATATTCTATATCTCTGCTGTCCCATATGGTAGCCCTTGACCACATGTGCTTATTGAGGACTTGAAGTGTGGCTAGTGTGATAGGGAAATGAATTTTCAATTTTACTTCATTTAAAGTAATTAAAATTTAAATAGCTATGTATGGTTAGTGAAAATTGCATTGGATGGTACATCTATGAAAAGTTACAGAGTTCATGGCTCCTTTTACCACTTGGTTGGGAATAAGAGCTCACCACATGTGTGGCATTTGTGATAGCCAAACCTAAACAGCCTCAGAGGACATGCATGTTTCTCAAGCCCGATAGGCTGGGGAGCATTTAGTCAATCAGATCAGAGAGCAGGAAGGACATACTAATTTGAGCGAGCAAAACACAAAGGAAGAAATGCACATGGGTCTTCTGGAATCAGCAAGCAATTAAGAGATAAGTCTAGCAAAGTAGAAATAGATCAGATTGAAGGGGATTTTGAGTACCATCCCTAGAAGTTTGGGCCACTTGACAGCATTGAAGTATTTGAGCGTGTACATCATACCCAACACACCACGTAGTCAATGGATTGCCCCTGTGTTCTGGTTAGGTTCTGAAATGAAATCAAATGTTTACTTTTACAGAGTTGCATTCTGCATGGATCCTCACTTCCTTTTAAGCTTCAGGGTATCTGGTTTCACTTGGATGTCTCACTTAATAGTTGTGATGGATGGAGAGAGAGGGGTTGTCTCAAATGACCTTTGAGTTCCTTTCTGGTCCTGGGTCTGATTCTGTTGTGAACCTGCAGTCTCTTCTGTAAGACATGCTGGGATCTTAGCAGTGTGGGCTCATGGGGAAGAAGAAAAAATTGTGAATAAAAGGATCCCAACAACAGGTGTGAAATTGGGTGTGGTGGCCTAAAATTATGATACCCAAACTGATGGCATCAGTCCATTCTGTGTCCGTGTGTAGTGGGGTGGATATTGATTGGCAAAGACACAGTCACAGGAATTTCTATGCAATGTTCATGTTCAAACTTGAGCTCTGAGGGGCTGGCCTGGTGGCATAGCAGTTAAGTTTGCATGCTCCGCTTCGGCGGCCCGGTGTTTGCTGGTTTGGATCCCAGGCATGGACCTACACAGCACTTATCAAACCATGCAGTAGCAGGCATCCCATATATAAATCAGGAAAGATGGGCATAGATGTTAGCTCAGGGCCAATCTTCCTCAGCAAAAAGAGGAAGATTGGCAGTGGATGTTAGCTCGGGGCTAATCTTCCTCAAAAAACAAAAAATACAAAAAAAAAAAAATTAAACAAAACAGAACTTGAGCTCTGAACAGTCATTTGAATCTGAAATAAGTCCCCTAGGAGCATTTCTAGGGCAGGCGAGGGCAGAGGAGGCCAGAGCATATTGGCACCAGTAGAACGGACCCTGGAAAGAGCTAGGCAAGATGTCAAAGCCGGTGAGGCTGGAATTTGAGGCAATGTGCCATTTTCATCTCGAGAGGGAGGGTTGGGCAGGGCAACAAGCCAAAAACCCTCTCCTACAGACCAGAAAGCCTGGCAGTGATTGGAAATGAAGGCTTCCAGGGCAGGACTCAACATCCAATAGACGCCAAAGCAGCAAGGCTAATCCCAGACCCCATCGTTCTGCGGGGCAGAACCTGTGGACCTGTTGGCTGCCTCTATCTGCACTGGCTCAGGATTAGACAGGGCTGAGTCCTTGGGGGCAAAACTCCTCTGTGGCTTTGGTTGGGAAAAGCAAGGAATGACAGATTTTGTGATAAACTGAGATCGAACCAAAGATGTATCCAGCAGCCATTGTTACTGAACTTGAATCTGTGTTTCCAATACACAAAAGAGGACTGGATGGCTAAAATTATGGTTAATTTCATAACAGCCTAGGCAAGGTGGTAGAGGGTAGAGCCATCAGTGTCTAGAACATGTGAAAAATGAAAGAAGCCACTCCATGGTTTTATCTTGGTCTCGCCCTTATCAGCCATGTGAGCTTCTGCAGCCCTGCCTGGGATCTGACTCCGCAAGAACTGGCCTGATAATAGGTCACACTGGTCACACCTTTGTACCCTCGAGTCAGACAGACTAGGATTCATACCCTCACCACTTAACTAGCACGTGGCCTTGGGGAAGTTATTTCATTTTTAAGCCTTTGCTTCCTCATCCATTAAATGGAGAAAATAACAGTGTTTATGTCACGAGGTTTTTGGGGGGAATAACTAACTAATGTACGTAGCCTGACACAATGCCCGCCCCACAGTGCCTGTCCAGTGAGGACAAGCTATTTGTATTATTGGCTTCCCTTGAATAGATAATATATGCTGAATTTTGCTCGTAGTTTTTGTCAGGTCATCATTCATTCAATCTGTGAGCTGAGCACCTCCCCTGTATCAGACGCTGTGCTAGACTCTGTATCTGGAGATGACTAAGATGAATCCGAAGATGACTTCAGAGATGAATAAGCCACAGCTGCTGTGCCCAAGGAGTTTGTGGGCTGGTGGGGGAGAGAGATTTATAATAACAGTCAAGTTGCTGTGTAAGATATTACAACTCAAGACCAGTTCCTGGGAGTCCAGAGAGGGTATGTGAGAGTCTGATGAGCAGAGAAGGGATGGGCGCTCTGGGTGGGGAATGCTGAGGAATGGAGAGAAAGAGTCAGGAAAAAGCAGAGTGGACCCAGAGAAGGCATCAGAGGACTCCTTTGTTCTGCAGTGGGAGACAATTTGTTCATTCCCTGGGCACAGCCAAGAGAACACTCAGTCCCACCAAGAGAGCCGACCCACTATGAATATTCTGAGCGGTGGTTTTGCAGGAAATGGTGCCAGGAAGCGTGCCAGCCTGCTCTGCTAGGCTAACCAGTCTGTGCCTCCCCTCCCCAGGTCTCTTTTGGAAATACTGCGCCCATGGCCCTGCTCCTCCTTACCGTTACTGTCCCTCCCGTGCTGCCAGCTGCCCTGACCACAGGCATCGTGTATGCACAAAAGAGGCTGAAGAAAAGGAAAATCTTCTGTATCTCCCCACAGAGAATCAATATGTGCGGACAAATAAACCTCGTGTGCTTTGACAAAGTATGATCTAAACTTTCCAGGTTGGAGGTTAATGATTCCAAAGCACAGCAGGGAGGGGAAAGGGCCTCAAAGAATGTCTGGTCCGGCACCCTCATTTTATAGATGGGAACACTGAGGCCAGAGAAGATCACGTTCTAGAAGCCTGCTTTACTGAGTCCTAGGAAGGGGTTTAGCCATCATATCATGAATTTCTTCCCTGTGAAATTTAGTATTTTTGTGTCTCATTTGGATTTCAAGACAATCTCTTACTGTAATAACTTTGGCTGACTGGCTTTTTCAGACAAAAAATATGAGGAACATTTCTGTTCTCCAAAGGGCTTTGTCCAGAGCTTACGTGAACATATTCCTTTCTCCTCCTCTGCTTCTTCTAAGGAAAGGGAGGGAGTGGACCGTGACCTGTGTTTATGCAATCTGCTCCCTCTTTTCTCCTTTGCTCCCCAGGTTATCAAGACTCAGGACTAGGGAAGCTTGTCTGTGTGCGTAGGGCCCTGGAAAGGTGGCAGAGGAGGGATATGTTCAAACGGAGTGACTGCTGCATTGGGACGGGTCCTGAGACCCCTTCCCATGACTCTCCTCTGGGGGATCTGGAGGTCTTCAGTATCAGCTGCCTGCTGTTCAGATGCTGCCCTCAGCTTGGGCAGGGCAGTTGAACTGCTCTAACACAGTGGCCCCAGCTTGGTCCCTCCATGTCCTCAGTCTATTTGCGTTTGAATAATTCCTAAAGGCTTCGCTACTTTTTAGTGAACCCACATTGGCAGAGAGCCGCATTAATGAGCTGCTCCTAGCTCTTGAGAAGCTCGTGGTCCAGCTGAGGAAAGAGATAAAATGGAAGTGTGGACAATGATAATGCAGTGCAATGTGTGCTTGATAGCAGTATGAGCAAAGCACTGCGTGCAGTTCCCTGCCACAGGTGGGAGGTTGCCTTTGAGCTGTGGCTTTGGTTGTTGGACAGAATGCGCTCCAGGCTCAGAGGCAAGCAGGTCAGAAGCACAGGGATGTGAGGGCCTGCAGTGTGTGGGGAATGGGGCAGGGGTTGTGGCTAGAATGTGGCTGTTTGGTGGGGAATGTAGCTGGAGAGGAGGAGCCCAATGGCTCAGGGCCTGATGTGCCAAGCTAAGGAGTGGGGCCTTGTTGTGAAGGAGAATGGGGGCCCTTCTCGTTTTTCAATACCAGTGACATTTTTATAGGTGTGTTTTATTTATTTCACGTGGGGGAATTGCTTAGAAGGGACAGAAGGGAGATGGGACTGAGGCAGGAGGCTATCTGGGGACAACTGCAGATCATTCATTGTCCTAGACACAAAGGGCAAGAATGCAGAGATGAAGACCAACTCGAGAGACACCATGAGTGGGCTTGACCAGACTTGGTCCCCAGTTGGAAGTGGCATAGCTCTTAGCTTATTTCAGTTCTATTTTGTTCGAGTTTCCTTTGGCAGGGAAAGTCCTCTATGGCCACCAGTCAGGAAGCTGTAGAGTTAGCATAACAGTAGCTTCCTTTTAGATTCGGGGTCAGGTACCAGCCCCTTGGAAGTTTTTGATAGGAATTCCCATTACTTCCCCAGTAGCCTTACTAGTGTCTAGAATATAGGAGGGAGATTTATAAAATATGTTCATTACATATTTGTCTGTTTCTAAAACTAATTTTTCCAGAGGCTGGCCTGGTGGCACAGTGGTTAAGGGCTCACGTTCCGCTTCTCAGCGGCCCGGGGTTCGCCAGTTCGGATCCCGGGTGCGGACATGACACCGCTTGGCAAAAGCCATGCTGTGGTAGGCGTCCCATATATAAAGTAGAGGAAGATGGGCATGGATGTTAGCTCAGGGCCAGTCTTCCTCAGCAAAAAAGAGGAGGATTGGCAGCAGTTAGTTCAGGGCTAATCTTCCTCAAAAATAAATAAATAAATAAATAAAACTAATTTTTCCAGACAGTGGAAACATTTTTTTTTTTTACTTCCCATATAGGGTTTTTTCCTCTCCATTCTCCTGTGCTCCTTTGCTAGACTGTTTTAGGGACTGCCTCTCAGCCTGTTTGGCCAAACTCTGTATAGTATGACAGCATGTTATAGTGCAAGAACTCAAATGAGAAATCTAATCCTGAATTTGATGCTAAGTTCCGTGTCACTTTTTAAGATAAGAACGTTGAATTACAGTCATCTCTAAGTTTCTTTCTAGCTTTCACATTATAAAACTCCACCAACACGATGTTGGAATAAAGCATTTCATGATTAATTGAATTTCCATCTAGTGTAGTTTCACTGTGGAAGATATTCACCACTGAGTTTCTGAGTACATTTACTTCCACGTATATTTCTAGTTTAAGCTGATTTGTTATAAGTTCTTTAAAGCAAATTCTCTCTTTCTTTTCTATCCAATTCAGTCCAAGCCTTGGCTAGTATTTATGCTAAGAAGCTTTCATTTCCTGTCTTATTCCCTTTATAATGGCAACTATAATTTAATTTCTTTCTGTTTATGGTTAGTTTTAACATATAGGGTTATTTTCACGTAGAGAAAGAACACGGTCCCATTTCCGTTTTGCTGTGGCATCATTGGCATCATCTCTCTGTCTTCATGTTCAAAATATTGAAGCTTGAAAACATAATCTAATCATCAGGAAAACATTTCAGTTTGAATTAAGTTGCTAACTCTTTTTGAAATGGAACAACTCAAGAGGATTTGGAATATAAACACACAACTTGTGGCCCTTATAAAATGCAGGAGGGAAATGAAGCAAATAGCTTTTGTTGCTGTCATTGTTGTCCTTCAAGGAATAACTCACACAAACATGCTATCTCTCCATGAAGTTCAAATGAATTAATGAAATAAAGAGTCCTTAATTCTTTAATCCAGAAACCCAGTACAGGCTTTGTCTTTCCACATGCTTTGCTGAGTTCTCTTAACATTTGTCATCTAGTGGAAGACTCTAGATGGGCTGGATTCTGGTTCTTTCTCTCCATCCTACTCGGCCACTGGATGCTGAGACTGCTCATTTCACCTCTAGCCTAAGAATGCCTCTACTCTATTTACTCTGTTGTAAGAACTGAAAGCATTGAAAACACTTCACTGTAAAGCATTGTGCTAATATGATGCGCTGTAATGATAGAAGATGTCATTTGGTAGAAAACTAGAAAATTCAGTGTCTTATACAGAGATGACCTTAAAAAACAGCATCAGAGACCTGGGTGTTGGTGTTGAAACAGGATATTTACCAACACTTGGTAATGCCCCGCTCTGCCTTGACTATGCTGAAGCAGCACCAGCCAACTCCTTTCTCTGACTGGGGGTTAAGCAGGCCTCGTGCTGTCAGCCTGCTGCATTAGACACCAGGTCTGTAATTAATGATCGACTGTGCAGCAATGAGCACATTAACAGGGCTGTGAGAGTCTTCAGTTCCATTTTGCTTTCTCTGTTACGTTATCTGACAAATACTCTCCCCTAATACAGCAAATCAAATCTCCCAGCCATTTTCCTCTTGATCTGCAATAAAACCCATTCATGGGCACTAATTAGTATTTATTATTAGCACTTCGTTTCTCTCTATCATCTCAAAGCCCTTTATCAACATTTCATTATCAATCTGGACAGTCACCATGTCACCCATATTTTAGAAAATTGCTGTGAACCAGATGGCAGACTGTGAATTAAATGGTCTTGAAAAGAAAGGAAAAAAAAATTCTGAGCTCTGCTTTAGAGAGATAGCGGGTGCCAACTAAAAAGTCAGACTCGAGCTGGTTCTTGTTGGATTTTCAGTTGCTGAACCTCTGTCATTTAGCAACAGCAACAGTCACAACAATAAACAAAAACAAATACTTGCATTTTGTGGTAATAATGAGTCATTAGAGCCCCCTGACTTTCCACATGGTCTTTCGGGAATCACTTGTCACCTGTTGAATCTTTCTTTCAGGCCCTCTTCTCTGATTTAAAATTTGATGCTTATAGATAAGGGCTTTGGACAATTAGATCTACTTTAGTTTCTTTGGAGCTTGGGTTTTGTGTAAATCATGATATAATTAAAAGCTTTAAATTTTATGCTAATACCATTTCTAACTTTTTCCCAGACCGGCACTCTTACGGAGGATGGGTTGGACCTCTGGGGGACCATCCCTACTGCTGACAACTGGTAGGCACATTAGTGAAGATGGATGTTGATTGGTGGGCCATCTTGGTGCTACTCAAAGCCAACCTTCCCGTGTTGAGGGATGAATGTCACATAAAATATAGATAATAACTGGCTGGAACCAGCTCCCAATTTTTCTAACTTGTTAAATCAAATGAGTCTTAAGTTCAGAATCAGACAGAGAAAGTAGGCCTTGAAACTCCACATGGAAAATGGGATAGAATGAGGTGGATGATTAAGGAGCTGAATGAATAAAACAGAGGAGCAAAGAGTGAAATCAGGACTGTGCTCAATTAAAAACTGCACAGACTTCCTGAGTGGCTAGTTCGGTGGGGGATCCAGACAGGAAGAGCTGCATCTCCTCCCTCACGGAGTTCACACTCCAGCGGATAAAAATGTGCACATGTGCCCATCCACGTTCAACGTACAACACAGGCTGAGAAAAGGGTCACTATGAAGGCATAAATATTAGAACAGAGATGAAGAAATCATAATGATGGCTTGATATAATACACAGTCCTGGTGTTTATTATAACATAGTGAATAAAAGGTAGAAGTTAAATTTGAAAATGAGTACATCAAGAAAACCACCTGAAGGAGATAGCATTTGAGATAGGTTTTGAAGGGTGTATGGATAGGATTTTTATAGACCTGATTTAAAAGCAGGCACTAGGGAAGGGAGAGGGCAATCTCAACGATGCTACCCCAGAACAGAGCTAGAGAGGGGAGGGAGTGGCCCCTTCTCAGAGAGGGTCCCTGAGCTCCTAGCTCCCTTCCCTGTGGGGCCAAGACCAGCCTTCTCAGTCTGAGTGGAGGGGCCTCTGCTCTTAAGCTCCAGGAACCCTGCCTTGGTTCCAAACAGTGGCTAAGGCTGCTGACATTGAAGGAGTTAAGCAGGGGCTCCCCAAGAGGGTAACAGGGCCGGACACAGCACTGGCACTTGGCAAGAGCAGACAGGCGGTGCAATGTGGCAGAAGATCCTCGGGCTGGGCATCAGTGAACTATGTGGGCTCTAACCTGCTCATGTGTCTGCTCCTGGCTGCTCAGATGCCTGGTCCAGGCCTTTGTCCAGAGAGGCATGGCTTCTATTTGCCAGAGCAGTGAAAGGAGAAAAGGATATTTGTCGTTTCCATCCCTCCTTTATTCCCTTGTCCCCAGAACTCTGAAGCTTTTGGGGAGTAGAAACTAAATACAATTACTACTCAGCTCTAACATGGGAGGAGACGACGGTAACACAAGCCAACTGACAGTCACAGAGGAAACTGTGCTTTAGATGCTGGCTGTCTATGCCAGGAGTTTCAGGAAATAGGGGCAAAGTCTGAAGAACTGAGTAGCAAGAAATACTTCAGAGTCCGTGCATGCTTTCACTTGAAGGAACAAGGAACCACCAGGCAGGCTTCTTTCTCATCCCTGCTACCTCATCGGCCTGGAGACTTCTTGCCTGGGCTGTGTGGCTTTCTAGAGCCAGCACTGCGGAGTTTGCAGATGTCAGCTCCAAGCCTTCCCACAATATGCTTTCCTACAATACGGCCACCATGGACGGGGCTGCAGAAACCTGACAAAAGTCCCTGTGATTCTAGCCAAGCCCTCTGAAATGATAGTAGTTCCTGGCCGGTGGCAAACTGTTGAGAAGGAAATTCACATCCAACTCAAAGGAGGGCTTTATAAAGAGCAGTCTACAGGCAGAATATTCCAGTTAGAAATTAGAAAACCATGTGAGCAAGGGCTCAGGGCAGGGAAATCCCTGTGTGAGCATAGACATAGCAAGAAGTTTAACTTGACTCTGGAAAAATTGTGCATAAAGGGCACTAGTATGAGTAGAATCTGTAAGATGATACAGAACTGTAGAAGACAGGGCCTTAAATACCAGCCATAGGAGAACTTTATCACACATGGCACGGGGAGCTATTGAAGGTTTTCTGCATGGGGGTTAGGTATTATTGAAGCTTTACGTTAGTAAGATTTAAGGGGCAGGGTGTACAAAAAGATTTCGTTGAAGACCTTAACTTATGAATTGTCTTCTCTACCAGCTTCCAGGAAGTCCATAGCTTTGCCTCGGGCAGGGCTTTGCCATGGGGCCCACTGTGTGCGGCCATGGCCAGCTGCCACTCCCTGATCCTTCTGGATGGGACCATCCAGGGAGACCCTCTGGACCTCAAAATGTTTGAGGGCACTGCCTGGGTAAGGTGATAATTTCTCGCTTCAGCTGAATGAGGAAAACTTGAAGAAATCCTTACTAGGAGTGCTAAAGCTTTTCTAACTTTGGTGGAAACCCAGAGAAGATTCCTAACAATACATGAATGAACATCTGATTCAACCTGAATTTCCCAGACTCTTCTCCAAAGAATTCTGTTAATGAGTGCAACAGGAAATCGAGTTCTATGGGCTAATAAATTTGGGAACTGCTATTTAAACAAACTTAAATAGGTTTCTTGACTGCAGGATTTCTTTAATATGTCGTGGTCTGGTGTGAACATTCAAGGGAGAATATGATATGCAGCACTTGCCAAACTTATTCGACCACAAAAACTTTATTGACAGGCCAAAACATGTTTTGGAGAAAACAAATATTCTTTGAAACACCCTCAGAGAAACAGGGTGTTTATACTAAAACAGTGCCATCCAATATAGTAGCCACTAGCCACATGTGGCCAATGAGCGCTTGAAACAAGGCTATGCAACTGAAAAACTGAATTTTTTATTTTATTTAATTAATGTTTTTCCTTTTCTTTCTTTCTTTCTTTTTTTTTTTTTTTTTGAGGAAGATTAGCCCTGAGCTAACTGCTGCCAATCCTCCTCTTTTCGCTGAGGAAGACTGGCCCTGAGTTAACATCCGTGCCCATCTTCCTCTACTTTATATGTGGGATGCCTACCACAGCATGGCATGCCAAGTGGTGCCATATCCGCACTGGGGATCTGAACTGGTGAACCCTGGGCCGCTGAAGCAGAACGTGCGCACTTAACCGCTGCGCCACCCGGCCGGCACCTACTTTAGTTATTTTAAGCTTAAGTTTAAATAGCAACAAGTGGCTGGTAGCTACCATATTGGACAGCAAAGATCTAGACATCAGACTGGAGGACTCTTGGTTCAATTGATTCAATTTTCTGAGTGAATGACAGTTGAAGGGTGTAAATTTATCCTGGTGGCTGTCATGACATGGTGGGAAGAGCTCTTGACTCCACCACTCTCTAGCTGTGTGACCCCAAATTCAGAACCAAGACTCAGTGTGCACCTCATCTTGCATTTGGGATAATAATGTCTCATTCACAGACTTGTGGTGAGCTTGAGACTATGAACCTAAAAGGACTGTGTGCATTGTAAATGCCCAACAAACGGAGGGTATTCATTCATTAGTTAGTTACCTAGTTAATTACATTCTGCTGCCCTCCAAAAAAGTGTCCTAAAGCTACTTACAATGATACATCAAGTACAGGACAGCGTTTTAAACAGAGTTGTAAAGGAATGGAAACAAATGATCGCAGAGAAAGGAAGTACCTCTCACAAAGAGGCTAATTTACAGATGTATAGCAGGAAAATTGTAGCTTTCTAGAGGCCAAAGTAATAAAAGAGGAAACCTGGTAAAAAGGGAAATTTCTAATCTCAGTAAGTTAAATTAAAACATTTGCTGTGGATAAATTTTTGACACCAAGACAAATAGTAATCACTTTCCCAGATCTTAATGCAGAAGAATCAGGGTAATTGTTATCAGCAACCTCCTTACCGGCATCCGTGGAGCTGACACGGTGATGAGTTGCACAGGGTCGCCGTTACCGTATGTGCCTTTGATCCTGGTTCTAACAGTGGCCGCTTCTCCAACAGAGGAGGGTTGATCCACCTGTACAAATGACATAGCAAGTTGGGGTCTAGCGTGGGAACATAAATGTTTAGTATTAGCTCTGTACGAATTGTTGTTAAGAACAGTTACATCTACTCCAAACAAAGCATAAAGATTATTCATTGAGTTTAAAGCTTGGTGAGAAACAGCCTTGCATTAAATCCCTTGGCAGTTAGGAACCTTTCAGTAAACGTTAGGGGGAGGGAAAATGTCCTTATAGACCCTAAGAATGTTTAGCACTGGAAGGGATGTCAGAATATTTTTCAGAAGAAACTGAAATCTGGAGACATGAGGTGATGTCCCCAGGGTTAAACAAGCAAGTGACAGAGAGGAGACCAGATGTTGTCTCCTATTTTCTGACCTTTACTTTTTATATATCCAACTGCTTTTTCGCGTATTTTAGGTTACTATTGGTTTCTCAGGTGGTATAAATTATACTGTTTAACATCCAAAGAATGCACACCATTTTCAAGTGTGCTTTCTAATTTGCTGGCAGCTAACTCTCTAGCTAAGCAATTAGACCAGTAGCATAGATATAGCATAAGAAACAGTCCCGTGTTTATCTCAAGACCCAACCCTGACTCATCTGAGAGCTAATGTGCTCAGCTGTATTGGAGAGTAGATCTCACTCAAACCCTCCTCCAATTACTAGACATACCATTTAGGAAGATCCATTGGGCCTGTAGCTAGCACTGCTTCCACCAATTACTACATAAAGTGTGGTCACAATATTTTTGGCTTTTTGACATTATACAGTAAGGTCCTTAATATAAATCAACACAACAGAAATTTGACAATGACAGTATTAAGATAATTGGCCTAGAAGAGAAATATATGTGAAAAGGGCTTTGAAAAGATTAAAGTGCTATGCAAATGAGAGATATTTCTTTCTTACTATTTTTCTCTAAGGAATCTTATGAATGTTTTCATTTTTAAACAGATAATGGAAGATCACAAGGTAAACCAGTGCAAATTTGGGATGTCAGATTCAAATGTGGTAATAAAACCAGGACCAAAAGCCAGTCAGGTATGATTTGCTTCTTTAAATCATGTAGCTCTTTCCCCTTAAACCTGGAGAAACTCTCTTGACTTCCACATATTTTTATACTCCTATTATTTTGCCTTATCCTAACAGGATCCATAGTTGGTTTGCTCATTCCTTCATTCCTGAATTTATCCATTAACTTATTCAACAAACATTCGCTGAGTACCTATGTATGCTAGAGCACTGTGCCGGGTGCTAAGGGGTGGAGTGATTTCAAAGCTAGACAAATGGGGCTCTGTGCTGGAAGAGGACATGGGCTGGGAGAAGAACCAAGAGAGGTGCAAATAAGTGCAATACAACGTGCCAAGTGCTATAACAAAGGCCCAAGAAAGAGCTGCAGGCGTCCAGAGGTGGTGGTAACTACTGATTCTTGGAGACAAAGCGCCATGGAGGAGCTGACCTGTGAACTTGGGCTGGAAGATGATTAGGATTTTTCCAGGCAGCCAAGGGGAAGGGCCTTGCAGATCAGCCAACTTGATGAAGGAATTGTCTTAGAAGCAGCCAGAAAAATATCAACGTCGGGACAAATGTACCACTTCATGATGTCCCTAGGCTCATTGCAGAGTAAATCTTATTTGTTGGCATGCATCTGCTAAATCTCACTTAAAAGCTTCTTGGGCTCCCCTTTCTCGGTGCACTTGTAGAGTCCGGTGGAAGCCATCACCATCTTGCACCAGTTTCCATTTTCCTCCAGCCTGCAGAGGATGTCTGTGGTCGCTCGGCTGGCGGGAGAGGATCACTTCCATGTCTACATGAAGGGTGCCCCGGAGATGCTGGTCCAGTTCTGCAGGTCTGAAACAGGTACTAAGGAACAGTTTTCTCTTTCAGGAGGTACAATATTTTAGAAGCCCAAACACTTAAAGCAAACAAACCTAAATCAATGAAGGTGGAGGTGGTTGTTTTCTAGGTGATTGAAAGTGGGCCCAATAGATTTGATAAAGCAGAGGTGATCATTTCAAGGCAGAGAGGCAGACAGTAACTCTCTGGCCATGGTCCAGCCAGAAAAACCCAACCACAATAGGGTATCGGGAAAGGAGAGTGAAGTAAACATCAGGAGCCAGAACAGGACACTACGCAGTGATCAGAGAACCAGGGAGGGAGAGAATGAGGAGCATTCAGAGGCAACCTAAGGGAAGGGTCTCACATTAGACTAATTCTGCCGACGGGGTGCTCTGTCACCTCTGGGGGGCTGTCATCACTTGCGGGGCCTCAGACTGATCGATGGCAGGAAAATACAGAAAAGACAAATCCTGTAGAAAAAAAAAAGTGATTAGAGCAAATTAGATGGTATTAGAGCAAGGTAATTGATCATTTTCACAGCAATTTCATCTTTCTGGGCCAGATTTTGAGCTGATTTGTATTGTTTCTTAGTCTTACAAACATATGCACTGTCTAAGCAGCAGCACAGATTTATAAGAATATTGTTGCATTCAAATGAGTTCATTTGGATAAAATGGGTCTTTTTCTCCTGATTTTCATCTATATTCTCTTTACAATTGCTGATAGCCATCAACTGGTGCACAGAATTCCAGATTTGGCAAATGATTGCTTTAACTTCTGTGTCTACTCGAGCTCTTTTTTAGAAGCGCCCCCTGTTTTCTGCCTTTGATCTTCCTCAGGGCTCCCGTTAACTCTATCCTTCACAGCTTGATGGCCTATACTTTGTTGTTCTTTTTTTTCAGCCACACAAATACAAGTGTCTTCTTGAAATTTTAGCTGGCAATTATTGCTCCTGCTCTGTCAGTCAAGCTGTGGGTCTGTCACTCACCATCTCTTATTCTTATGGGAGCCCTTCCAATTCTTCTTAGTGTCCTAACCTCTGATCCTTGACATGTGTTAGCAACATCTTAAGTGATTTTTCCCCCCTGTATTTAAGAAATAGAGCGCTAGCAACTTCCTGGAAATTAGATTCCCCCCTCCAGGATTATTCTAGAATTACAGGAGCTGAATGGGGATGTGGAGATCCACAACCTCCTCATTTTATGGAGGGGAAAATTGAGGCACAGAAGAGAGACTTAACATGTCCAAGGTCAGAAGGGTAATTGACAGTAGAGTGGAAACTAGAACTCAGGTATTTTGCTTTCTAAGATCCCACCCCTCCCATTATACTGTGCCTCTTTCTAATACACTTATAGGCATACTATAAATCATAAGAATTTTATAAGTATGTTAACATTAGTCATGATTGCCATGCCAAAATACACAAATGTTGGCATTGTGTCACCTATTATCTTAAGTAGGGTGTGGTAAACTTTTTTGCAAAGAGCCAGATAGTAAATATTTTAGGTTTTGCAGGCCCTATGGTCTCTGTCTCAACTGCTTGACCCTGCCATTGTAGCCTGAAAGCAGCCACAGATAATGAACAAACAAATAGCCTGGCTGTGTTCCAATAAGGCATTATTTACAAAAAAAAAGCAACGGGTCAGATTTTGTCTGGAGTCTGCTGACCCCTGATCTAGAGGGTCAACTGTTTCCCTCATTTCATCTGGGTAAACATAATCCTGAGGTCTGTCCTTACTGAACCTGGCCAGTGTATCTGACACCCAGTTGATGACCACTATGTCTTTGGCATTTATTTCCATCAGAGTAATAAGAACTCACTGATGAAGTTATTTGTGGCCTTATCCTGAAACTGTAGTTTTTCTGTGAAAGCATTTTTATGGAGTGAAAGTTAAAACAAGGTACAGTGGGGCTGGCCCCGTGGCCGAGTGGTTAAGTTCGCGCACTCTGCTGCAGGCTGCCCACTGTTTCGTTGGTTCGAATCCTGGGCATGGACATGGCACTGCTCGTCAAACCACGCTGAGGCAGTGTCCCACATGCCACAACTAGAAGGACCCACAACGAAGAATATACAACTATGTACTGGGGGGCTTTGGGGAGAAAAAGGAAAAAATAAAATCTTTAAAAAAGAAAAACAAGGTACAGTGACTGCATCACAGAGTCTTGTTCAGGAGTTGGGTGGCCTTCGATGTCACCGTACATTTACCTCTTTCCTCTCTCCTGAAAGTGCCCCAGAATTTCCCACAGGAACTGAAGAAATACACAATGCAAGGCTTCCGCGTCATTGCCCTTGCCCATAAAGCCTTGAAGATGGAGAGGTTTTCAGAAGTAGAGAGTTTAACCAGGTAAGGAACTTGCAAATTGGCACTAGGGCAGACTCTGTGTGCGTGAAGTGAATGAGCCCTGGAGACAGACAGATGGACAGCTCAAGTCACCAGGAAGGCTCTAGGAGACGGAGAATCACTCTCATCCAGTCTTCCGATTCCAAGATGGGCAACTTGGGAGGACTTGCTCAGGTCACAATGCTCACTGGTGGCAGATCAAGGATGACAGTTGAGGTCTCCTGAATCTTAGATGTCAGTGAGTTATCTCTGCTCTGCACTCCATCATCTCACCAAAAATGACCAACTTTTCTTCAACTTCGGTACATTATGCAACTGACTGACTTGGGGCTCCCATATACAAAGGGGTTGAGAGAAGGAGACAGTTGGCACTGTGAAAGACTTCCAGAATCCCTCAGACTTGGCTTCTTTCAGGGCTCAGTAGTACACCTCCCGCAGATCTGGAGAGGTAGTGAGTGCAAATTGAATTCCTTATACGAAGTAGAATTCAGTATTCTTAATTATGTTAAGGGGATAAATCATCATCATTAGAGGATAACCTGTAGATTATTTTTTCTTTCAATGTTTCTCAGCTTTTAAAGGTTGTTTTTGAGTTGTCTATGACAGAGTAGAGAAGTACTGTGGAAAATTGAATAACAAATCATCTATGTGTCACTTATCTTTGATTTTGTGTTGCTCATAGATCCTCATTTATAATATAATTAAATGCTCTGTATAAGATGTGGATATCCTTGGTTCAACGTTACTATTTATAGCCTAAGTTCATCCACTCTGATATACTCAGTAATCATTGTCCCTTCCATGCACTGTGTCTATTTCCCCATCTACAAAATGTAGGATTGGATGATCTCTAAGGAGCCTTTCAGCCATGACATTTTAATCTTCTAAATAGAATCACAAAACTCACTTTGAAGCACATGAATGGCATTCTCAGATTTAACATTCAAGGTGTTAACTATTCTTGAGCAAGCATAAAGACCTGTAACACACAGGATTTGGTAATTTTTCACGACACAAATTTTAATAATGAAAGTTAAGGTCATGTGTGTAGAAAAGATTTATGTAGCTAGACATAGAAAGTGGCCACCCCAAGCTGCCACACACAAATGCGGCTGTGATGTTCTCTTTTAAAAGCCACTAGTGAGACAGATATTATTATAAATATAACAAAATAAGAAAATGAGGATAAAATGTGTTAGATTTACAACCATCTCAGGTATTTCCCAGAGAATATGAGGAGCCTGTTATGCTTCTTGGAATTTAGTTACTATTTTCAAACAGAGTAAAGGAATAGAGTTTGGACATTTTGTTTTTCAGAATCAAATTATATTTAGCAAAGTTTTCCAACTGGAAAAATCAAAACTTCTGAAAAACTGGCATCGTCAAGGGGAAGCAGAAAAGTTTCTTGAAATGACTTAGAAAAAAAACTAAACTACAAGAAGAAATACTTTGTCCAGATTCCCCCTTTCATTGGTTTAGCAAATTTCTATTGATCTTGACTATGTGTTAGATGCTCTTCAAGGCACTAAGGATTCAGAAGTGAATAAAATAAAATCCTTGCCCTCATGAAGCTTATATCCCAATTAGGGGAAATAGACAATAAAATAAACCTATAAAGTATTGTCAAGTAGTGATAAATGCCATGAAGGAAAAAAATAAAGCAGATTAAGTGGATAAAAAATTGACAGAGGACGCGATTTTACATGGAGTGATGGAGGAAGTCCTCTGAGGCGGTGACATATGGACAGAGGTTTGAGTAAAGGAAGGGAGCAAGGCACACAGTGATCCAGACAAAGAGCATTGCAGCCAATAGGAGCAATGGGTACAAAGGCCCTGCCACAGGATTTTACTAGGAACGTCATAGAGTCAGACAAGGCCATAGCGCCTGAAGCAAACGAGAGGAAGAGTTGTAAAGACCAGATTAATTGGTGAGAATATTTTTTTAATCTTTTTTTTAGTTCTAGTTAATGAGAAAATGTTAATCCAACTTATAATAGAAAGCCATGAAGTTAAATGATGGGAAATTAACAAGTTCTGTATTCAGGTAGATTTTCTTTTATAATCTTCTCTGAGAACACTAAGGCAGGATTCATCTCTGATTATCTGAATACTCACCAAAGTGCCTAATATAAGATTGAAAATAAAGTCATTATTTAGTGAATGGACTTTTGAATGAAGAATGTAACAACTTAGATTCTACTCCAGAGAGAATTTTCTTCACTGTGTTCCCATCCAAGTTTGAATTATATTGCTCATCAGGAAATCCAGCTCTGGGGCCAGCCCATGGCCAAGTGGTTCAAGTTCCATGCACTCCGCTTTGGCAGCCCACGTTCTCCAGGTTCACCTCCTGGGGTGGACCTACTCCACTCATCAGCTATACGGGGGAGGCATCCCACATACAAAGTAGAGGAAGACTGGCACAGATGTTAGCTCAGGGCTAATCTTCCTCAAGCAAAAAAAAGAGGAAGATTGGAAATGGATGTTAGGTCAAGGCAAATCTTCCTTACCAAAAAAAGGAAAGAAAGAAAGAAAAGAATTTCGGCTCTGATCTTTCTCTTAAAGAAGGTTTACTGATCTTCTGTTTATTTCTTTCCCAAGTCCTACTAACACAATGGAAAAGAAATAATATCAAAGAAAGCTGAAGAAGCAATACGTGTAGATGAGACATTTCTACACATTTTTGTAAGATGTAATGTAGATGGGAGCAGTGGTTAGCTGAATCAAGCAGGATAGAAGAAGCTGTAGCCTACGCCATGCCAGAGAGAGAGAGAGAGAGAGAGAGATGGCGAGAGGAAAGTTGGTTCACCCTGTAGAACCCCGGAGAGGCTGAGACTCAGATGTGTCATGTACTGTGGAAGGTGGAAGTGAGACTCAGGACTGAACACGGGGGAGTAACTGACAGCGTGCAGAAAGGCTAGATCCCTAGTCTCCCGCTCCTCCCCCGTCCTCCCCCTGCAACCTTATCTCCACTCTGGATAGAAAAAGGAACAATGGGAGATCAAGAAAGAGCTCTTGGCTCCCAAATTTACTTTTAAAAAAGCTACCTGAGACGTGTTTCACTTCCGAGGAGAGGTCCAGCATAATAAATGTAACCCAGTTAGACTGCGAGACTCCAATTTCAAATTCTGAGAACTGTTCAAACCCTTGGCTGATGCCATATATTTACTGGAGGTTACAGATGGAGGCTGAAGTGGATGAGTCCAACAGTAATGAGTCAACTGTTACTATAGTGGCCTGTTCACAGTATGTACTTAATACATGTCTAAGAAACTGAAGTGATGACAAGCTCAAAAACAGAAATTAAAAAATATATATAATTAACAAAACTTTTAAAAACCAACAGAAGAGTTGCAAGACAAGCACATTGTCTTAAAACAAATGGAGTTGAAAACTGGAAGAAGCAGCTAAAAGACATCAAAGTGGTTGCCTCTGGGAAGGAGAATGGGTGAGGAGGTATGGAGACAGGGACTATTGGTTTTCATCATAAACCTTTGCGTTCCTTTTGATTTTTTAAACATGTGCATGTCTTACATTGATAAAACAGAAATTGTAAAAAGAAGAAATAAACCCAACTGTTGAGATTACATAGATAAGCTTTAATACCATTGATTTTCTCCTGAATCCAAAGGGAGAAAGTGGAGTCAGAGTTAACATTTCTGGGACTTCTCGTCATGGAGAATCGCTTGAAAAAGGAAACCAAACCAGTCCTGAAGGAACTGAGCGAGGCCCGCATCAGGACCGTGATGATTACAGGTGTGTGTCGCTGGAGGCCTGACAAGTTGAATGCATCCCAGGCATGAGAAAAAGACCATGTGAGCTGAGTGAGCTCCTGTGATTGGGGCAGAAAGAAAACTGCTCTGCTGTCAAGTTTGTTTCCCTGTGGTCCAGTTACCTGGGGCCATGTGTAGCTCCCTCAATACCACCATGAGCTGTGGAGGCAGGACCCATCACTCCCTTTGTCTAATGCCCACTTTTCCTACCCAGGATCTGCACAGTCCTAATAGACTCACAGTAATGTTTAAACACAAGAATGGATGTGTCCTCATCAAGAACCCCAATAAGACCTCTGTGTAAAGGATGTGAGACTCTGCTGGGCTGTCCTTCAGAGCAGTGGGGCAGGCAGGGCATATGGTAATAAAATCAAAGCATGACACAGCCCTAAGTATTCTTTTCTCTGCTTAAGTGGAATCCACATGCCAAGGATGTGTCGATGAAAATAATCCATAACCAATCTATGAATGAAAATTTGGGAGAGTTTATTCTGAGCTAAAATCTGAGGACCATGGCCTGGGGCCTTTCTTCCTGAAGGAAGAAAGGGCACCAAAGAAGTGGGGTGCACAGAGTGGTTATATACCCCAAAACAGGATGTTTCACATGATTGAAATGTCCCTTTTACCATAGTCGCGAGACTGCTCTGTCAGCACAGTGATTGATGGACACAGCAGGTAGGTTGCTGTCTCGGTGAACACAGCAGGGTGGCACGTCTGTTGTTCCGAGCTGGGTGGTCACAGGCAAGCGCAGCAATCAGTTCCTAGCCTAAGGAAAGATTCTTATCCTTAAGGAAATGCCAATGTGGGGGGAAGTTGCACCTTTACCTCAAGGGACTTTGTTCTTGCCATAGGAAATGTTTTAAAGCAGATATGCAATGCATGCTCAATGGCCACAGTCAGACCCTTTTGGAAAAACAAGGTCAGGCCGAATTAGGTTTACACCAAATGGCTTCCTCATATACTCCAATATATCCTATTGATTGCCATTTCTATTTGTCAGATGGTTTGATGCTGTCAGACTGGACCCATATTACCTTCACCACTAAGAGCTGTCAGTCTCCTGAGGATCAGTCATAAAGATCTCAACCATGTATTTATTCACTACTGCATGTTTTGGAAATACGCAATGTTCAGGACACAATGCTAACTATCATGGGAGGGAGATGCAGACATAGAATTTGACCACTGAGGTAGACAGGCTTGAACAGGGGGAAAAATAAATGGTTACAAGATAAGGCAGAAAGTGATAAATGCCCCAACAAGGAGCACCAACCAAGTGGTATGGACCCTCAGAGGAGCAAGAGCTCAGTGCTGGTTGCTGAGAGGTTTACACATAAAACAAGGCGATTTTCTTTGTCATCTAGGTGACAACCTTCAAACAGCCATTACTGTTGCAAAGAGTTCTGAAATGATTCCTCGAGGGAACCAAGTGATCCTTGTGGAAGCCAATGAACCAGAAGAGTGTGCTCCTGCCTCTGTGACCTGGCAGCTGGTAGAGAACCAAGAGAATGGACCTGGGAGGAATGTGAGCAAATGTTTGAAGGCCCCTCTGTGGCCTGCAGTGATGGAATACAGCCCTGACCCTGGGCAACCTGCTCTAGGCCATAGAAGTCATGACTGTAATAATCCCTCACATCTGCCTGGAGTTTTACAGTTTGCAAAGCATGCAGCATTTCCACCAGTGTGTCTCAGCCATGGCTGCACATAGAAATCACCTGGAAGAGTTTTTAAGTTTCCAGTGCCAAGGCTTTACCGATTGAATCAGCATCTCTGGGCTGGGAGCCGGCATCGGTCCCTCCTCCCGGCGATTCCAGTGTGCAGCCGTGGTTGAGAACCACTGATTTACATCCATCTGATCCTCACAGTTACCCAATACAGTTGAGCAAGCTGGTCATTTTATAAATGAGAAAACTGAGACCTAGAGAGGTAGGCTTGCCCAAGGCACACAACTGGCAGGTTACAGAGCAGAAATCAAATTCAGGTCTGTTTGATTCCACCCAAATAAATCCATGGGCATTTAGATCGTGCTGTACCTGTGACGTGAAGTTAACAGGTGTCAGGTTTCTCTAGAAGGCAAGCTTCCTGTGTGCTAGCCGCAAAACAGCTCATTCATATGAAGAGAATGGGCTGCAGCCTGACCTTCCATCACTAAAGGTGGCACCTCCACCTTTGTGTGAGTTCAGAGATGGTCCTCCAGGGGATAAATTACAAAAATGCTCCTTTCCTCCAGGCTGACCAGCCCTTCAGATTGTTGAGTGTAGAGTAGGCCTTTATTCAGTACACAAACTGCATAACCATGCAGAGTGGCCCTGCCCCCACCCTGTGAAGAGGTGCATTAACTTGGCTCAAACACCATTACATTAGCTGTAAAAGACAACCGCTCTCTCTATGCTTTCAGCAGATTTCTGGTGCTTATTTCATTGCAAACCCGCTTGCTTCTGCATCAACGCATGTTGTCTCAATTACACTATGTGACAAAACTCAGGTCCTTACTAATTTTTAACAGTCTACTCACACTACCCATTCATGGGTTTAATACCTTTACTGAAGTTTTGGTCATTGCTGGGAGAAGTTATATCACAATCTCAGGTTTTCCTCCCCTCTGCCTCACTCCTACCACACGCTCCTTCTCCCTTTTCTAGTAAAAGCAAAAGAAATCTTGTCCTTGCCTCATGCAGAATGCTTTAGAGCGTGTCTTTTGTTGGCTGTTTGCAATAGGGAATGGAAGGGGAGGGGTGTATCACGTTGCCTCCCAGTTTAGCACATCAAAATATTTTCTTCTTCCAAATACACTGCTTTCCCTAAGATGAACTGCTCTAATGAATAAAATTTTCTCACCTATTCTACTATTTGAATTCAGAGTCCTACGCAAATGTAACACCCTCCGAGAAATGTTGCATGAAAATCCATTATCAGCTATTGACTTGATGGGTACATGTGCATCATCAGATGCTTTCTCTAGCTGAGCCAGGTGGGTCTAGAACACAGTGGTGTGGGGTATATTGACAGGTGAAAGACAGGAGGGAAAGGGTTTCAGAAAAGGAGTAGTACTGGTGCAATGCAACATAGAGGTTGGAAGAGGATCTGGGCACCAGGAGGGAACAGGTTGCCTACCTGTTGGGTTGGGGAAGGACCAGGTGCTAAAAGGAGTTAGGCTCTGAGGAAAGAGTCTGCCTATTTTACAGTGAAGAAATTGGGGCATCATTTTTGAACAAATGAATGGTAAGAGACCTTAGGAAATAAAAGGTTGCATGAGGAGGAGAAGGAAGAGGAGGGAAAAGTGTTCCTTATTCTTCCTTGGAATCGCTAATTGGTACCTTGGAATGATTTCCTCAGTAGACTGACATCACGCATATTATCTCCCAGGACAGGATCCAGAGCATCATTTTGTCAAGGTATCACACATTTATATGATCTTGGGAGGACGTTTTGAGTGTCTTCTTCATGTGAGTCTAAGTTCCATGGGCGAATGACACATTATGTGTTTGCTGGCCCTCACATTGTTATGAAACATGAATATACTTCCTTCAATAAAACGTAGGAAAGCAGAGACGTTCCTTCAGAGCTGATATAGAAATAACGCCCTTTTGATTTTAGGAAATCTGCATTGACATTGGAAACAGCTCAGTGCCTGATGGAGAAAGAGGGAGCTGTTACCATTTTGCAATGAGTGGGAAATCATACCAAGTGATATTTCAGCATTTCAACAGCTTGCTTCCAAAAGTAAGTACTGGAGAAATGAAATGTTTTGTTTTGCTCTTCAAATTAGTGAGGCAGAAAAGGAGAAGAAAGTAGTGAAGGGGATGATCACGTGGTTGTCTCAGATTTAGGGACTAAACACCCACAAAGGGGCACTGCTCCTTCGGAGGTTTCCCAGCCCCACCTACGCCGACCTGGTCCTGCATATGCGCATGGCTTCCTTTTCAGAGTTGGCGTTCTGGTACAGCACCCCTTGCCCCCATGGGCAGTCCAATCCCAGCCTCCCTTTCTCTCACTCCTCAGCAAGGGAACCTCCAGATAGTTCCAAATGTCCTGTCTGTTATTTGGGTCATCTTCTCTCTGAAAGCTGCCGCCTCATGTTAGGCTGAGCTCTATTCCCCTTCCTGTCTGGATTCTTAAAGTACAACAGGAGGAAACAAAGGCCCCACCGTTTATTTTCAAAATCCTTTGTTATCTTATCCTCTGTGTGTCTGTTTTAAAATAGTGCTGTGCAGGGTTGCACTGTCAGTGTGAAGGAGATAAGGGGAGCACAAGCAGAGGGCAGCAGCCATCTGTTAGCAGTGTCTTGAGAATTCTGTCGCTTTACCAGTCAAGGACCATGGAATGTAGACCCCAGAGGCTCCTAGAAAGCTGTTACTGCAATTCCTCATTGAAGAGATTGGGAAAGCTGAGACTCAGAAAGGATGTCACTTGTCTAAGGTTTGCATAGTTTGGGGCAGAGCTGAGAATAGAACCTGGATTCTCCACTCCTGACCTGTTGCTCTTTCCTCTGCCTATGCTGCAATTATGGTGACAATGTTTAATAAAAAGAACTGTATTTCCTTAAGCATTTTTATCCCATATGCTCTGCTGCTTTTTTAGTTATTATTATTAATTAAAAGTTACCCCATCTTTGAAAAATGGCCTGGAAAGAAACAATGGGGTTGTGATGGACGACTGAAAGTGAGAGTTAAATATTAAACTGTTAAGTCCCTTATTCCCTTTCCTGGCATTTGGTCTAATGACACACCACCCGATCCTGTGTTAAAACGAGGGCCAGGAGTGATTTTTCAGGGCTGATCTTTTATTTAAAAAGTGTTCTTCTTCCTAACCTTATTGCAATCATTGTTTTTCTCTTTAGATCCTAGTAAATGGAACCATTTTTGCAAGAATGTCTCCTGGGCAGAAATCAAGCCTTGTTGAAGAATTTCAGAAATTAAAGTAGGTGTTATTGCCTGAAAGAGTGTATTCATTATCCATTGCCGTGTGACAAATTACCTCAAAACTTAATGACTTAGAATAACACCATTTATTATTGTACATTTCTGTGGATCTGGAATCCAGGTGGGCTTAGCTGAGTCTTCTGCTCCGGGTTTCTCACAAGGCTGTGATCAGGTGTGGGCCAGGACTGCAGTCACCTCAGCACTCGAAGGGGGAGAATCTGCCCCCAGCCTCACTCACGTGTTGTTGTCAGGATTCAGTTCCTTGTGGGCGGTTGGATTAAGAGTCTCAGTTTTTCACTGGCTGTTGTACAGAAGCCACCCTCAGTTCCTTGTCACATTGGTCATTTCATAAGGAAACTCACAATGTGGCAGTTGGCTTCCTTAAAAGTGAGCAAGCAAGGAGAGCCAGAGAGACACCATTTTTTATATCCTCAGCTCAGAAGTGGCATGCCATCACTTTTGCTGTATTCTCTTTAAGGCAGCAAGTCATTAGGGCCAGCCCACATCCAAGGAAGGCATTATACAATGTCTTGAATACCAGGAGGTGGGGATCGTTGACAGCCATTTTAGAAGTTGCCCACCCCAGAAAGCATCCTTTCTGTGTCCCATAGGGCATATCTTAGAGGAAGAGCCTCTGCTGGGATGTAGAGAATAGAAACAATAGGAGTTTATATAGCTTAGAATAGGAAAAATAGAGAAGTGTGTGGGTTATCACTTGGAATTATTTGAGGGTGGTCCATTAGAAGATATATGAATAATTTTGGGTCCTCTAGGAAAGAGGCAGAATGGCATTTTCACTGTATCTGACCCTGTTATGGATTTGGAATAGAGGGCAAAGTAAAAAAAAAAAAAGAAAAAAGTTCTTTCTTATCTCCTTCAAAAATACAGATGACCAAGTTACATCAAAGTGAAACGGTTCTTCTTGAGACCAGATCTACCTATATTTGCTGGAAATATTACAATTTCTGGGCTGCAGATTTCTGGGAAGCGAAAAGCGATAGAGAGTAGTGAAACTTTAGGTAATTGCTGATAAGTAGTAGGTAAAATCAGGAGACTGCCTTAGACTATTATTTTTTGTTGCCCAAGCATTCTTAGGGGAGTTTCAAAAACTGCCTATTAACTCCCATAATGCCTTGAGGCTGGCTTAGTAACCAGTGTCTAAAATGACTATTTTACTCACATGGTCATTATATGATATTGGCTGAAGAAAGTAATTTTACCCTTCTCAAACGCCTGAGAAATTTTGCCAACTTAAAGGCTTACTTTTGAAAAGCTATATTCCCCTAAAGAAAAATCGATTCAGGAATATATATGCTGTCTCAGAATGAGCTGTCTTCTCAATTTCCCAATCTTCTTCTTCATGCGTTTATCATTGGGAATGTGCACAGGTTGTCTGAATTCTCTCCTGAATTCCGGGAACACCAGAAGATGTAAGATTCCTCATGTGATAAAAAGACTAAATATGTGTTTTAAGCCTGAAGAAAGGAAGCCATTTTCAGCAAATGTGCATAGTCATGGCATGAACATGAGTACATGAGAATGTTTGTAGGGTAATTTTCATATATACTAGCCAAATATTAGGTTGAGCCATATGAATTTGTTTGCATTTGATCATCTTTAAAATGGTCATTTCCTATGTTTCAACTAATAATAAGGAAATTCTCTGAGAACTTCTCTTTTCCTTGGATTTTTGATCTGTTATTTCATGTTTTTTGGAAAATTGCCACTGAGCTTTTAATAGTATTGCCATTAATTATTACTTATAATGTATTACTTACTTAAAATAGAACACAGAGTGTGTCTTACGTCAGAAGTTCCTTTTCTCTGGCAACAGCTTTAATATTTATTCTTCTATTTATCTGATTGTGTTTGCACATCAAACTAGTATAGAAGGGAGCATGTTATCTCATTTTCACTCTAAGGTTCATCAACAATATGTATATATTGGGCTGGCCCAGTGGTGTAGTGGTTAAGTTCCTGCATTCTACTTTGGTGGCCCAGGGTTTACAGGTTCAGATCCTGGGTGCGGACCTACACACCGTTCATCAAACCGGGCTGTGGTGGCGTCCCACATACAGAATAGAGGAAGATTGCCACGTACGTTAGCTCAGCAACAATCTTCCTTAAGCAAAAAGAGGAAGATTGGTAACAGATGTTAATTCAGGGCTAATCTTCCTCATCAAAAAAAAAAGTATGCCTATGTCTCTCAAACCATCTCCAAAATGTTTCTCATCCTAGTGTCTAAACTCTAAACTTTCAACCTCAGTCAGCAACCAAAACACAGATGGATGAGGTTATGATCTGTGTGAGGCGGTGTAGAAGGGCTGTGATTATGATTGCATACTCTTAAACTTGGCCTTGGTGGATATCATCAAACAAAACTTCTTTTGAAGTGCACGAGCATCCTTGTGGATGTCCTTGGCAGTATCCATGTGATTGACTGAAACAATTTAAATGATATGGTGGCCTTATTCCTCTGGGAATATTTCTCTCCAAGTCATTTTCCTTCAGCCTGATTCCACATGTGTTCAGGACACCCCCACACACACGCACACATCGCGTGTGAGTTAGTTATGATGGAAGTTATTCAAGTGAGACGTTAAGCTATTAATTTTTCTTATCCTTTCCCCTGCAGTTATTACGTGGGCATGTGTGGAGATGGAGCTAATGACTGTGGGGTGAGTAGAAATTACTTCTCCTAATGCAGGCAGTTCACTAATATCTCTCATGAGGACCGCACGGTCCCTGGGGTCTGTCTCTTCACCCTTTTGCCAGCAATCACTTGATTATTTTGCTGTTTATATCCACTGCTATCGGCATGTGGGTTGGAAGTGGAGAGGAATAAAGTGAGATGAGTCACTTCAGCTATTTTCTGGCAACTCCTAGAAGACTAAAGACCAGGAGAGGCTACTTAGACTCCCATATTTTGGACTCAGAAGGGACTTTACAAGACTAGCTGATATAATTCTATCGTGTTATCAATAAGGAAATGAGTCTCAGGGAAGTGAACTCTTTTTTTGTCAGAAGTCACACAGCTAGTAAAGGCTTAGTGAAGTAAAAGTTTGAAATTGATGGTTAAAGATTTTGAATTATATGTAAACTGTATTTATTCCTGACAAACTTCTGCTCCAGGTTAGTACTCCAAAAATTCTCACGCTCAGTGAAATCATAGACCGAACTATGTGGTTATTACGTACTATAGCAAACCTAAGTTAAATGATTCTAAGCAGATTACTTCTTATACACAATAGAAGGCAGTGCATGTTTTATAATCTGAGTTTTGAAAAGATGTTTGAAACTATAGCCTACCTTGAAGATTTATGCATGTAAGAAAACATTTTGGTGCTAATTTGTAGAATAAGAAATGAAGAGGATTGCCTTGTATTTCCAAAGCCTATTAGATATTTAAGATCTGAGTATTGTTTTACTTCCTTCTTAAATATTTTCTTTAAAGTTCTGTGAAAAACTGTGTTCATCCTTGGAGATCTATTTTGAATTTTTCTGCCTTGTGCTTCATGAGAAGAAGATAGTCATTAGTCTGCTGTTCAAAATCTAGAATGTGTACTCATTCCCATTAATTATGAGGAATTTAGAACAAAACAAATAAATTGAGTGCTAATTAAAGAATACTGAATTCTATTTCTTATAAGGATGTAGTCTCTGCCCCCAAAGAGTTCATTGTCTAGTGGGGGAAAGAATCGTGCATAAGTCTAACCCTAGCATGAGCTAGAAGGCCTGAATTATATAAGAAGGAAATATTCTAATCTTTATTGAACGTGAATTTAGTATATACTGGCCACAGTAATCAGATACATTGTAGTTCTACAGAACTACAGAAATACGAAATCTCACTTTATGCTTACATAATTCTTGCAGGATTAGGGGCTTGCTGGCCTGCTTATTGCCCACTGTCTGCTCTGTGAACTTTCTGGGAAGTTTTCAGTCTTGAAGAGGAATGAATTAGCTTTTATTTCAGTGAGGCAACACACATTCTGGAATGATTCTGTGATGAGTGTGACCTGGACCCCGTCTCCAGTGAAGATGTTATGGGCCCCATACTTCATCCCAGCAGTTTTCTCATTGGCTGGATTAGACAGCCCAGGAAAAGGTGTGGATTAGGTATCTTTTCTTATTGTTCATGAAGGTGGCCCACTAAGTGTAAGAGCTATGATGGTGAGGGCCCCCACAGTTGGCCATCCAAACGCTGTCGTCTTTTTAATAGACTTCTTGAATGAGTGCTTCCATTTCTTCTATTGTCTACACCTCCACAACCAATACTCACACATGCAGGTGCACACATCTGCACACCACTCTTCTACCTCTGGATCATTGTTTTGTTGGCGACTTTGTGAACCAGGGGAGAGAGGATATTCCAGGTGGAAGGATAGCATAAACAGAGACCCAGAGGTGGAAGGGTACAGTGTTATAAACTCTATAATGTGAAGAAGAGCCTCATGGTGTTTGAACAGTTAGACCCTGGCCTGAGGAGTAATGGCTGTAACATGGATGTTTCATTCCAGGCTTTGAAAATGGCTCATGCAGGCATTTCGCTGTCAGAACAGGAGGCATCTGTGGCATCCCCTTTCACCTCAAAAACAGCCAACATCGAGTGTGTGCCTCGTCTCATCAAGTAAGCCACTTCTTCCCCTTCCACCCCATGACTGACGGGCTCATTGTCTGGCTCTGGACAGAATTAGCTATGTTTTAAAGGGATAAATGTCACAACAGAGGCTTAGGTAGAGCACTACTGGAGCACCAACGAAGGGGGCATTAGTGCTGCTCGAGAATGCTGGTAAAAGCCACAAAAAAGGGACTTTTTCTGAGTTTTAAAGGACAAATGGCTGGGTCACGTGAACCGTTGAAGGCTAGAGTTGATCTTTAAAAAACTAATTGCATTTCTTACTTCTCGCCTCCTTTATTTTGTATGTTGGATACTTGCTGGAACCTTTTTCTCAGGAGTTGGGGATGAGTGAGGAAGCAGAAAAGGAGCATTCCATCAGATCACTTCCCCAAATAGTGTTGTGACTCCAAAATATAAATTAGTGAATATCCAAAATGACTACATAGAAGACTTCTACAATTGGTTGGCAATAGTTAGGGAAAGGGAAGGAATTAAAAACTGTTTATTCCCCAATACAGCTCCCTCACCTCCACTCCACTCTCATTTCTGGTCTTGCCTCTACTTATGCTTTAACTATAGCTAAGAATAAAACATTTGACTTTATACTTTGTTCATAAATCTTATTTCGCTGTTGTTTCCTGTAACAATGTCGGGTAACTTCAGGCCATCTTCCTGGCCAATGGTCTGGAAGACATCACTAAATCTTGAAGTTTATACAAAAAAGACAACCATGAAGTTCTCTGGCATGTTCCTTGGTGCATCTGAACAGGCAGCTACTGGTGGGAATTACTCATGTAAAGGTGCCAGGCTTGAAATTCCATGCCCACATCTGGCTGCATATCAGCAAGACAGCTTGACACATCTCCCCGAACACTTGTAGCCTGCACCTGTATTCTTCCACACCCTCAAACGCCATCACCTACCCTGCCTCCAAAGCAGCTCCTCTTCCCAGCTCCCATGTTCCCTGCTTCTGAGGACCATTTGGTTCTTAGAGTCCATCACTGAGGTTCAAACTTGAGAGCACTTTTAACTTTTTCCTCTTCTTCACCCCGAGCAAACCAGGCATTATGTTTTTCTGGTTTGGCTTTCAGAGGGTCTCTCCTAGCCCTTTCCTTACTATCTCTGTTGCCTTAACCCAAGTTCACGTCATGATGAGTACAAAATGAGAGTGCTCAGGACATGCGCTCTATTTCATGCTTTCCATCATCAGCATGACTCATGGAGCTCTTTTTAAATAGTGTGCTTGGAAATGTGTTATACTAAGAAGAGACAGAGCCTGCCCTGGAGGACTTACACTCCAGTCAAGGATAGAGATAGAGATAGATATAATCACAAAACAGGGAATCTTTTGCCTGATGAGTGAGAAGTGCTCAATAAATTAGCTTTAAATAAATTAATGGCCAAACGATACAGTAATTGCTCCAGTAGTTCAGTGTGATAACTCAAGTCAGGAGAGAAGGTTGCAACTTGAAGGATGGGAAGTTTCAACTTGAAGGATGGGGAGTTGCGACTTGAAGGATGGGGAGTTGCAACTCGAAGGATGGGGAGTCACAACTTGAAGGACAGATAGGACTTATGTAAAAAGAAAGGGGGTGGGAGGTAATACAAGGTAGGGGAGATGGAGAGCCATATTTAGAAATGAAGTTTTAATTGGAGAGTGCAGGTGCCCCTGATAGCCAAATTGGGCTGGAAGGCTTCTGGGATGGGAGTTATGGAGGTTAAGCTTAAGTGCCAGGTATGGAGGCCTTGCATAGGAGTTTAAACTCTTGGATGGTTGCACAAAGTGCTGACGTGTTCCATCCAAAAGGCATTTGAACTTCAGATGCTCTTTCTCATGCAAGTGGCCCATTGCATTTAAGAACGCAATATGCTGTTTTAAAATACAAGTCATAATATAAAATTTCTGCAGTGACAGATGGTTTAGTAAAGAGTTTCAGGGTAGAAACTCTTTTCTTTTAGTATTTCATAGATTCATAAAAATTAGATATGGCTCAGCTCTGTTAGGCTCATTTTACGCTTGCTATCATCGACGCATACTTATTCTTGAGAAAACATCCTCCCGAGGGGTGATGAGGTTCAGATCCACAGGTTTTCATTTTTATCCTTTGAAACTTGACTGACTTGTTATAGTTCAAGTTCTTTAAGGCAAGACCTGTGCCTTGTTATTTCTGTATCATTGTGCCTAGCACTAAGCTGGGAACATCAGAGCATTCAGTGTATGTTTGTAGACTACATAAATAAGAGAGTGAGCTGTTTAAAATTCATAATCATTAGGAATAGCAGTAATTTTGGAAGCCCATGAAAACTTAGAATGTTTTTGGGCTTTCCTTTGAATCTGAGTGTCTTAATTTTCCTGGAAATGTACACAACTGCAGGAAAAAGGATGAAATCACAAAGTTTTTGTCAGAAAATGATTTCAGGCTTCACATGCTTGTGCTTTCTTAGCTTGTTTTCTGCTCCACCCTCTGTGTTGGAAAAAAATGGCAGTGCCTTCAGCCTGGGGAAAAACCTCTGCCCGAGGCATCCTGACCTATCTCCCACCCAACCTTCTCGTCTTCTCTGAGGCAAAGTGGCTATTAGTCTGGCTTTTTAGGTTTTCCTTCTCACTTCACTGGTCTGTTGACAAAGTCTTTGAGCAGTGCAGGTCTCTGTGTCACCAAGCGCTGGGAAGGAAGAGGATGTAGGCTGTCTCCCACGTGGATTCACTTCTACCTTAACAAGCGAGGCCTGCAGGAGGCGTTGTTGGCCAGGTTCCTCACTCCTCCATTGTGTATTACCACCTCACACTGTCTTCTTTGGCCTGTCACAATCCACCAGTCAACCAAGTCTCAGTTAAGGGAATAACAGCTCAAACAGAATTTTTTAAAAGGGGGAATGTGCACTTTTGAAGACGCATTTTTTTACTGTTTTCTTTATCTCTTTTGATCTCCACGCTAGCTCAGATTATTACCCTAGGTTCTTCCTGCAGTATTAAAGACAAGAAAATCCATTTCATCTCAGATATTGGGGTCCCATCCACACTTCCTAAAATGTGAGAGCACCTGTCCTTTGGCTTTATGTCTCTAAGGGTCTTTAAAACACACGTGGTTCAATTCTCAGGAAGCAAGTGTTGTCAGGATGTCATGGGTCACAGTCAAGTCAACGCCTGACATTTTGCACCTTAACATAATGTTGTATTGTGTTTATAATGTGTATGTTAATCTTCTTAATGTACCGAAAGCTTGCTGAAACTAAGAACTGTGCCTGATTCTTTTTATATCCTCTGTGACTCTTAGCATAATGCTGGTACCTCATAAACTCTAAATAAAAGTGGATATATGAATCAGTGAGTGAAGTAATGATTGAAGGAGAGAATGAATGAGAGAATGAGTAGTTAAATAATTGAGAGGATTAATCAGTGACTAAATGAATGTAATTCAGTAGCTATTAAAAATTGAACTCTTTTTGAAATATAAAAGAGACTGGGAGATGCGTATCCTACGTAACCAGTTATTTTTATTTTTTCTTAAACAGAGAAGGCCGAGCTGCTCTGGTTTCATCCTTTGGGGTGTTTAAATACTTGACCATGTACAGCATGACCCAGTTTATTGGCACATCACTGCTCTATTGGGTATGAACCAAAATAGTTTTTTCTCAATTCTAATTGCATTTACATCCCTGGTTTATTCTTTGGAGAGAGGCTCCTACACAGGATTTAATGTTTTATAAATAAATGACATTTCTCAGAATAAATATCTGCAATCTTGGGAACTTGGTATAACTGTGCATGAAATAGGGAACTAGAAATAAGTAGATGTCGATCAGTTTTCTAAGAGTGTTGTTTTTCTTTAGATAGCCTGAGACACTTGACCTCTTTGAGCCTCTGTTTCTTCACTTGGAGTACGAAGAGAGCTTCAGAGCAGCCTAAATATAACTCGGCAGGAAATGGATCGGTCTCCAACTGTGGAATAGTTTTGGCAAAAGACTAAGAAGAGATAAAAAGAAAGAGAGGTTGTTGAATTTGACTTTGAAGGACACAAAAGCTAGAAAAACTCCCATACTGGAGCTTTACTTCTGAATCTGCCCAGAGCTTACACACTTAAGACATGTCATTAGTTAAGGATTAACAATTCTTTAAAATAAAAAAAAAAGGCTTTTGAAATTCAGTGATACAAACAATCATTTACGAATTAATTGGCTGTCTGGAAGGAATATGTATAGGTTGAAAGTAATCTTCCTTAGGGGCTGGCCCCGTGGCCGAGTGGTTAAGTTCGCGCACTCCGCAGCAGGCGGCCCAGTGTTTCGTTGGTTCGAATCCTGGGCGCGGACATGGCACTGCTCATCAGACCACACTGAGGCAGCGTCCCACATGCCACAACTAGAAGAACCCACAACGAAGAATACACAACTATGTACCGGGGGGCTTTGGGGAGAAAAAGGAAAAAATAAAATCTTTAAAAAAAAAAAAAAAAAAGAAAGTAATCTTCCTTAGTTCAGCCATTATTTGAGCCAAAACAAAATGATCCAATAGGCTCAGGGAGCACTCAGGGAAGAAATTATTTTACCGCTTTCCTGGGACATTTGAGAGGTGAAGGGGAGGACCACAAGACTCCAGCATCTAGTGGGCCGTTGCTTGCAAGAATCGCACACAGAGGGCTGAGGGGCAGCCAGGTGGACAGAAATGGGAACCGGATTGGGAGGCAGGAAACCTGAATTCAAGTTCTGCCTCTGTCACTAAGAACAAATTAGGCCTTGCCCTTGACCAAACCTTTATCTGCCTCTGGGAAATCAGACGGGCTGATTTCTAAAGCCCCCCAGGGTTCTGTGAAAGCTGCTCCTAGAATGAGAACTGAATGAGACCTAAAGCTGCCTTTGAACATTTCTCCCTGTTCCATCTCACCCTAGCTATATATAAGTTTACCACTATGAGGGAGAAGGGATACGAGAAAGACAGGGACAGGAGACAGAGAAAGAATTAGAGGAAGAGAGGGACACCGAGGAACCATTTGCAGCCTCTCAAAAATATGAAAGCAGAATTTCAGTTCCAAAGTCTTCTTGGATAGAATTGGAACTGTAGTCCACTCCGATGGTCTAGACCAAAATAAGAGTGTACCCCAAGGACCTTCACCTGGAAACTTCCGGGTTTTGGGTTCATTCTCTAAGAGGCCAGAAATATTTTGCATTTTGCATAAATCTGGTCTGTAATGTGCTCAGAACTGGATTATAATTTAGTGCTCCATCAACAGCTATGAAGCAGATAAACAGACCTGGCTGCAAAAGGTATTGCCAAGGCAAGTTTCCAGAGAGTAATAGGTTGCCTTTTGTGTTTAAATACTTCAACCCCATAAATGTGACCTTCAAAGAAGTTCTCTGTCTACACTAATCTTAGGAAGGCAGGTGTACCGGACTGAAGTCTGCCATGGGCTTACTTGGGCTATGGGCACTTGTTCAATTTGTGAAAGTGATTGGACTCCAAGAGAGCTATGTTGTGAACTCCATCCAGGGATGAGGATGGAGAGAAACATCTGCTGAATGATTTGAGAACTTGACTTCAAATTTTAAGTTTGAGGTTCCCAGTGGAACTTTCAGGCTTCAAAATCTTACATTGAGAATTCGACTATCTATGCTGAGACTACAGCTGCCAGAATTACTGTGGCCAGTAGGAGAGTCAGTCCCAACTGACTGACTCTCGTTGCTAATCTGGAATTAAGTTAAGCACTGGGAGAACGGTGATCTGGTTTTATTCTATCCAATGAGATGCTAAAGATCTTAGATAAGTCATTTTTTTCCTTAAGAGGAGAGGAAAAAAACAGTTGCTTCCTGATTACTTTCAAAAGGAGTGTTGGTGATGATAAAAATGCTATAATGGCAGAATCAACACATATTTACTTTTCTTTCCTTTTCAGCAACTACAACTCTTTGGGAATTACCAGTATCTCATGCAAGATGTTGCTATTACCTTGATGGTCTGTTTAACAAGTAAGCTCTTTAGCAAAGTAAACTATATTATTGTGTTCATCCATATCATACAAATAAGAGCCTCTGAGAAAGATGCACCTCATCACATATGAATTTTCTGAAAGTGGTTTTGGGAGTAACTTGAGGTTTCAAGTTCTCAGACTTGGCATTAAAATATCTTGATGGCAAATTTTAGGAGTCTTAGCCTCATAAAATTGTCAACGTATTTTGAGTTCTTTGTAGGTTTGTGTCTTGTACATAGAAAAATGTGCAATAAATCTGGAAAGGGAAATCGTTAAAACCCAAAGGTCACTTTCCATTATTCAGCTCTGCTTCACATTGGCATGAAACCAGATTTTTGCTAGGTCTTTGATGTGTGAGAACAAATGCTAGCATTTTATTCTAGTGGAATTCTTTCAAAAGCAAGGTGTGGCTTACAGCAGCTATTGCTCATTTCCTTCCTTTGAGATGACACTGATAAAGCATTTCCTATCAAGGAACTCAGGGCTTCATACTAACCCTTAATAAGTGAGGAAGGTGACTGTCTCAACAGAGAGCAAAGAAAAAGAATGACATAGTCCTCTCCTTTTCCTTGTTCAACAGTGAAAGTGCTATGAAAAATAACAGATAAAATATCAGGCAAGGCAGGATATTAATAACCTTGAGAATTTCATGTAGCATCTTAAAATATGAAATTGATATTGAAATCGTTTATTATATCAACCCAATGATAAAATTTACTAGTACCAGAGACATAAGTAATATGAATTTTGATTCTCAGGGTTGAAAAGTCTATTCATAGCCCATTAAAATATTTTTCTACATGTTATTAATATTCATGACTGGATAATTTTGAATCAATGATATTGCTTCTGCAATGCTGGATATTTTTAAGCAATTTGCATGATTTACCTCTGAATATGGTCAATGATGCTAAAAAGGAAAAAGAGCACCAGGAAGTTCCAAGAGCTAAACTAGCAGGCAGTAGTGTGAAGGTGAAGGCCACAGCCATCCTCCATCACTCCCTATCTCTGTGACCTTTGACAAATGTCCTCATAGGGTTGTGAGGATCAGATAAAATAAAGCATGGAAAGTGTACAGCACAGTGCATCACACATTGTAAGTGCTCATTGCAAGATGAATAATGTCACACTGTACCTGTTGGTTTTTTCTTCTTTTGAGATGACTGGCTAACTTGATGAGCTCTTGCAAAGAATTAGACTGTGTACAAGTGGATTGTTTGATTAGAAATCCAAATACATGAGTGTTAGTCCTAGCCTTGCTGGTCAGAATTGCTAGATGACCTTGAGCAAGTTATTTTGAGCTTTTACACACTTGATTCTATGATATTGGTTATGAATTTGACTCCCATGGTGGTGGGTGTACTTTAGTCTTTCCCATGGCAATGGCCTGTTGACCCTCATAACGGTTGGTCATCCAATGAAACTTAGCCTCTCATCTCAGAGTGGGCTCAGAAGGAGAGTTAGAATAACTCAAGGCAGAACCATTGTTACCAGTGGGAGAAAACAGTCTCAGAAGGCTGATAGACCAGAGGCATAATGTTCTATCAGAATGACAACACTTTTTCTAATATTCAACAAATGTGTAGCTGGTTCAGTAAATGGGCTGGACTAAGGGTAGATTGCTGAAGGTGAGAAACAGAATCAGGAAACAGCCATTTTTGTTTGTTTTTTATCCTCTGCCTTCAAACACTCTTGCTTTTCTACCCCTGCAAGCTCAGACACCGCATAGGCAGATCATCTCCTGGTCAATTCCACATGTTAAAATGATCTCCTCTTTAGATATGAAAAGTCCAAGTATTGTAAATTAACAGTTCGTGTTTTCATTCATTTTAAAGCTTTGCTTCCCCTACATCAAGCCTGCCCTATGGCTTGGAGCAAGCAGTGGGAGAGAAAGCCATGGTCTCTACTTTTGTTGTGTGACCTACTCTCTAACCCTGCTTCAGCGAAGATGAGAGCAAGAAGAGCAAAGGACTTTTTATTTAGTGGAGCTGCTGTAATTCTCTCCTGCCAAGTGCCCTCTAACACGGCAGGCATCTACATTCAGGCAATTTGCATGGGGCTCATTGTCTAGTTCTTGGGTTTTTCAGAGATTCCCTGTAGATTGGTCTGGACTAGACCACTCCTTGACTTGGGTGGTGCTCTCTCCCTCTGACTCCTCAGGATTCCTTTCAGCAACTGCCTTCTAGTGGTACATACCACAAAGCCCTTTTCTACTACTGGGCCCCAGAAGACTGCCCCATTGGGCAGATTCCTTTCAAGACAGCTCTAGCCTGGCTAATTCCCATAGCTTCTACTTGACCTACCATATAGTAGATGTATAGGTTGCTCTCACTGCTGCCCCCTCTCTCTTCCCTCTAATATTGCAACGGGAGAATGAGCAAGCCCATCTTCCTTCTCAAAAACACTTCGGTCCTCTCCTAAAGTGGTTCTTATGACCTCCCCTCATTTGGTTTAGGGTGATGCTGGGAAAGAAACCACAATTCCTGCTCCTCCTAACAATTCTTTTCAAAGAATCTCTTGATAATCTCTGTAGTTTTCTCTTATATAGTCTGTACATAGGTAATTGTGGGGAGCAGGGACATGCTTACAGTTGAAGGACCAGAATGGATCCCACTTTGTAGGTACACTGGAGATATGGCAGTCATCTCTCTTTACATTAAATTCGTACTTACCCTTCATCGCCTCAAATATAAGGCTCAACAAAATTCCCCAGACAAAAGGAAAAACCCCTGCAACATCCCCCTAGACATGTTCATCTCCTACTGTGTATTAGGCACACAGGTGCCTGGGGCATGAAAAAGCTGATTGCTGGATTTAAGAGCTTAGTGGGAGATTCACATACATGAATGAATGAAGTGCAGGTGGAAAGTAGTGAGTGGCAGAAAACAACAGAAGCTTTGGGAGTTCAGAGAAAGGAGAGGTTGTTTCTGATAATCTGGGCTGAGGGAGGAGATGGCAATAGAGAAAAGAGAGAGATACTGGGAGTGGCTTCATGGAAGAGGTAACATTGTACCAAAATAGGAAGGATGGATAGATTTCAAATATCTTTTACTAAAAGAAGGGCATTTCAAGTAGAAGAAACCAGCATGAGCAAGAGAAAGCTGATAAGTAGGGGGCATGAGCTTTTCAATTTGGCCTCACTGTAGGGTCTGTGAAAAGAAACAGCAGGAGATAAAATTTGAAAAGGTGAGTTGGGTCAGATCACAGAATCTTGACTACCATGCTGAGAACTGTGGACATTCAAATAGACATTTGGAGTCACTGGCAGTGGGGTGATCAGTATAAAATAACTCTGACCAAGGCACCTACACTTCCAGGTTAGGGCTTTCGACCTTAAGCCTTAATTAGTACAGGACAAAGACAATACCATCACATATTTGATTTGTTAACTTGCTTATCTATGCACACCCTGCCTTTTTGCCACAAGATTTTAAGGCAACATACAAAGGCGCTAATAAGACAAGATAGCACATATTAAAGGGAAAATGAAGGAGAAAAGTAAGATGAATCCAGGAAAGTCAATTAAGAAAATGCATGTCTTGGAGTCCAGTTTGATCCTAATAGGTAGAGAAGCCATCTCCAAAGGAATTTGTTCTAGCTACATCTCTGTTCTCTTCAACAAGATCCACTCAGATTAGATTAACAAAATAAAGGAAAGGGGATGCTTAAGAATATAATTCTTAACAAAAAAATCTGAGAACAGAAACTCAAAAGCACCTGGGCCTGAGAAGGGCCAGAACATTAAAGGGTGAAAAATAGAGCCTGCTTTCTTTATTTCCAAGAGGCTGTCTTGTCTCTTTTGTCTTCTTTCTGTTCTTACTGTTTCATCTCACTTCTACTCATTCACCTTGCAAATGACCCTAAATGGTGACTCTATTATTGACTCTCCATAACCTTTCTGCTTGTCTTCCCACAGCTAACTAACTCAGCCTCTCAGTGTCTCATTTGCAAATCTTCTGGAGAGAAAATTTATTGACCTAACTTGGGTAAGATGCCCAGATCTAGGCCAATCATTTCTGTGAATGAAGGTGGCATCATGTAATTCACCTCCATTTAGGCCAACCACCCCAAATATGGGAGGAGGCAGTGCCTAGGGAAGGAGGCTGTCGGAGGGAACTCATCCATTATGTCAACACATCTCCTACATAAATCCCATCAGTGCTTCAATGACTCCTAATCTTTTCTGGGTCTTGGTCCCCTTGGAGGATCTAATGGAGGATATAGATTGTTTCACCTTAAAAATCTCAGGATGCACAGTCAACATTTTGCATATAGTTTAGGTAAGTTCATGAGCCTCCTGAAATTGAACGTACATGACTTGAAATGTCCATAATATAAAGGAAGCCAACTATTTGGGAGAAGCACACCTACATTATATCTAAATGATGATGAATGATTAAAAACTATACCTTGAGAATAGAATTTGAATCTGCTAAGTCCTCACATACAGCAGGCCCTGGGTGAGGTTCAGTAAAGGACAGGAATGAGAGAGGATTCCTTCCCTCAGAGGGCTCACAGTCTGCTGAGTGCATGTGTAAACAACTAGATTTACTGCAAGGCCCCCTCGTATAGCAGCAATATGAGTAAGGTGCCGTGGCAACTCAGAGGAAAGAGTGATTAAATCAGAACAAAATAGAACAATTCACGAGTTTTCATTCCTCTGCACGCAATCTGACAGCACATATCATTATCATTTTAAGGCAACCTGGACAATTCAGAAAAGTTCTTCTGGCTGCTGGGAAACAATATGCTATCCAAGCTTATACTTCAGGGCTCCCCATTTTATCCTTTCTAATTCAGAAGATCCATCCCCCTGTAATACGCTGTAGAGCAGAGAAAATGGGGTTCACAATCACACAAACTTGAGTTTATATCACCACCCTGAAACTCACTAACTGTGATCTTTAAACAAGGGACCCTACTTCTTTGAACCCCAATTTCTTCACCTGTAAACTAGGAGATAAAATACCTATTTTTGCACTATTTTTTAAAGACATAGAGACTACGTTTCTAAAACACTTAGCATAGCCTCTGGAACCTATCAGGGGCCCTAAAATGCTAGTCATTGTTTTTATTTTTAGTCAGGTATACAAATTCCCTGTCAGAAAGTATTAGGAATTTCTAATATGGAAAAAGTTAAGATATTCTTTATGTAAGAATTCTGTATCAATCAGCTATTGCCACAGTGATGCCGCATAACGTACCTCTCCCAAAAGTCATTGGCTTACAATGCCCACTCGTTGCTCTGTAGGTTGACTGTCATTCAGGTGATCCAGGTGGGCTCAGCTGAGCCACTCTGTTTTAGGATGTAGATCAGTTGGTCACAGGTAAGGCTATGGGATTGATTCAGGCCTGCTCCACATTTTTCACTCTGGGGCCACACTGAATGGACAGACCCAGGCATGTTCTCATTGTGTATCACAGAAAGCCCAGCCATGCAAGCGGCCTGCAAACCTCTGTTGACATCTCTTTGGCCAGAGAAAATCACACAGTGAAACCAAAATTAAGGGATATTAAAGTACACTCTGCCATGATGAGACCAATAATTCACTATCTACCACTGTCCCTGTATAAAAGAAAAGCCAGAAACTCAATAAGCTTCTGAGAAAGTGAAGACCAAAAAGTTAAAAGCCAGATGCACAGAGATGCAATTGCACCTCTCTCCCCTACCCACAGCCTCTTTATGACCTCTATGGCCACACTCTACCTTGGATATTGGAGCTCAAAGAGAACTCCAAGCACTGCAGCTTCCACCTTCTGCAGCCCAGAGCATGGTCTTCTTGCACTCATTGTTGGCACTGACCATAGCCCACATTGTATGTCTCTTCCTTGTGTGCCCATGCAAAGACTTTTCACACCAGCTACCCAGGAATTAGGCCAAACCTCACAAGCTGCACAGCCTCCACAAGAGTGCTCTCATTTCAGACACCAGCTGTAAGTTTGGGGGTACCCATGCCACCTGCACTTCTGACTAGCTGGCTACAAATTTGGAGGTTCTTACTACCCTCTCAAGTTCAGTAATTCATATCAACAACTCACAGAACTCAGAGAAGTGCTAGACATATGATTACAATTTTGTGATAACAAAAAGATTCAAATCAAAACCAGCCAAAGGGAGAGACATGTAAGACAAGGTCTGAGAGGTCCCAAACATAACAATTCCATTGTCCTCTCCCTGGGGAGACAGTTTGCCTCACGCCCCTGGCACATCGACGTGTGAAAATAGGAAGAGTATTGCTAAACAGGGAAGCTCAACTGAGCTTTGGTGTCTGGAGTTTTTATTGGGGTTTCATTATGTAGGCATGATTGATTGAATCATTGGCCATGAGGTTGAACTCAATCTCTAGCCCTCCTCCTCTATCTGAAGGTCAGGCTGATATCAAGTGGCTTAAAGCACCAACCATCTAATCACACAGTTGGTCTTTTTGGCATGACCTGCTCCCATCCTGAGTCATCTTAGCACAAAATTTCTTTGGGCCCAGCATCAGTCATCTTGTTAGTTCAAACTATCAAAGCCCACCATGAATAATAAAGACACTCCTCTCAACTCAGGAAAAAGTCAAGGATTTAGAGAATACATCCCAGAAACTGGGGATAAAAGCCAGTCAAATTCTAGGGGCTGGCCCTGTGGCCTAGTGCTTAAGTTCGGTGTGCTCTGCTTCGGTGGCCTGGGTTTAGTTTCCAGGTGCAGACATCGGTGGCCATGTTGGGGTGGTGACCCACATACAAAACAGAGGAAGATTGGCACAGATATTAGCTCAAGGCAAATCTTCCTCAAGCAAAAAGAAGAAGATTGGCAACAGATGTTAGCTCAGAGTGAATCTTCCTCAGCAAAGAAAAAAGGCCAGTCAAATTCTTTATTCCAGGGATTTAGAGGGAACCTCCTAGAAACCTGGGACAAAAGGCAACCAACTTCTTTATTATACACTCTATCTGCATCTTCCATTGGACTTCAGGCTCTTCGATGGCAGATGAAATGTCCTTCTCATCTCTGCATAACTGACAGCCTCATGCCTAGCACCCTCCTGAGGAAATCTTGATGGAATTGGTAAAGATGAAGCCTTAGATAGTCACAGAGCTTTAGAATAAATGAATTGGAAGAGTCTTTTGGAGAACATTTAGACATTTCAACACATTCATTTTATGCATGAGAAAATGAAGTAGCAAAGAGTTTCCGTGGTTACCCCAGAACACACATTGAGCAAACTGAAGACGTACTTTAGAGTTTTATTATCCCAAACAGGACACCCACTCCCCACAGCCCTGCCCCTACAAGCATGAATGCAAATCTAAGCATACACATCCTGCTTTCTTCCTTACATCAAAGAAACCAGTGATAAGCCATGAAAAGGGAAGAGGTGACAGATATGAAGACAAGAACTGAAACATGACTATGATATAAATCTTTAAATGTGATGTGTCTAATTCCTGACCTTCCCATGCTTTTTTCCTGCTCTGCCCTAAGAAGTAAAGAACATTCCATTTTCATCAACTTGTTAGAAAATATGGCTTCTAAGAAGGGTGTAGTCATTTCTTCTGTAGTTGTTCTGTTTAGTCTCTGCTCATTGCAAACCTCTTAAATTAAAAAAAATAAATCCTAGCAGTTCTCCATTTACACACTTATCCAGGAGGGAACAGAGCACACCTCTAGCGTCTATCTTGGTGCACTAAAGTGCTCAGAGAAGGTTGGCTGAACAAATAATAGAGTGAATACTTTAAAAAAACTTTCCCAGCATTTGAAGATTAGTCTAGCTAGATGCCTCCTTATTCTCCTCATCTTAACTCCCCACTTTCTCATCATCATTGAGATAAACAGTACTGCTAATCTATGTGGAAGGCCATTTTCCTCTTTTACATATCATTCCTGGTCAGTCTGGTTGTGGGGGAAAATATTTGCATCATGCAATATCATAAATGTTTTAATTACAGGACTTTTAACCATTATTTTTCATTTCTGAAGGTGAAACGAAAGCATGGAAGAGGTAAAGGCTGGTAGCATTGGATGTGCAGCTAGGCAATGTGCTTACCTAGATGTAAACTCTTGATTCATGTTACTGAGTCTGAAGCCCAACGCAAGACTTAAGATAAAATGCAGCTCAGTCTTTTATTCTCAACAATGAAATTGCAATGGGAAAAATGCGTTATCTTTCAGTGAGTTCAACTCATGCCTACCCAAACCTGGCTCCATACCGACCAGCAGGACATCTCCTGTCTCCTCCTCTGCTGCTCTCAGTCTTTTTGAATGTCTGTTTCACCTGCATTGTGCAGATCTGTGCATTTCTCTATGTGAAGCAGCAGCCCTGGTATTGTGAAGTCTACAGATACAGGTAAAGTCCACTTCTTAGTTTTCCTTTCTGAAGGTGATACAGTGAGTACCCAATGACATTGTACAACTTGGTTTGAACGGATACACTCAAATTTTAATTAACAAATGTTGTGTCTCCACACTGCAAAAGGCTGATGACTGGAAAGAACACAGAACACAGTTAATGGGTGGAGTCCTGGGGTAAGCGATGTGAAGAGGGTGGGAAAATATCTTCACACCTGTTGTTCATGTATGCATCTCACAGCTGGTTGACTGAATGATCGTATTCATTCCCTGGTGGTTTGGATATCGTATAGACCAGGGGTCTGCAAACACTTCTTAGAGAGGGCCAGATAGTAAATATTTTAGGCTTTGGTCAGATGGTCTCTTTTGCAACTACCAAGCTCTACTATCGTTATGAAGAAGCAGCCACAGACACTATGTCAACAAGTGGGTGCGACTGTGTTCCAACAAAACTTTATTTACAAAAACATTTGGGTCAGATTTGGTCTAAGGGCTGTAGTAGCTGGCCCCTGATATACGAGGGAAATTTGCTTAAATTAGTTTGGGGTTTTCAAATGAATGTTAAAATTAAAATGTGACGTGATGGTATCATTATTCTGATTGAACTGAATACTAGACTCAGGGCAAGTCTCTTCATCTCCCTGGCTTTAATTTCTTCAACTGTAAACTAAGGGTAAGATGAGGTGAACTGTAGTACAGATGTTCAAACTTCATTTTCTCTGACAAAGCCTGCCCGACCTCCGCAAGGAAAGGCCAGAAAAGAGCTGCTTCTTTTGAAGTAGGGCTTCTGGAAACTCCTGCTCACTCCACTGTGATCTTGAAGGCATCAGAGTCCCAGGAATCAGTGAAAGACAGATTGAAAACTACCAAATGATGTCTAACATGTCATTTAGACCCAAAAGTCAGCAATTCAATTTATTCCTTGGAATGTAGAATTCATTTTTATTTCAAAACCAGATTTTTCCCCAAATTGGAGTGCATATATTCAGAGAAGCAAAGTTCTGATTGAATCTAGAAGACAACATGGTGTAGCCAGAAGAGTGAGGATGGATGGGTAGTCTCTGTCACTATCTGGCTATGCCATGCTAGTCCTCAACTTTATCTGCAGTGTAAGTATATTGGGTTAGATACATTTTGGTGTCAAACTCTGTAACACAGGCCTTCTAGTCTGTCTGTCCCCTTTGTGCAAGAATGCCTTGTGACTACTGATTGTTTCACTGATATATTCAGCAAACATTAACTGAACATATGCTGTATGCAAAGCACATTTTGGGACCCTAGGGAGCCAAGGATAATAAGACTTAAGTCTTGCATTTGAGTTCACAATTGAGAAATGAATTTTATCTATAAACAGTTATAATAGTAGTAAAAAGTTTCAAGCTGAACACGAAATCTCATTTGTGGATTTGATTACTGAAAAAAAAAATCAACATTGTAAGCAGATCAATCAGGATTAGGAAAGCCCACATCTTCAATAAATATTTTTCTGAGGAAATATTATGTGGCATCGCTTGGCTAGGTGCTAAGGATTTGTTGTAAATATGAGTAAAACAGAAAAAGAAAACCAAAAGAAAAGTTCCAAATTCAAGGAACTCTCATCCCAGGGATGGAAAATAAAAATATATGAACGAATAATTACAAAACAATGAGCTAAATGCAGCAGTAGAGGGAGGAAAGGGAGGCGCTGGGTACACTTGGCAGCAAATGGAAAGCTGGTTCAGATGGAGTGATGTTAGAGGCAATAGCGCGTCTGACTCCTGACATGCGCATTGTGATATTTGGGGAACAGGGAATATTCCTATATGTTTGGAGTTTAAGGAGCCTGGGAGGACTGGGCAAAAGATAAGGTGGGAAAGGTAGCTTGAGACCAGAGCGTGAAGGTCTCCTGGGCCTGCCTGAGAAGTTTGAATGTAATTTATTAGCAAAACAGAGCCATAGCCACTCATAAACCGGAGAGCGTCACGTTCGGGTCCTCAGGAAGAGCCTTCCGTTGTGTGAGGAGAGTGGATTAGAGTGGGCAGATTCAAACTCAAGACCCAAGTGAGGAAGCTTACCTTAGTCCATGAGAGAGAAAACACCACACACACACACACACACACACACACACACACGCACACGCACAGAGTTCGTTTTCTTTGAATTGAAAGGAACTCCACAGAAAATTGTCATACGAGCCCTTCCAAGACACATCACTCGTTGTAAATGCAATGCTGGGTGAAGAACGGCCTCGACTTCCTGAATTTTATTTCCGTTCTGTCATTGCAAGAGGAGAACAAAATATGTCTTGGTAGCTACTGGCTGCAGCAGTTGGAAAGCTGCAGTCTGGTAGTAGTGATTACCTATTTTTTTTCCCACCAGCTGGATAAAAATAGAATAAAAAGTCCCATAACCATTGGTGTTTCTTTTGTAGTAAGTGCTTTCTGGACAACCAAAGTAATTTCTCAACAAATGGGAGTGCGGAAAGAAACTGGGCTGGAAATGCAACTCTGAACCCTGGTTCAGTTTTAAGTTTCGAGAGCACCACACTGTGGCCCATTGTCACCATCAACTGTATCGCAGTAGCCTTTATCTTTTCTAAGGGAAAGCCATTTCGAAAACCCATCTACACAAACTGTAAGTATATGAAGTTTAAGTTTTCTTTTTGAATGTTTTCCCCCCTCTCCCACCCTCCCCAGCATTGCGGCTCACTGGTGGAATGATGGGCTGAGAAGGAAACAATTGCATTATTCTGAAGTTGAGTCTTGAATGGTCATTTTCATAGGTGGCCGAGCCCCTAGGTAGAAACCTGCACGTTGGCAGATAGGCCTATGCGTTATTGAATGCTCACATGAATCCTGCCCTATTGTGAGTCATCAAGAGTGATTTTAAGCACGTGCATAGATGTCAAGATATTTTGTAAAAGCCTTACCAATTCAAATACAACTTGACCTCTTAGTAGCTTTATAACATGGGTCAAGTTACTATAATCATTCTGTGCATTTTTTTGATCACCTGTGTGGATAAACATATTTTCATGTTCTTAGCCATTTCTTCTTTGAATTATCTATTTACATTTTTATCCATTTTTCTATTGATTTGCTGTTATATTTCTTATTTATTTGTATGAGCTGTTTATTCCTTTGTAATTTTTTTCCACTGCCTTTATGCACAGGGAGTTTGTTCATATTACAAAACCGGACAGATTGTCACTTACTTGCTTCTTTCTTTCTTTCTTTCTTTTTGATGAGGAAGATGGGCTCTGAGCTAACACCTGTTCCCTATCTTCCTCTTTTTTGCTTGAGGAAGATTGTCCCTGAGCTAACATCTATACCAATCTTCCTCCATTTTCTATGTGGGTTGCCGCCACAGCATGGCTTTGATGAGTGGTGTACGTCCACACCTGGGATTTGAACTTGCAAACCCTGGGCCACCAAAGCAGAACATTCTAGCTTAACCACTATGCCACTGGGCCAGCCCTAGTTATTTCTTTTAACACATTTTTAAACTAATGTTAATTTTGCCATGTAGTTTGACATACAGAACAAACTAGATTATTCAACTAGTCACTAGTTTTCCTGGCAGATTTTATTACTTAATATTCTTTTTGGTCATTTATTCGTCAACTGAATGTAATGTCACTTTTATCATACCTATATTTATGTATATTTATGGTTTTCTTATAAACATAGTTTATATTATATTTTTTAATTAAAACTATATATTTTATATGCTTATATATTAATTTATATATAATTAGTTTCTAGAGTATTTTTTCCATTTCATTGATATGCCAGCCTGTTCTTGATCTATCACTGTACTTTAAAAATTATAGTTTTATAAGTTTTCATAAGTAATAAAATTGGTCTATCCTCGCTGTTCATTTTTCAAAAATTTCTTGCTTTTCTTTCTTGTCCATTTTTCCAGATAAACTCTAGAACAAATTGTCAGGCTCCAAGAAAAATCACCTTTGGGATTTTGATACTTTGGGAAAATTCATTTGTTTACAGAATTTAGTCATCACATTTAAGAACATGTCATGTCTCTCCATTTATTCATGCTTTTTTGGCGTCTCTTAGTAAATATTTGTAATTTTCTCCTGCACATTTATTTAAGAAACTAATTCTATGTTTTTTAAATATTTTTATTTATATTGTAAATGACTTTTTCCCATTGTTTTCTATGTGGTTCTCAGTAATACATGTGAAAGTTTTAATGCTCTTTACATTTATTTTCTATACAGACCCCTTTCTGAACTTTGCTATTGATTCTTCAGTGTTCTAGAAAGATAATTATTAATATTTGCAAGTAATAATATTCCTTTTCCCTTTCCAATAGCTAAAAATACCTTTTTATATTTTCTATCTTAGTATAGAGTTCAGAATTCCCAAGACAATGTTAAATAACAGTGGTGAAAGCAAATAGTTCTACTTCTTGATAATAATACTTGTAGTAGTTTTTACTTGTAAATATGATTTTGAATGTTGGTTCAAGGCAGGCTACATCACGGAACCCCTTCTATTTTCAGTCAATCCAGAGTATGTTTCACAATCAAGAATGGGAGACGTATTTCATCAAATGCCCTTCCATCACCTCCTGTGATGGTTATACTTTTTTCTCGTTTGATCTATTGCTGGAATGTGTTGTATTATAAACTTATTAAATCGTCTTCATCCCAGCCCTGGTGGTCTAGTAGTTGAGATTCAGTGCTCTCAATGCTGCACTGGGTTCGTTTCCTGGTCAAGGAGCCACACCACCCATCTGTCTGTTGCCATACAGTGACAGCTGCGTGTTGCTGTGATGCTGAAAGCTATGCCACCAGTATTTCAAATACCAGCAGTGTCACCCATGGTGGAGAGTGGAGCTTCCAAACTAAGGCAGGCTAGGAAGAAGGCCCTGGCCACCCACTTCAGAAAAACCTGGCCATCAAAACTCTGTGAATAGCAGTGGAACACGGTCTGATACAGCACTGGAAGGCAAGAGGATAGTGCAAAAAGGCTGGGCAGGGTTCTGCTCTGCTGTCCACAGGGTCGATGAGAGTCAGACAGCATCAATAACTAAAAAGTCATCTTCATTCTCTTGGGCAAATCCTACTTATCTGTGGTGGATTATACTCTTACTGAATTGAATCTTATTGGTTTTTTAATATCTACATTTTATATAAGCTTGGTCTGAAGTTTTTTATACAGCATTTTGCTAAGTTTGGGTATTCGATGTGAAACTCTTGGACTTTTTCTTTCCTCTGAAAAATATTTTATAAATAGATATGGTCTATTCTTCGATAATTTGCAGGAAGCCAGTAAGATCATCTGGTTCCAAATCCTTCTTTTGAAAGAATTAGTTCTGTAAGGATTGATTTAGATTATCCTCTTTTTAAACGTTTCTTCAAAATAATGATTTTTATATTTTTTTGGTGAGGATGATTGGCCCTGAGATAACATCTGTTGCTGATCTTCCTCTTTTGGCTTGAGGAAGATTGTCACTGAGCTAACATCTGTGCCGGTCTTCCTCTATTTTGTGTGTGGGACACTGCCACAGCACAGCTTGATGAGTGGTGTGTAGGTCCACACCCAGGATCTGAACCTGCGAACCCCGGGGTGCAGAAGCAGAGTACATGAACCTAACCACTATGCTACCAGGTCTGCCCCTAAAATAACAATTTTTTTGCCCAGATAATTCCATTTCATTGAGATTATCTAGCTTTAGCATAGGATTTTGGGTGGTACTTTCTTATAATTTTTAATGCCTTCTACGACTCTTTCAATATCTTCTCATCCTAATTTTATGTGTCATTTTTCATTTATTTTTGCCAGAAATGTATTTTTACCATTTTTTTAAAGAGCTAGCTCTCAGACTTAATAGTTGTGTATGCTTTCTATTTTCTAATTTGTTAATTTTTGCTTTTTCCATTCTTTTTACTTTAATAATTTTTTTAACATTTGAATTGACTCTATAATTTATATGTTGTCTTTTATTCTTCTGCAGTTAGAAAAGCATTCACAATAATTGTAGTTGGATTACATTCTTTACATTTTCAGAGGTCTCTAATTATGACTGAATTTTCTCTTTGACTCGCTGGTTTTCAGAATAGTGATTTTTAATTTTCAAGTGATAAGGGATTTATTTTCATTCTCCTACTATTCTTTGTCTTAATAGCTTAACAACAGACTTGAATTCTTTTTTGAGTCAACAGATTTTTAGGATTTTGTTTTGATTTGTATTTTAGGAGGGATTTTTCATTTGAATTTGGTTAATAATTTCCTTTTATTGTCATGATCAGAGAATCTAGCCTGTAAAATTTCTGCTTTGGAGAATGTGCTACAGTTTTGTACATCAAAGGGCAGAAACTCTAATATCTAATATCTAATTTTCTAAATAAGGCATAGATATCAGGAAAGTAAGTCTCGTTCCTATTCCTAAATTAGAAATATACATTTGCTATATTAAGCCAGTTTTAGGAATTATGTTTTCATATTGTCTCATCTCCTCCCTTTTTTTTTCTTTTCTGCTGTATCTTCCCATAACCTCCCGTACATAGTTGTATATTTTTAGTTGCAGGTCCTTCTAGTTGTGGGATGTGGGACGCCGCCTCAACGTGGCCTGACGAGCAGTGCCATGTCCGCACCCAGGATCTGAACTCTAGGCCGCCGCAGCGGAGCGCATGAACTTAACCACTCGGCCACGGAGCCGGCCCCTCCTTTTTTTTGTATAGCTGTTTGGTCAAAGGTTTTGAGAACATGTTAAGATCTTCTTCAATTTATATTTTCTATTAACTTCCTCCTGAATTTTTTGTAATTTTTCTTAATTTTGATACAATGTTTGATAATGCCCTTGGCTCTTGTCACAACAAATCAAGATTCTGTTTTATGTTTTAAAGCTAATCTCTTATAGTCCTTTTTTTATTGCAAACATATTTTACAAGGAGGTTATATGACATTGCTGGAACTTTAATTTGAAGAGTAGCTACAAAGTCCTTTTACATAAACTGAGTTAATTAGAGCTGAATTAGTTACCTTGTAGTGACATACAGCTTGTGAGTAAACTCAAACCCTTACGTCAAACATAACTGATAATTTTAAATGAAAAAATTTCATAAAAATATTCTAACAAATATAATCTTATAATAGATCATATTCTCTCAAGGTTACAAGCCAGAAGTCCTTGGAACTAGTGTTAAAATATACAAGCAATTTCATTTTGCTACAACAGGAAGGTCTTTACCCTTCTTAACAGCCTTTGACAGAAGCGCAACTTTATGATGAGATATAGAAAAAGTACAGATTACATTTTCATGGAAACACATGTGACTATTCACTAACACTTTCCTCATCTGAAAACGATCTATAGTGGCTTGGCCAGGACTTGGCTTCCCAAACCACCCGTGCAAACAGGGCCCCATTCTTTCAAGTTTCCTCATCAATAGCAACTAACCAAGGAGGGCAACATTCACTTCAGTTCTTCACTATGTTTTCCAATAGGAGCTGAATTAAAGACGACAGCCTTATAATTTTGTTTCTGCACTGCGCATTCGTGCACTAGCCTGGCCTGCTTTTCAGATCATTAGTCTGAGGACAGGGTGATGTACACAGCACTCAGTTCTGATGCTAGTGAGTACCAGGCCTTCATCGGGATGCACATTTGGAGCATCATCTTCTTCCCCGCATCTCGGTCGCTGGGACTTGGAAACAAGGAAATGAATGAAAAATACACACAGCCATTCCTGGGGGCTTCTTATCACCAAGCTGCTCAGATTGCTTTATTTTGGGAGATGCCGCTCCTGCATTTCTTCTCTCCGCCTCACACCCTCCCAAGCAAGCCTGGGTATTCTTCTGGAGGTGCAGCATCTAGTTGTATACATAAAATGAGGCTTGGATGAATATGAGAGTGGGTGTAGGTGCCCAAGGGTGAAAACAGCTCTGGCGGCTTAAAAACATAAGGCCTGCTAGAGAGAGGCAGTTGCCTCTGATTTCTGCTTGGTATAGACCTATATAGAGTTGGGGGTCAGTAGACCATCAATGCTAGAATGAATGAAGAAGAGCGAGTATAAGAGGAAACCTAGTTTGTTTATAAATTTCGAGAATTGTAAGAATCATTTATACCATGGCAACCTTGACTAAATGCCGCTGTTTTGGCCTGAACATGCTAATCCTATCAAAAAGCACTATAAGGCACCATCTGCAAAGTGCATGAAAGCTCTGATGGACACGGGAGTGGACAGGGCTAGGGGATCAGAACAGTGACAATGGCACAGTGCATCCTGGGAAGTTTAGCTTCCCAAAGCAAAGTGATTTGGCCAAGTTGGAGACAAAGAACCCAGGAGGTGCGCGTGCTAGTTTCTCACACACTGTTTAAGTTCAGAGTCTCAGAGAAACATACAAAGTCGCTTTCAAGTGGTTACAATCTAGTTGGTACATAAATGAAGATCATGCAAAGCAGGGAGTGATATACACCATATGGAATAAAACCTTGTAAGGGAGGATGAAGGACTCTTTAAAGAGAAAGTGGCATTTGAACTGGGCTTTTTAAGAAAAATTGGAATATGCCAAGACGAGAAGAACATCACCTACACAGGGTATGGTGTGAACAAAGGCACAGAAGCTGGGAGGTGTTGGGCCTCTGTGGATGCAGCAGGTTTGCGGTTTAACTTTCCTATGACACACAAGGAAGAGCAATCGGAGATCAGTTTAGAAAGGCTGACTGGAACCAGCTTTGGAAGGCCTTGAATGTCAATCAAAGACCACTGGGCTTTCTTCCCTAGGCAACAAAGAAGAATGAGATGCTGCCAAGAGGACTGACTCTTTATCCATGCATGCACTCACTTGACACACAGCGATAAAGCACCAGGGCCTCTCTGGGGACCATTCCTGGGCTGCTCACTGCAAGATGTCCCAGCCCCCAGGACTCCTCAGCTGAGATAACTCCTCTATGGAGTTTACTACAAAGCATTCGATTAGCAGCTTTCTACACACAGCCTTTCGAGGGGAGATTTTAAGATGGTACCTTTGTCTTGTAAGCATTAGACCATATTTTAAAACATGCGAGGATATATCAAAACATCTGAAGATGTGTCCGGTGTTTGCCCAACAGAGATAATTGATTCTGCAATGTGTGCCAAATTACAGGAAACGTTCCTTTAGCATCTAAAAATAATGTTTGGTGTTTCTTCAGATATATTCTCATTGCTGCTGATATCTGCCTTGGGCCTCACAATTTTCCTTCAGTTTTCTGATTTTCAAGATATATACCGCAGAATGGAGGTGAGTGGTATTCATTGCACACCTGGCGTGACTCCTATGTGCCATGGGATCATATTTGCATTGTAATTTGCAAGTCAGTTATAACATATTCTCTCCAACCACTGAATATTGTGAGGCTATTCCTGCTGGCTGGAAGGGCAAATAACGTATCTGGATCTCACAGATGCTAGCCTCTGAGTATTTTCATATCATTAGCATCATCAGTTGGGTACATTTATCCTGTTCACACCTGAAAGACTAGGGGTACTTTAATCTTCTATGTTATCCTAGCACAATAAAATTAATATATTGATATGATAATTCTTCCAGTTTAATGTTTTTCAACATATAGGAGAAATGCTTTATAAGGTAGTTGTGAGGACTAAGAAAAAGTAGACACATAGGCCAATCATTTTCGTCTGTCAGACATTGAGCATCGGGAGTTTTATTTCAAAGTACATCACTTGATCCAGGGTTAAAATTAAATTTATTAAGAGGTTATTGGACCCAGCATTGTGAGAGAAATAAAAGAAAGAGAAGGATTGACCCTTGACCTCCAGTCTATACTTTTGTTGCAAAGATGAGCCATACCTGAGAGAAATGATAGCATGGCCACTTGAAGCCACCCATGCTTAAAAAGAACGTAAAGATACAGAGAAAAGGGAAAAATATAGAAAGGAGGAGCTCTCTCTGGGGCCTGTGGCTACCAAGAGAGGCTTCACACGGAGGACATGCAACTTGATCTAGGACCTGAAGGACAGGCTGGATTTTGCTAGGGAAGAGGTAGGGATGTTCCCATCCAGGACAAGCAGAGAGGGCTGAAGGAGTTATCTCGGAAATGGAAAAGAATGTAGGGCAGCAGCGATAAAAATCGAAAGCAAAGCTTCTTTCACAGAACACCTGGAAACTTGGCTAGTCTGGAGGCCGTGTGCTGTGGAGTGTGAGAAAGGCATGGATGGATGAAGGCAGCCAGCAACAGGAAGTCACTGAAGATATCTGAGCAGGTTTTTCAGCAGGACATTGAAGCAGATTAATTAGATTATGGCAGGAAGGCTACCTGTGACGGCAGAGAGGCTGTGGAGAGAGAAGCAGTTAGGAAATGAAAACCTAGACCATTCAGTCATTTATGAAACATTATGAAGCTCCAGGGTGTACTTGGCACTGTGGTTACAAAGACGAGTAAGATGTGGTCACTGCTCTCAAGTAGCTCAGAAGCTAGGAGGGGAGACCATCACATAAGCAAATAGTCCCAAAGCAGTGTGACAGGTGATTTCCAGGGCAAGAGATGGAGAAGTGATGAGGGCGGTGGCAAGAGTGAGGGAAAGAGCCAGGGTCTGTGCTACGAACCGACCCGCTGCCCCATCTTACAGCCTCCTCCGGACCACCCTTGCACACAGTGTGCTGTATTTCACAACCCTGAGACAGGCTGTCGCCACTTGAGGGAAACAAAAGTGTCACTTTGAAATAACTCATCTCAGAATCGAGATGAGAATTAAAGGCGAGTGTTTAGACACTGTGGAGGCTCTGGTGGCGGTGCAGCTCTGTCCCCTACACAGTCATCCATATTCTGCTCTTGGGAGTCAGAAGCAGGGCTGTGTAACTATTTTTTTTGCTATGGATGCAGCCAGCGGAAGTTGTGGCGCTCACACCTATTAAAGAAGTGTATTTGGTCGTCACTATGTACCCTTTAATCATTGAAAGGAGGGAAATGGGTGAGTCCTACTTTCATCAAGCCCTTAGATGTAGAGCTGGGAAGATACTGTCAGAAAATTTTCACCTAATTTCAATGAAAACACACTTGAACTCTGTCCCCTTATGTTCACCTATATGCCAATTTTACTGAAAGAATGAATTCCAAGTACATTTTGCTTTGGGAGATTTGTAGGTAATAATATTACTAGATGAATAATTTAATCTTATACTCTCTTCCCATCTATTTGAAAAGATAGAAATGAAGAGAGACACACAGGCTGGAAAGTGCCCAGTCTCACGTCTGTGACCCAGGGCATGTCTACTCAACATCTATCATCAGGCAGTAGAGGGAGCACAGGCCAAGAGCCGTCAGTTGTCTGAATTCTGGCTTTGTCATTCATTTCTTGGCTTTGAGTCCTTGGTCAAGGTACTGACCTTCTCGTCTGCAAAGTGGAGAAAGTAATGCCTACCCTCCAAGCCCAGAGAGTTGTTACAAATATATAAGTTAAATAATTAATACGTGTTTTCTCAAAGTGGAAGCTATGCGAAATATAACGATGGCATATTTTTTTAACAGTTCATCCCAACCATAACATCATGGAGAGTTTTGATTTTGGTGGCAGCCCTCGCTCAGTTCTGTGTGGCCTTCTTGGTAGAGGTAAAGTAATTTCTGTACGGCTCCTATTATTTTTCTGGAGAGAGAAACAAATAAAGGGTCTTGTTCTCAACAGACGCTCATTTTTAGAGCCACCACTTTTTGTCCCCCAAAGTGATAGTTATTAAGTGTTTGTAAAAACCATCCATGTTCTCTTTGGGGGAAATTCCTTGGAGAATTATTTAAAATTCTTTGAAGGATGCGTAGAAATGCTCTCAGTATCTGTAGCATAGAAAGCAAAATACCAAATTAAGTCTAATTTTGCCTCACATGAAGGCATTGTATTGTACTTTTCTAGTATTCTCGATAATCTAGTAAAGACCAGACAGGGGACCTTCCAACTCTAAAATTCAATGAGAGCTTTTAGAGTGAAGAAACGTCTTCAGGAGGGCTTCCTTAATTAAGAGTAGGGAAGCCATTGCTCAGGCGAGTCAATTCTTACCCCGGAATGTCTTCTCTTACAGCATTTCTCTTTTACTCAGTGTCACTAAATGACTTTACCTCCTCAGTGAAAGGCTCAGGTACTATTTTTTTTTAAGGGACAGTTGGAAAAAAGAAAAAAAGATTCATGTACTTTAAGTTCCTTGGGAAAAGGGATCAACCAATTTAAAACATATGCACAAATATCTTGTATATAACGAGCATAAAATTCCTCACTCTTTAACTGAGGAATTCCATTTTGGAGACTATATTTTAAAAAAAATAATCCCAAAAAAGAAAATCTACAAGGTATTCATACATCTACAATAGCATTATTTACAATGTATTAATTGCACATTATAATGTACAAGGCATTATCTACAATGGTGAAATATTAGACTTGACTCAACTGTTCCAAAGTAAGATGCTGTTTAAATAAAGTTATACAGCAATTTGAAGGAATATTATACAACTATTAAAATGATTAAGAAGACCGTAGCCACAAATTGTACATGACAGAAAGTTTAGTACAAAGTGGAATGCAAAATTTGACCAATTCTATTATTATAAATGTGTAAAAATCGTGTGTGCATGTGAACATGAAAAAGAAGGGAACCCAGAAAATGGAAAGCAAACCCATTTGATTTCTAGAGGTCATCCATTCATTCAACAAACCATTATTTGACACCTTCTATGTGGCATGTGGCAGGTAGCAGTGCTTTTTTTCTTTTCTTTTCTTTTCTGGATTTTAAGTACATTATTTTGTAGTCATTTCAGTCTGGCAGTAAAATAAATCTAAGTGAATCACCAGCCAGGATTTAACTAGAAAATCTGTGGAAATGAAAGGCTGTACACTTTTGCAGATTACTGCGAACACAAGCATGCTCTTGCTTCTCAAGGTAAAGAGCCCTGGGAGCTGCTAGACTTTGTGGGGACCGCAGGGAGACACTGCCACCGAAGCTGCAGCAATAGGCACATGGCTGAGGGGGGCCTGGGGGAACAGGGTGTGGCGGTGAGCCACCTGGATACAGGCTAATGGATGATGGTTTGATTTTCTTTTCTACCTAATTTTTCAGGATGCCATCCTTCAAAATCGAGAGCTCTGGCTGCTGATCAAGAAACAATTTGGATTCTATTCTAAAAGTCAGTATAAGAACTGGCAAAAAAAGCTGGCAGAAGACTCAACCTGGCCTCCCACAAACAGGACAGATTATTCAGACGACGGCAGAAACGGATTCTACATCAATCGAGGCTACGAAAGCTCTGAGCAGATTCCAAAAGAAAAACTCGAACTGGAGGGCCAAGCCACAGAACAGCATTTTTGGAGCAGACTGTAATCAGAATTGTTGTCAGACATGCTTCAAGCTTCCTCTTTTTCCCCTAGAAACTAAAACATTGTGGACAGGTGATGATAATCTACGCTTATTTTTTCTCTCTCCATCGGAGGGGTCAAAGGGGCTTCCCAGTGTATTGAAGCTTGCAACAAAGGACCTTAAATATGCATATTTTGACTGTATCCTCTGCCATTGAGGGAAAAAGCGCATTTCTTGGATTATTCTGTTTTTCTAATAAACTTTATTCTCCTTACACAGCATTGTCTGGTTCAAGCACACAACTTTTCAGAGTAGTGAAATTAGTAGTATGAACATCAATAGAAAAAAGGAAAATCGAAGAAGAGGTTGACCTTTGAAGATTTCAGCCATCTATTTTTATTTTCATCGACAGAAATAAAAGAATTTTGGGGGAAAAAGCCCTCTCAATAAATTGTCACAAGTTTACTTAACCTTATATTCATTGCGAAGAACATTTATGTACATATCTTCTTCCAAGGTCACAAAATTCCTCATTTTGCTCCTTTTGTATGGTTTTAATAGAGAAACAAGAATGGACGTTTACTTCAGAAAATTCAGTTCTAACTGTAGTAAGTCTGGAAGTGGAGAATGATGGAAGTTTCTGTTAATTGCATATAATCTGGTCTCGGGCACAGCTAACATCTAAGCAGACGCCACCAAAGTTGGCATCTCCCAAAGTATATTGTTTGGGGCCATTGAGCTAGAAGGTCCAGAGTAGATGACAAAGGCAATGAAATGAACTGTTAGAATGTATGTTTCACATAAAGAAGCATGACGCCTTTATTTACTCTTTTCTACTGACAGGCAAAAACCTCAAGTTCTAACTCTAAAAGTTGACCCAAACTCAGCATTGTTCATCTTACAAAACAACCCTGGGGAAGGGACCCATACATAATGTTTGTATATAAAGCATGACAATCATCATGCTACTAAACAATCTTAAGTTCCGTTTCATGTTTTCATTATCTAAATCAATTCTTAGATGCACATTAATGATCACTAAAAAGAGTACATCCTTTACAAATACATTCTGTACTCTCTTACCTTTCCTACAGATCAACCCCACCGTGACACTGAGAGGACATTTATTCCTCGTGAACATTTCAGATTACCTACGAGGCTTTCCTTGTAACAACAAATCTAATTTTGCTAACTTAGATCTTTAATGGACCACAGGAAATTAGATAACCAGTGCCATTCCATGAATGCCAATTATGTGCCTAATACTGTGATGTATGCATTCAATAATGTCTTTACAATTCCGAAATCCTTAAGATTGAAAAAGTGTTTTCAATACTTGAGCAATTTGTTACTGTAAATAGTATTAGACACTTTGTTACACGAATCAGCACATAAAGGCAAATTCCTATAAAAGCAAACCCTCTGTATTTACATTTTATTCACTTTTTTAACCTTTTCTTGGGTGCACAGCTCTTGGAGAAGAAAAATTTTCAAAATGTGTCTAATTTAGTAGCTACCAATAAAACATAAAAAGATATTTTGCTTACGATTAAGAAATGTATGTCAGGGCCAGCCTGGTGGCACAGCAGTTAAGTCTGCACGTTCTGCTTTGGCAGCTTGGGGTTCGCCGGTTCGGATCCTGGGTACAGACCTACGCACCGCTTGTCAAGCCATGCTGTGGCAGGCGTCCCACATATAAAGTGGAGGAAGATGGGCATGGATGTTAGCTCAGGGCCAATCTTCCTCAAAAAAAGAAACATATGTCAACATAAAAAATATGGTAGCTCAGGTTTCTTGAGCTGACATAACTGTATTTAGTAATCTGACCTTTAGAGTGAGAAGATTCAATTGATACACTATGACATTTAGATAGCATAAAAAGACTTTTTAAAAATCTTGATTCAATAAATGTACAGCTCTTTCCCCCGCAGTTTTCCCAGGAACCTATTAAGTATCTGATGGATGATGATCTTTATTTCACACATCATTTTGGGGGTAGCACGTGATAAAGTTGGACTCTATACTTGACTTTGCTAAAATTATGCTCAGAGAAACATTTAACAGTCTTGGGAAAAGTGATAAGAGCACAATGGACATTGGCCGCATACCAAATGGTCACTTGCAGGAAAAACAAACTGGTCAGGAATAAGCTGCCCATCATCAAGAGGGGCCATTTTTATGGGAACACTGACGACCAACTTTGTGAGCTTACCTCTAAGGGTGGAAACTACTATAGCCTTGAACACTACCTATGTGAAAAATGAGTCCTTGAGTTTCATTTAAACGTGCGTTTGTGGGGCTGGCCCCATGGCTGAGTGGTTAAGTTCGCGAGCTCCGCTGCAGCAATCTAGGGTTTCGCCGGTTCGGATCCTGGGCGCGGACATGGCACCGCTCGTCAGGCCATGCTGAGGCGGCATCCCACATGCCACAACTAGAAGGACCCACAACTAAAGAATATATACAACTATGCACCGGGGGGCTTTGGGGAGAAAAAGGAAAAAATAAAATCTTTTTTTTTTTTTTTTTTAAAAAGTGCATTTGTGACGTTATCCAGACAGCTAGGACCGTCTTCTAGAGTGCAGACATCCAGAATTCTCTAGAAAGGTTTGACTTGAGGAGCCTCAAGAGGTCTGGCCCTACTTCTGCTCCCTGTCCTACCAGCCAGTGATGTAATTCCACCACACCCACGTCTCCTGCTTTGGGTTTAGATCTGCCCTCTGCAGTCATCCTTTATTAAAAGGTAAGCACACCTTGAGCAAGGTAACGCAGTAGGCTGCTACCAATCTCCCCCAAATTTGTGAATATGAGAAAACTGCTCATTTTTGACTATTACTTGAGAGCAGGACATAAAAGGAGTAGGACACTGAATTCAGAATAAAAATGAAGAGATAATTCTGCATCATGGTACCTGGTAGAAGACACTCACAGGTCTCAGAGGACCAGTGGAGGAGGAGAAAGTTTGCGGGTTATCTGGAGACAGAGTTGACATCGTAAGAAAAGGAAAGGATTAGTCAGGGAACAAGGAAGGAAGAGAGATGGAGTCTCTTCGGGCCCCGATTGCAGCACACGACCCCTCCTATTATTATTACTCTCAACCTTGCGATTAGATTGCAAAGAATTTCTGCTCCCTGGGGAAAACCTAAATCAGGTTAATAGGTCCAAGACTTCCACTGAGTCTTCGGCTTAGTTACTTCATCTCAGTATTCCTAGTTCTCTCACTGTGCAACTCCCCCTCCTCAATATTTACTTGAACTTTTTCTTTTTTCTTTATTTAATGCCATGCTTTTAATGGTGGCACAAGAAGGATGTCATTGGCCATTAGTGTGATTTGTAGGGTAATGTTACAACATCTTGGTTATGGAGACCTGCATCCACTTTTCCCTACCTGCTGCCAACAAGAACTCCACCAGAAAGGTATTAAAAAGCAGTTTGTTTCATTCAACACATAATCAATAAAATGCAAGCATAAAATCACCACACCCCTTGATTTATAGTAAAAGCCTTAAAAAGTAACATGGATATTGTTTTCTAAATATGGCACTTTAAACCTACATTTAATGATCTCTTGCTAAGGTTAAAAGGGTCAAACCCTTGAAATACTTCAAAATCCAAAGGGACCAGTGTAACTCTGTAGAAGGAACAGCCCATTTTTGCTTGTCACACACTCCTGACAAATGAGTAGCTTCCAGGGAAATCACTGGATCTGAAACCCGGAGCAAGGAGCCCCCTCTCCTGCCCCACTCCCCATCTCCAAAGGAGCAAGGAGATGGGAGCGCACCCTCAAATAGCTTGTTAATCAAAGTTCCTCAAACTGTCTAACCAAATGCGGAATTTTCCAGTTTCTTTTCTGACCAGAAAAGGAATGTGAATTTAGATGTCAACTCTAACAATTTGGAGCTCTTAACTTTTTTTCAAAATCACATATAAACAATTCTTCATCCCTCTGGAAAAGGCAAAATAGCCACCCTTAGGGAAAAGGAAAACAGTATTTATAGAAGACAAAATATGATGTGATTTTGTTAGGATTTTCTGCTGGCTCACTCAAAAGGCTACTGCTTTTTGTTCAAGCTGCCACAGCAAATCTATGCTAGTAGGGAGAAAAATTTCCTTGGCTCAGTGATGAGATAATATCAGTATGTAATTTATTAAAGAGCCTGCCATCCATCAGTGGAATTTGGAACAATAATGATGCACTGAAAATAAGTATCCATCCAAGGTTGGCTTTTTTTTCCCCTCCTCACAAATTCCTTCAGTCCCAATATCTCTTCAGTAAACTGTTAATAGTACTTTGTTCTTTCTCTTTTTGGAAACAAGCCCAGGAGCGAGAAGGCGCCAGCAGCAGCTGTCACAAACCCAATGGTACTTATTGCTCGGTTGGCCTATAAGGAAAGGAGAAATAAAAAACACATCTTATTCTAAAGGTATCTCAGTGTCCTAACCTTTAAGCTTTAGCTTGTTTCTTAAACCAAAGATTCATTTTAACGTACAATGGATATATTTAAAGCTCAATGCAAAATTAAAATTCTGTATGAAGAAATAAATTTATAATTTTTATAATTATGACAAAGATGTAAATACACGTAGGGAAAATTTCTCATATTTATATAGCTTCTGACAGTTTATAAACTCATCATGCCACAATTCCTAATAATCATCATAGTACACCTGGGAGGTAGCATTTTCTGTTTTGCAAAACCTGAGACGTTAAAAGTGATTTGCCTGAGGTCATACCATCAGGATGTATAGACATAGCTTGAGTCTTGAACTGTGTCTTCTCCCCCTATGCAACCTCTACCCGCTAAACACACACTGGTTTGGATGGGTCTATACCAGGAAATGATTCAGGGATGCAATCTGAGCTAAATACCTGTAAGCTCTCATTTGGGAGATACAATTTCTATTCTGATAAACAAACTTCAAGAGACGTCAATACTGATGTTAACTATCATGTCAAAAATTAATTTCTCACGTAGACAAACTAAAATACACCACTCTCAAGCTCAATTGTCCATAAAGGAGTTCAGACATTTATAGCTGTAAGGGTATTAATCATCATCATGATGAGGGATCTATGAATATTCATGGTTTTCATGGCACTCAACTAATACTGCCTCCCATCTGCATGGGTTTCAGTGCAATTTTATGACCCAGAGGTCACATTCAGATGCTTCAGAGTCATCAGGTATTCTGCAAACAACAGTTGTTCGCTGGGATTTAAGAATCGGGCTTTCAAATAGAGCAACACGTTTTTCCCAAATGACTCTGGGGACCAGCCCAAATGCTGAGAATGCCCCCTGTCTAACCCACAGGCCTCCACCACTGAGCCTGCCACTCCCAAATTACTGCCACTCAATGCTACCTCCCTAACTGCAGCTTCCCTGTTGGGAACAAGCAGCAAAGGCTGTGGCCAGGAAGGCAGCACAATGACAGGAGTATTCCCTCCGTTACACCATCCTGTGGTCTACAGGGACAAGGCCTGTAATTGCAACTCCCTATTCTGCCACCATCCCCAGCTGCTGGGGAGAAGAGCACTGGCAAGCAACTGACAATCCTATTTTAGTTTGCAATTCTAATTTTCTTGATTTGTTTGGTTGGCTTTTTATTTTATTTATAATTTTTCATTAGTAGCTCCCTAAGTTATTTTTCCGGGAGAGAGTCAGAATTCACTGCAGCATAGAGCTACCCACACAGAACAGGGGGAGCAAAGAGGGGCAGAATCAGTAATCAGACAGGGATCAAAGATTATCGATCAAGCCCAGCCCCCATAGAATTCCAGGCAGATGCTGAGATCCCAAGAAGGTATGATACAGGGAAGTGTGGCAGGCAATGAGAAATAGGAAAGCACAATTGGTGTCTTTAAACAGAGGTGTCAAATGGCAGCAGGGTACAGCCCTGGGAAAGCAGCAGGATCTGTGGGTAGGGTGGCTCGAGCCAGATGCAGACCCAACTTCCTCAGTATCTTTCAGCCACTAGAAACATAAGATTTGAGAGATCCCATAAACCTGAGATCTGGGGAGGAGACAGGCAACTTGACCCTAAACCAAAATCCCCTGAGATCACACAGGCCAGCTGCAGTTATAATAAAGCCACATCCAGCATGCAGTCTCCCCAATCCCAAACACTTATTTATTTCAAGCTGCATTCTAAATGGCAAAATCCCACATAATTTGGACAATCCCTTGGAGTTATGTGTAATGGGATCTGATCCGCAAGGTTGTAACATCCCAGGATGTTCTTGGTGAACAAGCATGAACAAGAGCTTATGCTTCACGGCTTACTTAGGATTATAGGATCACCAAATCCGACTGCACACTTCATGCTTTACAGGGCTCTCTGCCTGTGGGCCATAATAAAGGCCTCATTCTGAGGATCTATACATGCCCAACGAAACTATTAGCTGAACCCGGAGCAGCTATGTCCAGATATCAGAGTAGCTGGGCCACAGATGACTGAAGGGTTTATCAAAATGCCTCTTCCCCCGAGATGCTAAGGCTGCAGTACCATGCACTGAAGCACAGCCAGCGGGTGCTGTGTGTCAGCTTGTCCAGGCCTATTCAAGGGTGCTGCCATCTTCCACTAAGACAGACACATTTTAATAACTTGTTTAGACTATCACAGTGACAAATGTTGATTTTTGAAATTTTCAAAAAATACAGAAAAGAGAAGCCCCAGACTGGGAGAAAACATTTGCAAGAGACAAATTTGATAAAGGACTATTACCTGAAAGATGCAAAGAACTCTTAAAACTCAACAATAAGAAAATGAGCAAGCAACCCAATTAAAAAAGGGGCAAAAGCTCTCAAGAGACACATCACCAAATATGCTATGCAGGTGGTAAATAAGCATGTGAAAAGATGCTCAATATCATATGTATTTTGGGAACTGCAAATTCAAATGAGTTACCACTTAGAAAGTACCTCTTAGAAAGGCTAAATTCCCAAATGCCGATGATATCAAATCCTGAAGAGGATGTGGAGCAACAGGAACTCTCACTCATTGTTGGTGAGAATGCAAAATGGTGCAGCCACTCCAGAAGACAACTTGGGGGTTTCTTACAAAACTAAACATACTCTTACATACAATCCAGCAATCATGCACCTTGGTATTTATCCAAAAGAATTGAAAACTTACAACCACACAAAAATCTGCACACAAATGTTTCTAGTAGCTTTATTCACAACTGCCAAAATTTGGAAGCAACCAAGATGTCCTTCAGTAAGTGAATGTACATCTGGACAATGGAGTATTGTTCAGTGATAAGAAGAAATGAGCTACAAACCAGGACAAAATATGGAAAAATTTTAAATGCATAAGGCTTAGACTAATTTTGACTACACAACATTCTGGAAAAGGTAAAACTATGGAGACAGTAAAGTAAGTGGTTGCTGGAGGTCTAGCAGGAAGGAGAGACGAACAGGCAGAGCATAAAGGATTTTTAGGCCAGGAACTATTCTGTATGATACTGTAATGATAAACACCTGTCATTATGCATTTGTCAAAACCTATAGAATGTACAACACAGAGACTGAGCCCTAAGGTTAACTATTTTAGGGGAGTAAAAACTTTTCCTTTACGCATCTTAGGTTCTCAACTAAGCCTCTGTAATAAAAGATGGATTAACAAGAGAAAAACAGAAGTTTATTAAAATGTACATCTCATATATACATGGGAGAAACTCAGGGAAGAGCAACTCAAAGACGTGGCTTAGAATTCAGGCTTATATAGTATCTTCAACAAAGAACAATAAATTTGTAGAGAAATGATAGGACAATGGAAAGTGGTTTTAGGCTCATGGGCAGAAATTGTGGGAAGGTAAACAAACAGGAAACTAAGAGTAGACAGAGGCTAGTTAGTAAAATTAGATCCCTCTGGTGCCCTCTCCAGGCTGATAAGTGTCTTACCTTCACCCCAGGTTGTCCCCAATGATTAACTTTTGCCCTTCCTGCTAGAGAGGGGAGGAGGGACACCTCTGAAACTCTATGTCCTGCTTTTAGGCAAATAGGGGAAGGGCAGGGAGCTTTTCTTGTACCTGCGTCTCCTCAATTGTCTTTAGCTCAAAATAATCCTTATGCCACAGTGACATATTTTGGGGGTGGCACATTCTGGTTTCCTTCACTATCGACTTTGATAATGATGCGTCAGTGTTGGTTCACCTTTTGTAACAATTATAACACACTAGTGTGGGATGTTGATGCCTGTGTATGTGTGTGTGGTTGGGGGTGGGGCGAGGTGTTACGTGGGAACTCTATACTTTCAGCTCAATTTTGCTGCAAACTTAAAACAGCTCGAAAAAGACACATTTTTTTTAAGAAAGATTTTTTAAAAAGGCATGAGGACGAAAAAGAAAGATAGGGCCACAATCCTTCCACTTTTCTCTTTTATGCATTTACAGATTTTTTTAATTGGGGGAAGTATATAGCCCTTCCCAAGAACAATGTTCTAAGCTCAGGAGCCCTAAGCCTTAAGGGGACACAAAAAATTAATCTAATACTAGCTATTATTAATATTAATACTATTAATTATCAATAATAATAAAAGTAACCCAAGTGTTGTAGTTTCTGTTAGATCAACAGAGATTTTACTGAAGATCTATAAAAACCCTAAAATACTGCAATTAAAAATGGTATCCATCTAAGGCACGCTGTTAAGGGGGATGGATAATATATAACACAATATGCTAGGATACTTCAAATATCTCCTATAATCTTCAAAACAACCTCAGTTTATAGATTAGGAAACTGATAAACAACGTGCCCAAGGTCAGTCATCTAATAAGTGGTGAGGATGGGGTTCTAACTCGGGTCAGCAGAATTTCAAAGCTTAGGTGAGTTCCTAAGGCTGGGCACCATCTTCTTCAGAACCTTCTAGAGAACAGTTCTACTAGTTGTTGAAGAATAATTAACTTTTCGTGGGTCTCGATTCTGGGTCAGAAAGGTGAAAAGATGATGGATTGCAAGTAAGAGTCAAAGCAAGAAGATGGTTCTAACTCCTTTGTATGGAGCCACATTTTTTAAAAAATTGCTGATTGAGTGCAGTGGACAACTTTAACATTAACAAGGGAGAGGGAAAGAATCTATTTCCTAGTTATACCACTAGTTTTCAACGCAAAAGTGAGCGGGAATTTGTACCTATCTCCTCTGTGTTCTGGCTCAGAAGCAATTTATTGTTACATGTGAACAGAGCATTCATTACTTTAATATATCTCCTAAAAAAATAAATTTCCAGTTGAATTATTTCCTAATGAAAACAAAATTATGTTCCATCTCCCACTTTCCCAAGCTTTTGTGAGAAGAACTGTAACCTCATTCCTTAGAATAGACGATTATATAACTGATCCACTATTTCAGGATACTGGAAGGCTTTATAGATTTATTCTGTTAGATCACTTTAATAAATCTTTAGATTAAAACATCAATGATGGAATTGCATTGGTGGGACGACAGAAAAACAGCACTTGAATCAAGCGTGCTTTTAGTTAGGAATCTGCCATACTACAAAATAGTGGTGGTAAATGACAAAAGTGCAAGCGACTTTAAAAACAGTCAATTAATCCACTAAAAATCATCCAAAATTTCAACAAATCAAAGGATCTACTTAAAAGCTCAAAATTTCTTGACACTGTCATTGCAAGGAGACAGAAACTGTTTACAAACGCACCAAGCTATGTCATCAGCTGGCCTCTTTCAGCCAACGGAAAAGAATTTCAGAATTACCATCTACGTTTTTGGCAAACGAACTTCCACTCAAAAAAAGTCAACATTCTTTTCAGTATATGAGGTTACCGATTTGAGATTGCTATACGGTTGGGGTAGTGGGAAAAAATGGAAGGACAGAGGGCAATAAGACTGACAGAAAGCTATGGTCTTGAGTCTGCTTCAGTCCCTTATAGCCCCAAATTGATGATATCCATGTTCTAGTCTCAGTTTGATCATTAATTGGCTGCATGACCTTGGACAACTCAATTCCCTCTTTGTCCTTCAGTGTTCTCATGTCTTCTCATTGTTTTCATTTTTTTGAGGCCTGGGAACCTTATGATAGTCAGTAGTTATCATTTGCCCAACGTAAGAAGCATATATCTCTTAAAGAAGACTCACCTGCTCTGAAACTCCTTCTCCATAGCGAAGCAAAGTCACAAAATGCTCACAGTTGTTGACAAATATGTCATACTCCACCTCCTGGCCAATAACAAACTCTGACCGTTGTATGACTTCTTCCACAGGGAGAGGGGAGTATGTTTCATCGTATTTATTGTTTATTCTATACGTGTCATTTCCCGCAACATCCTTCAAGAGCTGCATCTTCACCAGGGCCTTTCTGCTGAATACAGACTTGGCGCTTGTAAATGCTGCAGGAATGCCATCTTCTATAAGGAGAATTCTGGTTAGCAAGATAGATTGACCTGGCCCAGTGAACTCCAATGCCATCTGAAGACTCTGGAAGTGCAGGGAGGACTAAACCCAGCTGTGCTCCTAACTTACCATCAACCAGCAACCACTTCATCCTACCAGCCTCAAGCTCTCATTCTGTAATTTATCAATAACACTTAATACTGTATGAGTGAGAATACAAGAAAACTTTCTGAAAATTTACATCTACTCATAGAATAAATTGGGTGAGAAAACTCTATCCATTCTTGAGGAATAAGTTCTCTATCAATCAATATGATTACTACAGATCTTGATATGTTTCTAACATACTATAGATAAGATCGTTGCTCACTTTTTCTATAAAGTAGGCTCCTTTTCAGCATCTGAACCCTTCCAAACTAATACCGTTGGGTCGTAGCAATAGTGCATTATGATCAGTAGTCTCGTCCTAGCATCTAAATTGCACCTTACCCCCACCTCCACTTTTCTACATTTATTCTTTCAACTAGGCTTCAATTTGGGTCCAATCTGAAACCTGCATGGTATCCTAGTCCTCTGAGGTGTCAGCTAGTGTCAGGCTGGGGCCAAACTTTTGTCTTGCCAGTTCCTTTGGCCAAAGAACTAAGTTTTGAACCTGAACCTAATATAGTGGACACTGTCTGCTAGATGTGGCCCATGCTGTGCCCTACCCTCCTGTTACAATGCCCCAAGCCCCACCACTCCACCTTACTGCCTCTATTGATAAGCATTTGCCCAGACTGCCAGGAACCTTTGTTTCTGGCCTACCACTGTCAGTATCTGAGGCTGGACAGATGAGTCCTCAGTGTTCGGTCTAACACCAGGACCAGGTCCTTCTCCATATGCCCAAGACTGCTATGCTTGGCCATGGTTCAAGAAAATCATGGGAGGAAGGGCCTCTATATAACCAGTGGTTAGACACTTTCCCTTTTAGTAATGACTAAAAGTAAACTTTCTTTTCCACTCTTCTTTTTTTCTATCTTCTAAGCTTCTTTGCACTGGAGCAGCATTTCCAGTTAACATCTAACACATTGAAAGTTTTTACACATTACAAGCTCTTAGAGCACATATATCGTAGTTAGAACTAACAAACTTTGTTGGGGGCTGGTCTGATCAAATCAATTTACAGATGAGGAAATTGAAGCTTGGAGAGTAAAGTGGCTTGTAAAATATCACCTTAGTAGTTAATCACAGCAACAGGAATGGAGTTTCAGCCTACAGGATCAGAGCTCAGAGCTTGAACCACATTAATATGGAGCTTAAGACATGAAAATAACAAACAGCATCAAAATCTCATATTATTTTCCAGATGCGAAGACTGCAGAGATAATGTAGAGGATTACTTAGTGTTAATGACTAGATTCTGCAGAGACTAACGGCTCTGTATCATATTTGCCATTTCCAACATTCTAGAACAAGAGGCAAATATCTTAAAATGTCGCAAAAACTGCTTTGTCAAAAATTCTCAGAAGTTCCCAAGATAGTAAAACTTAGGCCTATAAACATTTCTCTTTTAAGTTATCTCAAGGAAATAATAACAGGCTATTTGTTATTTACGTACATTTTTCCCTAATAAATAAATTAATTTGTGCTCATTTCTAAATATTTTAAAAATATAGCATAAACATGTAAATATAAATCACCTATTATCCCACCACCCAGAAATAACTACTATTATTATTTTGATGTACTTCTATGTCTTTTATTAACATATGTGTATACATGTGTGCATGTGTGTGCATTCATTTATGTATATATTATTTCTTTGCAAACTGAGTAACATATTGCATATTGAATTTCTATAAGCAAATATTTATATTTATTTTCAAATAAATATTACTTCAAGATTATCTCTCATGTAATTAAACATATCCAGAAATATGATCTTATTTTTTTGAGGAAGACTGGCCCTGAGCTAACATCTGTGCCCATGTTCCTCTATTTTATATGTCGGATGCCTGCCAAAGCATGGCTTGATAAGCAGTGTGTAGGTCTGTGCCTGGGATCCGAACTGGCGAGCCCTGGGCCACCAAAGCAGAGGGCATGAACTTAACCACTATGCCACCAGGCCGGCCCCTAGAAATATGATTTTTAATGGCTGTTACTGTGGCTTTTGTTTTTGTCTATCACTCCATCCCACCACTGCCTCCTTCTTTCTGCAAAAGACCCTGTCTACGCCAATCATAGTATGCCATTCCCCTGGACACAGAGATGGTCCAGCAATGGGCAGGGGACCCCCAGTGGACCAATTAGTGTTGTTCTCCATGATTTTTCTAACTACAGTGGACACGGATTAGCTCTCTCTCCTGTTGGGTCACACAACTGTAAGAACGAGAGCATAAGGACGCTGATGGTCATCAGTTTAGCTTCTTAGAGAGTCATAGCCTACGAGAATGGAGACACTGAGAGAAAAAGTATGCAGATGTGAGACAGAGTCTTGATAGTGTTCCGACCCCTCATCCAGGCACCCCTGAGGCCAGCATCATCTCTCCCCTTTCTACAGTTTCCCTCAGTATAGGAATGAAGTTGCCTTTTTGCTTAAGCTAATTTGAGTTTGATTTCTGTTACTTGCAACTAAAAATTCTCTCAAACACAGATACCTAATATTCTGTGGTTAAATCATAATTTATTTATTTATTCCCCTATTGAACATTAAGCCATTGTCTATTTTTTAAACGATTACAAATGAGATAAAAGTGAATACCCTTATACAAAAATGTTAGTCTACATCTCTCTCAAATTTCCCAAGAATAGACTCATAGAAGTACAGTTACAGGGCCAGAGCATATGAATTCTTTTAAGACTCTTAAGATATGTGTACCGTTAAATTGTTTGTGTGAATGATTTTATCAACTTATATTTCTATCAACAATATCCTTGCGTTCATTTCATTATACCCTTACCAACACTGATTGTTATCATTTTTTTAACCTTTGCTAATGTGATAGGCATAAAATCTGTCGTTTTATTTTACAATTCATAGATGACTCAAAAGTTGAAGCCTGTAAAGATGAGTATTGGCTTTTGCTTTTCTTCTCCAAACTGTTCCCAATTCTTTACCCACTTGTTTGTTGGGATTTGGGTGTTTGCTGTCCCCTTGGCCTGAGAAAAATCTGTCTCCAAATATCATCTCCCTGGTTTCCTCACCTCTTTCAAGTCGTTCTTCAAATGTTACCTTCTTAGGAGATTTTTCTGACCACCTCATTTAAAACTGCAGAACCCTCAGCACTTCCTATCCTGTTTCTCTGGTTTATTTTTTCCATATCACTTGTCTCTCTTCTAATGCTGCTTTCTGTATTTTATCCATGATCTCTCTCGCCACTGGAATATAAGCTCTATCATTCAGGAAGACGTTTATGTACCCCCAGCACCAAGAATAACATTTGAGGGGTGGGCCCCGTGGCCGAGTGGTTAAGTTTGTGCCCTCCACTTCGGCAGCCCGGGGTTTCGCTGGTTCGGATCCTGGGTACAGACATGGCACTGCTCGTCGGGCCATGCTGAGGCGGGTCCCACATACCACAACCAGAGGCACTCACAACCAGAATATACAATTACGTACTGGGTGGCTTTGGAGATAAGAAGAAGAAAATAAAAGAACATTGGCAACAGATGTCAGCTCAGGTGCCAATCTTTAAAAAAAAAAAAATAGCATTTGGCACATACTGGGTAATCAAAAAATAGACATTTAATGAATTGAAATAATCTATTTGTGTGATATATAAAGACATTGAATCTTGTCATGTTTGTGGTGAATATTTTCCCCAGCTATTTACTTTTTAATTGTGATTTTTTTAATCCAGAGGTTTTAAATTTTAGTGTTAATTGCTCTTTATGATTTCTTTAATGCCACTTTGGTCTTAGAATGTCCTTCCTTAAACCTAGATCAGGTAGATTTACCTACTGTCTACATTTTATTTCTATCTTGTTTTGTTTTATGATTTCACTTTATAACAAGAAAACTAAAGAGGTCCCAGGAGCCAGTGGAACAAACCTTACCTATAGGTGCCATGTTGATAACATAACCGTCACCCAAGTACAGCGCCCAGTGCTGATAGCCAGGACGAAACACTTCAATCAAGTCCCCTGGCTGGGGGTTGCCAGGGTACTTCAAACTAAAGCAATCATTGAACGCCATCTGCAACGACAGACACACAGAAGATCTAGCTGATACAACTCGGTAAAAGAAAATCAGTTTAAGACTTCCGTAGAAGCGTAGGGATACAGAATTTATTGGGATTGCCTTCCTTATTAAAGACTTACACTCACACCATTGTCCTTTACTTTGAAGGATTCCAACACTGAATTGTGTGTACACAAGTAGACAAATGGAGAAGGAATTTGTCTGCTATTGCATAATTTCCTACAGCAATTCTTCTCATCCTGATCAATTCCACCGCCCCTTTATTAAGATCAGCATTTTATAATTCTCCCTTTAAATTCAGAAATTCATGGATAATATAATTTACCTCTACATAAAATTTCAAAAATATTCATATGACGTCCTATTTGGAATGGAAAGGGGAGGTAAATTTATAATAATATCCGTTTTACTATGTAAATGCTCAGTCCATGACTACACAAAAAGATTTAATAGAGCGTGTATATGCTGTACTCACTTAGCATGAAAAAGTCAGGATCCAGAAGCAGAAGATAAGAAGGCGTTCAGCCTTGCATATGCAGCATAGTAAAATCAAAGAGCAGAAATATGGGTGGACACCAATATTGTGTACAAAAAATAATCTGTAATGCAAAATTTACTGTCTCATTTAATTTAAGCAGAGGTAAGTTCTGGGCTCAGATGAGCATCTAGCCAGATATTCAGGCATACTACAGGATACGAGATGTTTCTTCCTCGTACCAAACTGTGCTTTGCAGGTCTGAGCACTCTGGCCTTCACCCACGAATTATCTGTAAAAGCCCTTTGTCATTGTGACAACCACAAACACCCCTACAGATTTCCACCACTCCCGTACTGCCCACTTACTGTCTGAATCCTCATTTATTGATTCCAGAAACAATGCAAAGTGGTCAATGTAGAAGGGAGACAACTTGGAAGGTTGGGGAGTTCATCATATTGATGAATATGTCTGAAAATTCTAAGTTTGGTCAGTTTTTTTTTTCCTTTTAAATCAATACTTTTTAGAAAGAACGTACAAGTCTCTGACAGTTGATTTTTATGGAAGGTTACATTTTCTATGTATGGCACGGAAGTAGAATGACTCAGCGAGAGGGAGTTATGTACATTCATTGATAATCAAAAGGGGATTTAGTGCTATGTCTATGTTGAATCTCTAATTGGCAACAGCGTGTTCCTCATCATCTCTCCCTCTATTATAGCTATGTACTCTCATTTACAAAATAAATCCAAGTGCCAGAAAGGGGAACTTCCAAATCATCTAAATTATAATTATAATAGCACGGGCTAAGGACTTGGGAATACAGACTATCATTTTTCTGGCACTCGAAAAGTCTTTTTTACAACAATTAATATAGGGAGGGTGTTTTTCCAAGTATGAGTATGCCATCTGTTGAAAACTTCAATCATCACACTGTCACAGAAACGTGGCCAAATGTAAGTTGTCCATCTGTCGAAAAAGAACTATTAAAACAACTTTACGGAAACATCAAGTCTAACCACCCTCTCAAATATGTTTGCATCTTATTAATACGGCAGTTCACAATTTGGCACATGGGTACTAAAAGGAAAAATAGATAATCTATGACGATATAAACACACTTCTCGTGAACAGCAGTCAGCAAGCGTACACAGCTGCCTACTAGAATCCAGAGACGCAGCCAAGCTTACAATAATAACCATCATTTAAACAGAGAGCACTTTGTAGGGCAACACATTTTTTTGCAAATTCACTATCTCAATTCACCCTATTTAATTTTTTAAAAACCTACAGCTATTTGAGTTTATGGTGTTATCATCTTATTTTAGATAAAAAGCTACAGTAGCAAACGCCAACTTCTGGAAGATACTCACCGAAGTGCTTATCAAATAAACAGGGGAAAAGAACTGGCCCAGGTGTTAAAGATGTGAGCTCTTGTCTCAGGTCTTCCGCTTGTTAACGTGCTAGTTCTGTCACTTTGGGCAAGTCCATTCAAACTGCCCGAGTCTCAGTTTGCTCATTTTGAAGGCAGGCATAAGAGTATAGAGCTAACTGGTTTTTCTCAAAAAGCTGTTACAAGCAATATTTCATGAACTGGGTGAAAGCTGTTGCAAACGCTTCGTGAACTGGCAAAAGCTACCCAGGCGGATGGCGAGAGGGAGGTAGCCATTTGTAAAGGTTGAGATACTGGTTCACGGCTCATGAGTGATTTTAGTTCCTGATCCTCTCTTTCCACCATGACAATGCTGCAGAATGGATGATTCCACTGAAAATTGTAATATATTTAACACATCTTCAATTCTGACAGATAGTTCATAAACTGCTGTGCGAATTGTGTGTTAATTGATTTCATGAAGCCTGTCATATTTAGAAAGAAGGATGACAGGACAACAAGGGAAGCTTTCACATGAGTAACCTCTCCAGAAACTAAGGCAGGAGACCGAAGGGTAATATGTAAGGGGAAAAGTGGGTTCTGACACCAAACGCTTGGAATTACAGCAATTTACTGCGGAACGGTACTTCAGGTGTTATCCAATCCACTGCTCTCCGAACATGTTTTTAGCAGCAGGGCCATCTATCAAACTAAGCATCAGACGGACCCACAAGAATATAAAATATAAAAAGCAGCCCTGCCCTGGATGAAGTCAGGGAGAGGCATGAGAGCCCCATTTGCTCCTCACTGTTGCTGCCACTGAGGCTCCCTGGGACCCCAGAACATCTAGGAACGGAGCTTGGTGTTTAAATAGCACCCATGCAGTCCTAGTACAAGATCCTCACTCTTAAGATAGAGGAAAGAGAACCAGGCAGGTGATCTGACGTGCCTAAGGTCATAGGCTAATTTAAGGGCTTTCAACAAATGGTGCTGGAGCGATTGGACATTCATTGCCAAAAAAGAACCTTGGCCTAAGTCTCACACTTTATACAAAAAATAATTCAAAGTGGATAATGGACTTAAATGTAAAATGCAAAACTATAAAACACAGGGAAAAATACAGAGGAGAAAATCCTCAGGATCTAGGCTAGAGGAAGAATTCTTAGACTGGATACCAAAAACATTATCCATAGAAGGAAAAGCTGACAAATTGATGTCCTCAAAATTAAAAACTTTGGCACTGCAAAAAGATCCTGTTAAAAGGACAAAAAAATCAAGCTACAGAGTGGGAGAAAACATTTGCAAACCACATATCTGAGAAAAGACTAGTATCAAGAACATATAAAGAACTCTCAAAACTCCACAGTAAAAAAAGCAAAGAATATAATTAGAACATGAGCAACAGACACACTTCACCAAAGAAGAGACACAGATGTCAAGTGAGCCATGGCAAACATCGTTAGCCATGTGGGAAAGGCAGATTACAACTGTGATGAGATATGCTACACCCTATCACAATAGCTAAAATAAAAAATAGTGACAACAGAAAACACTGGCAAGGATGCAGGGTAATTGGACCACTCATTGTTGGTGAGAATATAAAATGGTACAGTCACTCTGGAAGCAGTCTGTCAATTTCTTTGAAAACTTAACTTGTGACTAACATATGATCCAGGAATTGTACTCCTAAGCATTTATCCCAGAGATTTAAGAAAAGGAAGACTTACATTCAGCCAAAGCAATCTTGAGAAAGAAGAACAAAGGTATCATGCTGCCAGATTTCAAACTATACTACAAACCTATAGTAATCGAAACAGCATGGTAATGGCACAAAAACAGGCACAGAGATGAATGGAACAAGAGAGCCCAGAAATAAATCCACGCTTACATTGTCAATTAATATACAACAAAAGAGGCAATAATATATAACGAGGAAAAGACAATCTCTTTAATAAATGGTGTTGGGAAAACTAGACAGCTGCATGCAAAAGAATGAAACTAGAACACTTTCTTACATCATATACAAAAATAAACTCAAAATGGATTAAAAACTTAAGCGTAAGACCTGAAACCATAAAACTCCTAGAAGAAAACAAAGGCAGCAAGCTCTTTGACATCCATCTTAGAAGTAGTTTTGGATCTGTTTCCTCAGGCAAAGGCAATAAAAGCAAAAATAAATGGGACTACATCAAACTAAAAAGCTTTTGCACAGCAAAGGGAACCATCAACAAAATGAAAAGGCAATCTATTGAATGAGAGAAGATTTTTGCAAACCATACAACTCAATATCAAAAAAACACAACAGCCGATTAAAAATGGGCAGTGGACCTGAACAGACATTTTTCCAAAGAAGACATACAGATGGCCAACAGACACATTAAAAGATGCTCAATATCACTAGTTATCAGGGAATCCCAAATCGAAACCACAATGAGACATCACCTCACACCTGTCAGAATGGCTACTATCAAAAAGACAACAAATAAGTGTTGGTGAGGATGTGGAGAAAAGGGAACCCTGGTATACTGGTGGGAATGTAAATTGGTGCAGCCATTATGGAAAACAGTATGGAGGTTCCTCAAAAAATTATAAATGGAACTATCCTACAATCCAGTAATTCCACTTCTCGGTATTTATGCAAAGAAACTGACAATGCTAATTTGAAAAGATATATGCACCCCTATGTTCATTACAGCATTATTTATAATAGACAAGACATGGAAGCAACCTAAATGTCCATCGATTGATGAATGGATAAAGAAGATGTGGTGTATATATATATATATATATACTTTTCCTAGCACATATATATACATATATATGTATACACACACAATGGAATATTATTCAGCTATGAAAGATAATGAAATCTTGCCATTTGTGATTAACATGGATGGACTTAGAGTGTATTACGCTAAGTAAAATAAGTCAGACAGAAAAAGACAAATACCATATGATTTCACTTATATGTGAAATCTAAAAAATAAAATAAATGAACAAACAAAACAAAACAGAAATAAACTCATAGATACTAATAACCAATTGGCACTCACCAGACAGGAGGGATGGGTGAAACAGGTAAAAGGGATTAAGAGGTACAAACTTCCAGTCATAAAATAAATAAGTCATGGGGATGTAATGTACAGCATAGGGAATTTTGTCAATAACATTATAATAACTTTGTATGGTGACATGGTTACCAGACTTGTCGCGGTGATCATTTTGTAATGTATATAAACGTCAAATCACTGTGTTGTACACTTGAAACTAACATAATATTGTATGTCAACTATTCTTCAATTAAAAAACAAGTTGCTCAGCATGGTCAAGAAATGGATCCTAAGATACATAATAATTTTTAATTGATAAATGTAATTAAAACATATAACTTTAGTAAAGGAAGTTTTATTTAATAAAATAGTGCTCCTGAATTTGACAAAAAGACACATTCACACAAAAACCTATACACGAATGTTCAGGGCAGCTTATTCATAACAGCGCCAAACAGGAAACAAGCCAGGTGACCTTCAGCAGGTGAACAGTTAAAGCATGGTACAGCCATGCCATGAAATCTTACTAAAGAATAAATGGAGCAAACGATTGTCGATACATCCAACACCTGGATGCATCTTCAAAGAATTATGCTGGAAAGAAAAAAGCCAATGCCAAAAGGTTACATACTGTATGATTCTATTTATATAACATTTCAAAATGATTGGTCCTGGGGTTAAGAGGTGGTGAGAGGGAAGTGGATGCGGCAACAAGAGGGAGACTAGTGGTGAAGGAAATGTTCTGCATCAAGATCATGTCAGGGGGCCAACCCTGGGGCTGAGTGGTTAAATTCACATGCACTGCTTTGGCGGCCCGGGATTTTGCTGGTTCAGATTCTGGGTGCAGACATGGCACTGCTCATCAAGCCATGCAGAGGCGGCGTCCCACATAGCACAATCAGAGGCACGCATAACTAGAATATACAACTTTGTACTGGGGGGCTTTGGGGAGAAGAAGAAGAAGAAAAAAAAACAAGATTGGCAACAGACGTTAGCTCAGGTGCCAATCTTTAAAAAAAAAGATTATGTCAATGTCAATATCCCAGTTGTGATATTGTACTCTAGTTTTGCAAGATGTTACCTTTGGGGGGAACTGGGTAAAGGGTACAAGGGCTCTCTCTGTCTTATTTCTTACAAGTGCATGTGAATCTACAATTATCTCAAAATAAAAACTTTAATTAAACAAAGAGAGACCAATGTAATTTTTCTACAGAGCACGGAAGAGGACCAATATGTGGAAGTTACGCTGAAGCAGTTTTTACCTGTATGTGGGATCCAGCAATGGATGAAGCACCTTGTGCAGACAGCAGTCTCTGCCACAGGGAAGGTTTAAACACAGTCAGGGGGACAAAAATAACATCTCCCTGGTGTGAGGGAGTTAGGGTAAGGAGGCTGTCCAAGGTCCCTGCAACTTTAAAGTTCTCTCTCATTCTATTTCCCAAAAGCCATGCCAGGTGTAATCCTCAATCAATACCAAAAAGTAGACATCATTATTTCCCCCATTTTAAAGATGAGGCACCCGACATTCACAGCAGGTCAGGAACTCACCCAAAGTCACATGGCCGGAAAGGGCAGAACCCACACGTGGACTCAGATTGGTCTACTTCCAAGGTCAGCTCCTAACTCTGCCTGCTCCTCCCCATGTACACACTTCTGCCTCCCTCGCTGACATTTCTGCAGCCATCCTCACACGTTGTGAGACTAGCTAACGACTAGGAGCTGACAATTAGGATCACCAGTTTATACAGGAGGAAACTGAGACTCAGAGGAGTTAAATGTCAGACCTAAAGCCACGCAGGTGGTAAGTGACAGAACTAGACCTCAATTCCAGGTCTGCCTTCTTGCTCCAGACGCCATGTTCCCTCTTTATATCACTGATTAACATCACTAACCAAAGGAAATGCTACTAAACATCATTTCGCCTTTTTCCTCTTCTCAAATACCCATCAGACAGAGATGCTACAAAAGCATACAGAATATATGTTCCGTATAACAGAAAGTTTTTAAACATTCATAACCAAAACCAGTGAGTAATGGGAAGTAGAGCCTTGCTGGGGAACCTCTGTTCTTCTCTCATAGGGGAGATGCCAAGGTGGGGTTAGAAAAATCTAGAAGGTGCCCAGATTCAGACCGCAGGCAAATGGCTATACCCTGTCGATTTGGGGAATTTGATTTACAAGGACCACATCTACTCATTTCATTCAGGCACACATATTAATATACTGCTTCATAAATATGAGATAACAAAACCAATTAAAGATACATTTATAAAGTTCTCTACTGCAATCTGTTGTGTGTCATCTTTAAGGTAAAAATACTTCATTTTAACAGTTCACCTACACAAAATTGTTTCACTAGTTTATAATAAACAGTAGCATGAAGGTAAGTCTGTAATCTTTGTGCAAGAAATTTCCCGTTCCAACTGCCAGAACAGGCTATCCTGTTTGTAGCTCCATGTTGGTCCCTGGGAATGCATCAAGAGAAATAACTGCCCCCTCACAGATAGGCACATGCTGATTAACTGCCACTCCTGACCATGAGGCCACTTGTGTTACAGGAATACTAAGAGTGTTGTTTCGCAAACTGCTCCAAGAATGCTATTGGAAGTCTGAAACACCATCACAGGCCATCAATAGTCCAGCAGTCTCCCAATTCGATTTGGACCATTTCCCACTCCAGCTATATTTTTCATCCGCAGTCCTGCTGTTCTGAGAGGGCTCCATGAACCCCTGTGCTCCTAGATTGGCTAATCCACAGACCCTCAGAGAGTTGCAAGGATCCTCCGGGCCAAGACTATCACTCGACAGCTGAGGGTTCCACCTCCCAGCCAAATGAACCATCCTCAGCCACTGTACCGTCATTCTCTGCTTGGAGACCACCCTGAGGCTCCTCCATACTCACTCCCCACCCTGCCCCCTCTATAATCTTGGGCTCTTTATTCATCGCTACATTCTAGGCAAACCAAACTACTCACTATTCCTCAAACTCTCCTGGAGTTTTGTTGCTAACACTGAACTTCCTACCTGGAATGCACAGCCCAGTTCCAAATGCCCCCAGGTGGCCCACTCTTAAAGATCCAGGCCAGATGCCCCCCCCCCCCAAGGTCTTCCTCCAGTCAGCCAGAAATGGCATCTCCTTGGGAGTTTCCACTGCATGTTGGATCTAAGGCCCAGCGCGTTTCTACTCCTGCGTCAGTTACTAGTGTCTGGGGAATTTTTTCCTCTGCTCGATATGGAGGACTGGTTCTTGTTTGTCTCTACACCCTCAGTTTGTAGCGGAGTGTCTGGCACAAAAAACCTGCCCAGAAAATGTTTAAGGAATGAGGAGCCCAAGCCAAGGGAGGGCGGAGTGGACGAGTTTTCCTAGCACATAAATCGTATTAACAGTCCTGAAGGCCAAAGTAATATCACCATCTGTATTTCCAAAATCTAATATTTTATAATAATAATCACTTGTAGTATTGTTCATATACGCTTCAGGGAGGATGGTAGGTTTAAAACGCCTTGGTAAGCAAGAACAGGTTTCTAGTCCGGTTCTGCCACTTAATAGCTGTGTGACTTGGGGAAGGAGTCCCTCATTCTCTGAGGACTCAGTTTCCCTATTCGTAAAAAGGAGGGGTTGGGGTTAGATTAGATGCTCTCTACTGATCCTTGGAGCTTTCCGACAGTTGGTTCAAACAAGGCTGTCTGGGAGCCTGAAGTCCTCCCTCCCTATCCCCCGCACACCTCACTCAAGCCCGGGTCGTCCTCCCCCACCGGCGGCAGCTGCGGGGCTCCTGGGGTCGCCCTCCTGTTAGCAGCCGCGGGCCGATTCCATCTGCTCCGGGGGAAGGTCAGGGCGGCAGCCACCGACACCGCTCAGGGCCGCCTGCAGCGCTAACGCCAGCCCACCGCGCGGGGACGCCCTGGACCCCGCCGCCGCCGCGCACGCTCGCGGCCCCCGCCCCCCGCCACGGCCGGGGACGGGTCCTCCCGCCCGTACACAGCCACCCCACCCCCGCACACACGCCGCACCCTCCTCACCCGAGGGGCCCCGACGCGACCCCTGCCCTCCGCGCGCACAAAGACACCCACCCTCCCAGCGGCTGAAGCGCAGCCCCAGCGCAGCAACTAACCAATCGCAGCCCTCCTGGCCGCTGGGACGCTCCTGCGTCAAACTTTCCTGGTACCAAGGGCTGTGCTAGGTGCTGCGATTATACGGTTAACTCGTCCTGTTGAGCCCAGAAATGTTCGTGTACAGTCATGAATACACACTATTCCCACTGGAAGTACGCCCCCTCCTAGCTCGACGCAAATTCTTTTAAGGCGGCGGAACGGATGCCGGTCCCCGCGCCACAGGAAAGCATCTCAGTCTTTGTCTCTGCGAACGTGGGAGGAAGGAGTGGCCTTAAAAAACCTCCTTGCTTCCAACCACACACAAGCCTACACAATATGTGCTTGTGAGCCTGATTCATCGCCCAGGGCTGTGAGGACACATGTGGACCCCACGTCCCATAGGACCCCTCCCTGTCACGCACCTCCAGGCTAAGATCAACTTCGGTGGGAAGAGGGGAGGAAGGAGCTAGGAGAAAGGGAGGGTGGGCCAGCCCTTGGACCCCCCAGCTGTCAGTTTCCGCCTGTGGGAAATTTACCTGGCTCCAGATGGGGCCTTCATTAAAGTCAAGATTCTCTCAGGCAGCCTATTGCCCTCCCCACCTCCCCTGCCCTGCACCCCCAAAAGAGGTCTAGTTCTAGACAGACTGGCAGAGCAAGTCTCTTATTCAGCGTGCCTTGGGAGCATGTGACAGAGCGGGGCCTAACTGCCTCTGTTTCAGGCCAGGTAGGCCAGCAGAGGCCTCCAGGAACACAGCCATGTGAGTTTAAAAATAAAACTGGGCATGAGGAGTATCCTTTTTCTCATTTCTAAATACGGAAGGCCGGGAATACTAACCAGCTAAGGAAGGAAGGCCTGGCGGACTGCTCCGTGAACTTTTTGGGGCTCTGCACAGGACTTCTTTTCAAACAAGTCATAACCTAGATTTTAACTCTGATGTAAATGGAATCTCAGCTAAAAGGTTTTTTTCCCCCCTACTGATTCAAAGGCCGAAATAGCTCACTAATTTTGTGTGTTTTGTCACAACGGGATAAGAACTACCTAAAGATGTGACTGCCTTTATATAAGGATCAGGTTCTGTTACGTAAGTTAAAGCTGACTCTGAGCGGCATGAAACTGAGGGTCTGGCTTTGGCACCTTTGGAAACGCAGAGAATGGAGAAAGACATTGACAGCGTGCAAAATGTAGATATAATTATTGGCAAAGTGGAAACTAGAATGCTTGAGAGGCTGTAGCTTTGGTTTTCTGTGAGCTAATATTTTTCTTACATGTTCCCTATCTAATACATTTTTTAGAATTATAAACTGAATCAGATATGCCTTTCAGTACCCTTTTAATGTCTCAAAGAGAAAGCCGGAAACAGGTATTTGCTTTATGTTCCCCAACTATTTCAATTGAGTTATCACGGGAGGAAGTGGTTCGTGATTTTATACAAGAGAGTTATTGTGACCATTTATAAAGCCGTCCTGCTTATGAGCTAAATTTATTATGTTTGCCAGGTTAATCTGTTTTCTCTAATCGGACACTTAATCATCCAGTCTCCCCTGCATTATGGATTCATGACTGTGAACTGAGGAGGGCTGCTCAGTCAGGGCAAGATGATAAATGATCTTTTCATTTTGAGGGGTCTTTGTGATTAAATGCATCATAATAGAATTAAAATGAAATAAATCTTGTAATTTTACTTCTAGATCCCTGCCAGGTAGAGATAAAATGCATTCGGTTAAGAGTAAACTCAATTTGATGCCCGAATGGAATTTGTAGGAGAAACAAGCTCTGGAGTTCAGGAAGGCTCTGAGTTCTCCATTCATTTCTACACATTGGAGGGAGAGTTAATCACTTGGTGGGACTCTGTGGATGAGCGGCTCAGAATTAAAATTTCCATTTAGAAAGAATGTGGAATTAGCCTTGGGCAGTAAGAGCCAAAGTCTGTCTGAATCTAGGGTTGTAATCCTGGGCTCTCCAGAGCTGCACGTGGGATGCCATGGGAGCAGATGTTGGATTACAACGGAAGAACTGGTTCTCACGATTTTGGCTATTATACTAAGGGAAGCACCAGGTGATTGGCACTATCAGTTGCTGCCTAGTTGGTTTGAAAGGCTTGAAAGATATTGAAATGACCATAATGGAGATGATTTAATTGTGCTTGTAAAATGAATAAAGTCCACGTACCAGGAAAAGCCCTGCAAGGTAACAAGAGTCATTATTTGCCTTTTTAACACATGGAGTCTAAAACTGATTGGCTTGGGTGATGTTAGGGGGAGCCCTCAAAACAACCCTATGTTTTTGTGCATATTTTATTTATTTATTTGGTGAGAAAGATTTGCCCTGAGCTAACATCACTGCCAATCCTCCTCTTATTTTGCTTAAGGAAGGTTAGCCCTGAGCTGACATCTGTGCCAATCTTCCTCTACTTTGTATGTGGCACTCCTCCACATCATGGCTGATGAGTAGAGCAGGTCTGCACCCGGGATTCGAACCCGCGAACCTGGGGCCGCCAAAGAAGAACGTGCAGAACGCTAACCACTTGGCCATGGGGCTGGCCCCCCTTTTGTGCATATTTTACAATTAGTAAAGTACTTTCCTATCCTTTGTCTCATTTGATCCTGACAATAAAGCTGTGTCTGCTCAGGTTCCGGCAGGTGTTCTGAGGCCTGAGATGTGGAGCTCCTCCCTCAGGGGGTCCGGGGGTTAGGACTAAAATCAGGCCTCTTTGTTGAGAGCTCTTCCTTCTCTCAGACTCCTTCTTTTATTAGGCAGTAAAAATATAGTCTTTCTTTTAGCTGAAGAAACCACAAGAACAAAAGACACGCACAAATACAAAGTGAATGAGACCTAGCGCAAAAATGGTCTTTGGAAAGACCTTAACTCAGGTATTTGCCAAGATGATACAGAGGTTGCTGGCTCCAGGAGCTTAGTAAGTAAGTGAGAGTTGAGACAGTCATTCAAGTAGTTCCAACTCTGCCCCCCAAAATCCATGCTGTTATAGTAAAAGCTTTTTTCTTGCCTTGAATATCCAGGCAACATGTCTGCTCAGATTGGACTTTGGTACAAACTGCGCAAGGCTCCCTTTCAGTCTGCTCTGTACCTTCTTTGTCAATACGACTGGAACCAGAAATCGGTTCCCTACAAATTCCTCATGTAGGGCGCCTTCAGGCTCTGTGCTGTCTCTGTGACTGCTGCGTCCCAGTGATCATGTGCATATGAAATGACGAAGCTCAGTAAGGTAGGCAAGTGTATGGGGCAGTCCAGGGAAGAGGTGGAGAAAAGAGTGAGTTCACGGAGCCCAGGTTAGAGGCGAGGAAACCTGTCAGCATGTAGCCAGGAAGGAAGGAAACGGGCATGCCTTCTAGAGAAGCTGCCTGCGTTCTGCCCTGGAAGAAGACAATGGAAAAGCCCTGGAGAGTAAGTCAGGAGTCTTGGGTTCTAATCTCATTTCTGCCACTTGCTAGCTGGGTGACACGGGCACACATTCCTTAAACGTTCTGAGCCTCAGTTATACACGTGTGAATTGGGAAAAGTAGTAACATAGCCTGCCATCTTCACAGATTTGTGAAAAGGTCTTTTAAGTATACAAAAAGCTTAATATGTGTAAGAAAGACTAAATGCAAACTATGATTGGTTGATGGATATAATGCAAGGGTATCCTTGGAAGGGACACTATGTTTCACCATATTCAGGAAGAGAAATGGCTAAATATAGACAGAATATTCCTACTCCTACTTTCCCTATTAGCCACTTTCCATTTGAAATTCAGAGAAAGTTGTCTTATTTATTAATTGTAACATTTATGTAGCATAAATATCTGTCACTTAAAAGTGATACTGACAATGTCGTTAAGCCTTCACTGTCTTTTATTAGGCTAATAAATAAAAAGCACATCAGTAAAAAGAGGCCACAAATACAAGTGACTTCAGGAACTTTGCCCTAAGGGGAAGCCACACAATGCCTTTTGGAAAAGGTACTCCTGACTTGGTCCCCTATAAAATGCTAACTTTCTGCACACAATCTTAAAGCACAAGTGTCGACAGGACTCTTGGTGACAAGAAAAGCGATAGTAAATGTGCCTTAGCACTAAAATGCCCGTATCCATGGAAACCTGTGAAGTTCTGTAAGCACACAGGCACACGGCCTACAGTATTTATTGAAGGAAGGGCTGAGGCAGCGAGCGGGGTTATTGCTGAGAAAGCTGATGGATGACTGGGAGCTGCTCAGTACAGGCCTGGGTGTTTTTCCCCTGCAAAATGTGATTACAGAGAAATTCAGAAATCTCAGACATTACAGAGAGAAACATGTTTGTGTATTTACATGTGCTTATATCTCCCAGAATACAGTGAGTTAAGTCAGATTTCTATCAGAAAAAGCTTGAGAAACCATCGGCATTTCCCTCACACCTAAATTGATTGGTAGGGACATTCAAATACTCTCTAGATTTTCCATGTGCGCAGATCCAGACATTTCTCGAATGCTGGGAGAGATTGCCACAAGTTTTTATCAAACGGATTATCCCTGGGAATTTAAATGTGTTCCTGGCCAGTGTTTCCTAATGTTTAATGGCTTTAAAGGTAAAGAGCATAATACATTGGAGGGAAAGAATCATCTACGGATATCTGAAGTATTTGTATAGCCAAGGACCAATATTGCAATAAAATAAACAACTAATGCTATTTGTAGAGGCATATTCACACAGTGCTCTATTTTTTTTTCTTTTTTTGAGGAAGATTAGCCCTGAGCTAACATCTGCCACCAATCCTCCTCTTTTTGCTGAGGAAGAGTGGCCCTGAAGTAACATCTGTACCCATCTTCCTCTACTTTATATGTGGGACGCCTGCCACAGAATAGCTTGCCAAGCGATGCCTTATCCGGGATGCGAACCAGTGAACTCTGGGCCACCAAAGTGGAATGTGTACACTTAACCGCTGCACCACTGGGCCAGCCCACAGTGCTGTGTTTTTTAAAACACATATATTGTCTCATTTAGTCCCTTCATCAATGCTGATGGGTTTTATTATCCCCGTTTTTCATTCCACTGCCACGTCCTGAATTCTTTCTCAAATATTATTCTACTTTTTAATGATTTAGAAATGGTCTGTGTTTTGGTTGAAATACATTAAAACAGGTAAAATTATTAATAAGTTCTTAAAACTCCTTTGATTTTTTTCCTCACAAGAATTTTCTCTTTAAAAATTTTTTGTATTTGGTTCTCTAAAGATGTGCCGTTCAGTATGGTAGCCATTTGCCCTTGTGGCTACTGAGCACTTGAAATGTGCCTTGTGTCATAGGTTGAAATGATAATATTTGAATTTCTTTGATTTAAGAAAATACATGACTTTAATTTCACCTGTTTCTTTTTACTTTTTTATTATGTTTTCTAAAATATTTAAAGTTATATATGTGTCTGGCATTGTCTTTCTATTGACAGCACTGCTCGAGTGAAACTGTCCAGAGCCTTCAGGAGGGGTCTATTTTGGATCATTTTTTAGTATCCCAGACTCATTCAGTCTTGTAATTGACCCATCTTGCTTTTCATCTGAATAAGGAGATTAGCAGCATTGATTGCTTTCACCTAAAAAGAGTGCTTTAAATTATCCTTCTCTTTCTGGGCCAGGTTTCTCTCCTTTTCTCCCATGAAATTCTTTTTTTCTTTTTTTGGTGAGGAAGATTGGCCCTGAGCTAACATCTGTTGTCCATCTTCCTCTTTTTGCTTGAGGAAGATTGTCTCTGTGCTAAGATCTGTGCTAGTCTTCCTCTGTTTATGTGGGATGGCACTACAGTATGGCTTGACCAGCCATGCGAGGTCTGCGCCTAGTATTCAAACCTGCAAACCCTGGGCCTCCAAAGTGGAGTAGTGATCTTAATCACTATGATATCAGGCTGGCCCCTCCCATGCAATTCTCATGGCAAAATCCCTGTAAGCAAATCAACCCTCTTCTCCTTTATCTTTGCTGCCAGAGAGGCAAGGAGGCAGAGCACGTGCTCCTGTGAAACCCCGTAAACCCCACCGAAGCAGTGCCCACGGTTTGTGAGGGAAGGCACGCTGGATGCCAGACAAAGGCTGATAAACACCTAGGAAGAGAGTACTGCCCTGTGTTGAAAATGGCTCAGCCGCTTCCACCTGCGATGGGAAAAGAGCTGAAGCTATTTTGTGTTATCATCTTGTGTTATTATTGTAATCCACACTCAGCTTGCCCTCTGAGTTGTCATCTCAATACTCACTAACGTGCTGTGGGACTTTGTCAACTCGTTTAAGCCATCTGTGCCTCAATTTTTTTTTTTTAATTCTATTATATTTTTAACGGAGTTTAATATTAAGTAAATTTTCTAGACAAACCCTTGTCTGAGAGTTTATAATGATTCAAGATTCTAATGGCTCAGTTTGAAATCATAAAACCAGAAAGAAAAGAACATGTGAAGAAATAATAGTTTTGCTCCCAGTTACATCAGGAATACTTTGAGCTGCAAGTAAGAGGACATCACTTTAATAGTGGCTGAAACAAGAGGAGTTTATTTTTCTCATAGAGTAAGAAGTCTCAAGGTAGATCCTTGTTGGAATCATACAGGTATTCAACCATCAGCAAATCCTGGTGGTTTGACCCTCAAAATACATCTAGAATCTAAGCTTTTTCTCTGCCTCCACCACTTCCACCCGTGGCACACCACCATCGTCTCTTGCGGTAATTTTCTAACTTGTCTCCCTTTTTCCTCCCTAGCTCTCCTTTAATGTCTTCCATAGCCAACAGCCAGAATGGGTTTTCTTTGACTACCAGAAAGGTAAAATTTAAGTACCGTGTTGCTCCCCTACTCAAAATCCTCCAATGATTTCTTACATCCTTCAGAATGAGGCCTAAAAGCTTTAGCACAGCTTTCAAGTCTCTCAATGGTCTGGAGGCCTGTGATCTCTCTTATCTCATTCCCTTCATTCTCCCTGTGGCTCCCTCAGTCCTGGCCTCCTTGGTCTTCCTGCTGCTCCTTGAATATGCTGAGCAGGTTTTCCCTCAAGGCCTTTGCATATGCTATTCCCTCTTCCTGGAGCACTCTTTCATGCCCCTCCCCCAACCCCAAATATCTTCATGACTTGCTGCCTCACTTCCTTAAGCTCTCTCAAGATTACTTTATCAGACAGACCTTCCTTTATCAATCTATATAAAATATTACCTCCATCACTCTGCAGATCCCTTATTCTTCTTAATTTTTTTACCATAGCTCTTAACTCTAGCTGACATATTATATATTTATTATTGTGTCTTTTCACTCCTACTAAAATGTAAGCTTCCTGTAAGCAGGGGTGTTGTTTATTTTGTACATATGAATCCCCAGCACTAGCAGAGTGCCTGGCACATGATAACCATTCAACTAATAATTATTGAATGAATACTTCAACAACTGAATGATATCAAGTCCCTCTGTTAGTGTCTCTGCAATTCCCTTGGCCTTCTCCTCCTTACTGCAAGATGGCTGCAGCAGCTCCCACCATCACACCTCACACAACCACCTTCAGAAGTAGGAAGCAGTGGGGACAGAGCCGTTTTCCTCCTGAACTTCTCTCTTAATAGGGAGACAAAAAGCTATCCTAAAATCTTCTGGAAGACTTCCCTTTATATTTTGTTGACTGGAACTGAGTCAGGGGCTACCCCTATATGCAAGAGAGCCTGCAAAAGTAAAGATGTGGCTTTGCCAGCCTTTAGAGAGGGAGACAGGGAAGAGAGAATAATATGATTAATAGAACCACCATGCCTATAAAATGCCATGCTTAGCACACCCCAGTTACATCACATGGCTTATTAAAGATGTGGCAAACCGTGAGATCCGGAAGCAGTCAGTACAGCATTTTCACCCTCTAATGCTCCTGTTTGATTTTGGTTTTGGTTTTGGTGAGGAAGATTGACCCTGAGCTAACATCTGCACCAGTATTCTTCTATTTTGTATATGGAACACCACCCTAGCATGGCTTGATGAGTGGTGCATAGGTCTGCACCCCGGATCCGACCCTGCAAACCCCAGGCCGCCAAAGCGGAGCACAAGAACTTAACCACTATGTCACTGGACTGGGCTCGTGCTCCTGTTTTTCCCACCTTTCACACCTTGAAAATGTAGCCGTTTATATGACTTATCTTTCCAATTTAACTACTAAGTCATTAAATAAATCATTTTCACATAATTATGTGGAAAAAATTACTTATGTAATTCTATGTGAGAAGGTTGAGAGAAGGGTGTATTGAAGGGAGAACTGGGTAGACAGATGAAGGAAAATGGCCAAAGGCATGCGTACCTAGGAATGGGACAAGAGGAGAAAGGCCAAGAAGAGGTCCGTGGAGAAATGAATGCAGCTGTGCATGGAGGGAGTGGTGGAGGGTGAGGACGGGAGCCAGAGGTGACACTTTCCTACATATCTCACATCCTATTCATGCTTTTACAAAAGAACCAAGACCAGGTTTTTACATATCATTCATAAATCAGACACTCAAAATGTTGCATGGGAATTTATTCTTCCTTTTCAATAATTTACTGAAGCTCAGTTCCTGGCGTGTCGATGCTGTGGCCCATGACAGCGTCCTCCAAGTTCTAAGGGAGTCTGGAAAAGACACTAGGATTTAGATGCTCAAATAAGCTCACCTCTTCACATCTTTCGTAAGCTATCAAGTGGCTTAATACATCAACCAGAGCGAAGACGCGTATTTCAGGTCTGAAATGGGGTTAACAGATGAGAAAGCAACCTGTGCGGGGGTCTGAGTAGGGAGGGAGGAGGCAAGGAGAGCCTCCCTACCTTTCAATCTCAAGCATTCTGTGTCCCATGTCTCCAATTCCTGGGCACAAGAGAAAATAATGGCTCAGAATTCCAAAGCCCTAGAAGCAGAAGGTCCAAAAGCAAAGACCTGAAGATACCAGCACTTGCGCTACTGGCACGAGCAGACTTGCCGGTGAGCCTCATGCTGCCATCACGCAGACATCGGGTGACTCCACTGTTGGCTCCTGCAGCCGTTTAAAGAATAAGCAGGGTTTTTCATGTTTCGTAATGACATTTAGGATGACATGCGACGCAGACATTTTAAAATGAATGACATATTTGAATGCCTAGCTGGAGATCTCAGATATCTTTTGCAACAAAGTGTGGACGAGAAACAGGTAAAATAGAATTAATGAAAATCACTACTGGCTGTGAAATCTGTCCAATGTGACATCCAGGATAAGGACTCAGGCCTGTTGCCCTCAGTTTACATATAGTGCAGCTTAATATCAAATTGGCAGCTTCTCCAGTCTGTTAGAAAATGGTCTTCAGTTCTTTCTGTTGAATTATCAAAAACGAAAATGAGAGATTGAGCACTAACGGTGAGCCCATTGCCCTTGAGATAATCTGAGTCTTCACCAAATTCCAGTGCTTGTCGTGCATGAATCCTTGACTCAGCTGTTCTCTGAGAGGTAAGAAGGACAGGCTGCCTGGTTTTATATTCCAGCTCTGCCATGCATAGTAGTGTGACTGTGGCAGGTTACTTAACCTCTCTGTTCTCCAATTTTCCCATCTCTTGTGAAGATCTAGCTTTTTAGGTTAATGTGAGAATTAAACAAATTAATGAATAATAAATACTTAAAATAGTGTCTGGTAAATGCTGTGTAAATGTTAGCTACTCTTGTTATTGCTGCTCCTCAAAGTAGATAGATAGGTGATCAGTGAATGGACTCTTGGAAATATATGATGGAAATGAATCTTTGACTAAGTAGATTTAAGGACATAGAGGGAACATAAATATTTTATTTCTAAGTAAAAAATAATTGCAAAACCCATTAATAAGAAATTGTAGCATGATATTTATTTCAAAAGACATAAAAGACGTTGCCTTGTGTAAAATGAATCACAGATGCCCATTTCTCTCTGGCGTGGACTGTACTGAAAACTTGGCTCTTTGCTGAACTGACTGGAAAATTTATCTAGAAACTAATCACTCAATCCAGGAAACTAAATCATTGAAACCAGGTTTTTAGGTTTTTAGCTCAAGTGACTTTTTTCCTCTGCCCAAGCTTCCAGCAGGAGCACAGAACCAGTTGAACAGGTATCTTCCAGCCTGCCTGGAACAGCCACCCGTCCTTTTTTTTTTGTTTTGGGGTTTTTTTTTTTTTTAGCAGATAACTAATCTTTTCTCTTCCCAATGGCTTCCTGAAGCTCAGCTTCTTAATGTTAAACTTTGAATAGTGATTTTCTCTGCCTCATTGTTAGAAGAAATGTCAAGAATCCTTGGGCTACTGATTCTCAATATCCTTCTTATCCAGCTAACCCATCATCTTAGAGCCCAGAGCCTGGGAATTTGCATATAAAGTACAGCAAGGTTATGTGCAGTCAATTGGCCTGTGATGGGCCCAGCGGCACAGACGGCTCCGTGCACAGCTGCCGCAGATCAGTGCCCACCTCGTGTGCATGAGGGACTGCAGTGTGGGCCCCAGGAGTCTTTGGACTCCTGCTTAATGGCATTATCATGGTGTCTCATGAATATCCAGGTCGACCATTGGAGATAACTCCTGGACTGGTTGGAAACAGCACTAACATCTCCAGAAGGCCTGGAAACTACTGAAAAAAATACATAAAAGAGTAGAAGCCAATTCAAAGGAAAAGAAATACATAAAGAGCTCTGCTACCAATGAAGCATCCGTTTTTTTGCTGAGTTATCTTTTCCTGCCCGCCCATCCCAGCGTAACCTCCCCAGGGCCACCAGAATTGTTTCTAGGGCTGATCTGATCACGTCACTCCCCTGATTCAACCTTTCTCTACCACCTGCCAGATAAAGTGTCAATTCCTCAGCCCTTCGCTTTGGCCTTGATATCAGATCCCATTATACCTTTCAGACCTCATCTCCCACTGCTCCCTCCCTCTCTCACCCTACCGCCCCCAGTCCCCGCACCATATGTTCTAGCCACATTGAACTACTTAAAATTCCCTGACCATGACAGATGTCATCTTGTCTCCATGTCCATTACGCCCTTATGCCTCCTGTTTCAGGGATAAAAGCTCCTCGTATTTCAAGTCCAAGTTCAAATGTTACCACTCCAAAAACGAAGCGGCGTTTTCCCTTTCTTTGCTTTCATTGCGTTTCATTCATAACTTTCTAAAATAACGCTTGTCATATGTGCTTTTCTCTCTTCCCCAGTAGATCGTGAACTCATCAGGATCAAAACTATTGCGAGTTTCATGGCTTCTTATCCACATTTGTGTCCATAATACCTAAGTCAGGACTGCAGGTGTATCGTAGTTAACTAAATCTCAGAGGAATGAAAATATGAAGGCACTTGCCTTTGTTTTATTTTCTCTCTGCTTTTCTACCATTTGGCATTTCTCACCAGGGAGTCATTTTGCTAATCACAAGCGCCAGCTCTTACTGCTCTGATCCGGTGCCACAGTAAGACCTCAGACGTGATGAAAGTAAGGTGCGCCTCGCTAACTCCTTGAGGGGAAATGAAGGATGTTCTGTGGACACTCCTAACACCAAATTATAACCTGATAAAAACAGCTGCCCTATCTCACCTGCTGTCATCAGTACTGTTTCAGAAGCCGCTTGCAATTTGGGCTTTCTGACAACTCAGAAGCTGTTCGGCAGCCTCCCCGCTGATTTGCTTTCTGGCAGAGCTGAAAATGTACCGGCTTGTAGTCAGAGGGCCGGAATTCTGGTCTCCGCTCTGTGGCTTGAAATCCGTATGACTTCATGTCGGACACTTAGAGCTGAGTCTCTCTTTCCTTGTGTGCAAAACAAGGAAAATGATCGTATCCCCCAGCCCTGCTGACCTTGCTGGAATCTTATGAAGTTCAGAGGATGTAAAGAGTTTGAAATCACTGTACAAAATAGAAAATTCACCAAGGGGATGGAAGGTAAGTAATACAGTATTATTTATACCTTGGCGCTGACTGTCAGGTGTTCCACAACTGTTTTCTTCAGGAAGATCAAATTAAACACAATGTCTAAAATACAGGAATTTTTACAGGAAGATCCAATTAAATACAATACCTGAGACATATTCTATGATCCAGGTGAAAACCAACCTCCACCACCAGTAACCTGGGACCTTTGCTGGGTGGACCCCATTCAAGGTGTGTTAACTAGTTGTCACCATTGGTACCACTTATATGTGAGACCACATGTCCAGACTTAGCTTGGCCACATGAGATTTGTTGGGCATTGAATACAGGCCAAATAAAAGCCAAGTCCTAGAAATATCTGTGCACCTATCAGAGAGGTGACTAACTAACCTGCATGGACATTTCTGGTTATATCCCTTGATCAATGGGATGCCTCTATGTCATTAGACGTAGAATAGGACGTATAGTCTTATTCTGCTTAGAACAGGACTATAAATCTGTCTTGATTAGAGTCATCAAAAGTCACGTGGGATAAATGACAAGGAAAGCTGCCGTAGAGATTAAAAATAATTACAGCTAACACCTACAGTGTGGTCACTATAGACTAGGCACAATCCTTGGGAATTGTCCTAAAATCTCTTTGCCCACAAAAATCCCTTGGGGCAGAGTCCCTTGATAGCCCTATTCTACAGTTGAAGAAAATCAAGTCATTCACCTGAAGAGTGTAGAGCGAGGATTCAAACCCAACTCTGCCTCACTCTACAGCCTAGATCTTAACTCTTAGTCGGGTCCTGACCTATGTGAGGTCCACTGGCAGCTAAAATTCCCTGAGGATTGTTGAGAGTTCTTTGGGTAAAAATGTCAGGAGTACATTTACTCTGTATGGTTTCTCTGTACAGTCAATCAGTTGAGGTGGGAGGAAGCACCTGGATGATCATTTTTTTTCAGATTGTTGTACTGTGGCTAATTGCCTATCCAAAAACCTTTCTCTACTTCTTCCTCTATAAAGGAACCCCACTTTTTTTCAAATTGGCAATATGCTATCTAAAACTTTTAATGCCCAGCCTCCTCCAGTGCTGTCTGTGGCTATGTGACTATGTTTTGAGCAGTGAGATGATAATGGAAGCATTACTATGAGATAATTTCATGGTATTTCCAGAAAAGGGAGTTAACACAGCTGTGAGGGGCACCCTCTTTCCTCCTGCTTCTTCCGTCCTGTTACATGAGTTACAGAGGTGGCTGGAGCTCCAGTAGTTGTGTTGGACCATGAATGACATTGAGGATGAAAGTCAGATGCAGAGAGGGAGAAGGAGTCTGAGTTTCTGATTATTTTTGGGAGCGGTTATGTCAACATTGGACAGCCTTCTCTATCTTCTTTCATATTAGAAGAATATAGTATTTAAGTAGATATTATTTTGGTTTTCTTTTTATACGCAACCACAACTAATCCTAACTGATATGAAGATTCACTGGAAATTTTCTGGATTTGTCTCTGTTTCATAGACATTTCACTCTAGATTAGCGCCCAAACTACAGAGAAATTGTGTGGTTAATTCCATTCACTTTGCTTTGTTTTTAACTCAGAAAAAGAAATTTTAGGTTGAAAATAAGCTGAATTTATTGATTAAAATGAAATCTGGAAGTTAAATTCTTTTCCCAGCTCTAGTTACAATAAATGAGCCAAGAGGTATTGGATTTGAATCTAACGAAGAGGAAGAGACGACCATTTTTCAATCTTCAGTACTCTCCAAGTGGACACATAGTAGGAGGTTTGTTCTTCCTTAGATTGCACATTGAACATTATTTTCTGTACTATTGTAATAAATCACCTAAATCACCCACACTGAGCCTGGTTCTGCAAGTTGATTACTGCGGGCCAAAGAGTCCAGCTGGACTTTATCTGGGTCTGGGATAAATCATGAAATTTATAAAACCCAAGTACATTTTTGGGACACCTTCAACTTTTGTACGTTTCAGAACATTGTGAAATATACCCATTAAATGTGATCTGAGGAGATCAATTTTTGGTGTGAGTGTATGAGGAACTCCAGTGACCTACTCCCCAGTGAAACTTGTGAAAATTACTTTTAAAACATTAAAGCTCCTGGAAATGGCCCTAGGGGCAAGCAACAAATAAAGAAACATCTATTCAAGAATATCTATAAAAATTCAGTAAGAAAGGTGAGAATCTGTGGTATTTAAATCACATTTAGGTAGATTGTTTCTTGCCACAAATTCCAATTCTGTTTTTAAACTCCTAAATTATATTCACCTTTTGCCTATTACGTTTCCTCCCTTTGTCTGGGATACAAGAATCTTAGAGCTTAATGAATGTAATGTTCAAGTATAGCTCCTCAGCAAGGAAAATTCCCAGCATCATGACTAGCCACAGTGGGCAATCCCAAAATATCAGCTACTGTCATCCTCGGTGGCATCATTATTATCACCTCCACCCCCCCCCCCCGACCCCGGGTGCTTGACATCTCATCTGTGCCCCTCTTCTGCCTGGTTTCTAGTACTTTAATCTGAATGTATTTTTAGTTGTTGCAGGGTATGTGTATGTGTGTGCATGTTCATATGCGTGTGTGCCTGTGTTTGTCTTCATGCTTGTGTTTGTGTGTGAATTGAAAACTTTCTAAATCCTTTAAAGAGGTAGTTAAGTTATGACTAAATAATCTCATTGAAGAATGCTACAGAGGCCTGTGATTAAGTACTGAAAGTTACAATAGCTTCACTAAGAAGTTCAAATGTGTTCCCACCCTTCTAGCTTCAAGCATGACAGCTGTAAAAGTCCACCTTTCCGCTCCTTTTATTCCCAGATGAGTGTGTTAGGTGTCTCTGTTAAGCCTTGGAGGGATTTTCAGCTCCCTGCTGGAAGGAGAAAGGTAGAGAATGTGGTTTTCTCCTTATTAGATTTGTGAAATTTAAGTATGTTAGGATTGTCTATTTTGGAATATGGAACCAAAGAGACTATTCATGGACTATTTAAAATATCAAAGCATTAAAAAAAGCCATTAGTGGGGCTGGCCCCATGGCCGAGTGGTTAAGTTCGCGCGCTCTGTTGCAGGCGGCCCAGTGTTTCGTTGGTTCAAATCCTGGGCGCGGACATGGCACTCCTCATCAAACCACGCTGAGGCAGCGTCCCACATGCCACAACTAGAAGGACCCACAATGAAAAATATACAACTATGTACTGGGGGGCTTTGGGGAGAAAAAGGAAAAAATAAAATCTTTAGAAAAAAAAAGCCACTAGTTAAGGAAACCCCAGAATTTCTCAGGACATAGGATAAAGGTTAAAGTTGTTTTGTTCTGTGTCACTTGATAATATTCCCTCTGATTCTCCAAACCAAAAAAGCAAAATGAAACCTTAATTCAAAGTTGCCATTAGATAAGTTTAGTTAAACAGGATTTTGTTGTACTTGACTATCTTACCCCTAACTCAGGCATCTGAAAAATTATTTTCTATATTCATAACTCAATTACGTGTTGACTAATTTCATATTGAATTACTCATTAAAGCAAAGCTCATTAAAATGATGATATAAAATATGTTTGTTTTGATTGCTTTTGAACGATAGGAAAATTAAGTTTATTCATCTAAATATTCAAAAGAGAAGGTAGTATGAAAATTTGTGTAAAGAAAGTTAGCTGACCTTAATGCACCAAAATAAATACCTCTATTTAATAAATATCAGCATCTTTCACAGGGAGGTAAAAAGGAAAGCATTCCATTGTTAAGAGTAACGGATGTTATATTTTACTAAACTTAAGTAGTGTAGTAATGAGTAATAATTGATCACTATTGTTCTGTTAGTTGTAATTGAAGAGTAACAGCAAAGAAGTATCTTACATTTAAGGAGTAATTTTTACTTCTTGAATTCCAAGTATTACTAGTTCTACCTTCAATTATACTATAAGAAGAGATAGAGAAGACGTTATTCTCCCTTGTTTAGATTTCTTACTGAAAAATGGAACTAGAAGTTATGTACCTTTATTCAACTTTGAAAGTTACAGTGCTAAACTCTGGATCATCCAGCTGTTTTTTTAGCATCATTTAATCACGGATTTGCTGCTTTTCTTGAACAAATCAATTAAATGTCCTGTACTCTGGATTATTAAACAGGGAAAATGCACCAGCTAACCTTTTTCTCCAGAAACATCTGAGTGTTCTCCCCTCTTACTGAACAAAATAGCCTGTTTAATATCCATCACTTAGTTCTTCTTAGGAGGCTAGAAGCTAGCTTGTTGAGGTCAGACGTGATCTTACTTACCTTTGTATTCCCCTTGAACCTTAGTACAATATCTTACAAACATCGCAGATACAAAATATATGCGTACGAAATGATGCATGAATTAACTAATTAAGTGAATAGTTATCAATTCAATCTTCACGCAGTCCTAACAGTGTTCACACAACTGTCAATTGTGTGTAGCTCTACAATTGCTGCTCCCCTCTCTCCAGGAGAAATTCCTTCTTTTGACAAGCCAATGCGTCTCACTCCAGATGATCAGGCAACAAATCTTTGTTTGAGAAAGATCTATGAGCACAAAGGATGCAATTCATAAAAGGATCCAAGGAGCACTATTTGTTTCCCTTCAAACTGAGCACTGGGGTTGCCTCTTATCTGTCTTTTCAGCAGCATTATAATTTAGAATTATGGTTAATACCTACTGGATTCAGTTGATAAAGTGTCTACCAGCATTCAGGAATCTGAATGTAAATGGTCAAGTAGCTTAAATAAGAGAAAAGCTCTGGACCCGGAGACGGAAGCCTGGGGTTCTAGCCTGAGTCTGATACTCACTAGCTGTTTGAGCCTGGGTAAATCACTTTGCCATTCTTGGGCTTAGTTTTCTAGTCCTAAAAACAAGGCAACGAAGCAAAATTGCTTAGGGAGTTTTCCTATGCCAACATGCTGTGATTTTGTGATTCTAGGCAGGATCTCTTTAGATGGGACCAGGGTTTAAATGAACTCTTTTGGGAAGGGAACAAAATGAGGTGGGCAGTTAATGGATTTAGAGGAGGAGGACAGGGTTAAATTTTCAGAGAGTATTTCTACTCACAAAACTCTCGCACATGGTGGGGTGGGTGTAGAGGGTGCACTCAGGGTCTAGTTCTTTGCCACTCAACTGTCAACTTGGAGTCTGCCTCTCATATCATGTGGCACCTCTTCCAGGGAATGCATAGCTCTAGTTTTATGTCCTATGTACTTGCTGTGGATAAATTGTGTAATGAAAAAACTATGGCGGTTTCGTTCTGCAGGAAGCACGAGCCACTCATTCTGCAACTGTTCTGTGTATGTTTCGTGTCCAGGGACGCCAGGCAAAGGTTTGGCATCATCTGTGTTCAATCACTGTCAGAGACCGGAATTGCAATTTCTGCCCCTGTTTCCACTTGGCAAGAGTCTTTTTTGTGCGCATGCCTAATGGAATGCAGTCTCCAGAAGAGTGATTGATTGCCAGGTGCAGGCTTGATTAAGCCAGTGCAACTCTGGTTCCTCCAGCCCCATAGTGCAAGAAGAAAAGCATGCATTTTCTTTGAGGACACTGTAGCTTTCTTTGGCTTTGCAGCACATGACAAAAATACCCTTGAGTTAAAAGTAAATAATAACCTGTGTGTATACTGAATAAACTGGACTCCTTCATGGAAGCAGAAAATGGGGAAAATACGTTACTGTCAGGACTCAGGGAAGAAATTAAAGCATAATGTTCATTTAAAAAGACTGCTTCACTAGTAGGGTCTTTCCTGTGCTCTGCTTATTTAGCCAAATAAATGTGACGTGTACATATCTCAACAAGTTATATCTCAACCTTACTCTGGCCTTAAAACCTACCTGTGCCTGGGGTAAGAATAAAAGTAAAAAATAAATCCATCTTAGGGCTGGCCCAGTGGCATAGTGGTTAAGTTCACGAGCTTTGCTTTGGTGGCCCAGGATTTGCAGGTTTGGATCCAGAGTGCGGACCAACACACTACTCATCAAGCCATGCTGTGGTGGTGTCCAACATACAAAAAAATAGAAGAAGATTGGCACAGATGTCAGCTCAAGGACAATCTTCATTAAGCAAAAAGAGGAAGATTGGCCACAGATGTTAGCTCTGGTCCAATCTTCCTCACCAAAAATAAAAAGGTACAAAATAAAAAAATCCATCTCTGAAAGTTTCAAAAAATATTCTAAGTGTTTGCTGAAGACTTGAAGAGAAGAAAAAGAATTGAATGAGATAACATAGAGCAAAATTTCCTAAAATCTTCTTTACCCATCTGTTCCTCAAAGTTTCACTTACCATCCCTTCCTCCCAAAGGGAGAATATCCAAAGTTCCATATTACCATCTAAAGCCAGGATCTCCTGGTGATATGTGGTCCTTCTCATCCATTCTGGATATGGCAATTTGTGGTTTGAAAATATAGGAATGACAAGTTCCTGCCACCACACCCTAGCCCACCGTAGAGGGATGCACCTGGACAGAGTGGTCAAATAAAAGCTCCCCTTCTGGATAAGGAAGTATGGCCAACTCTGGAGGCAGTGGTCCAAGGCAAGGATGGGATGCTAATGGATGGGTCTTGTGAAGAACTCTTGTTCTGTAGGGGAGGAAATTCTTAATAAACCTTGGATCTGGTTTCTGGGAAGGACTCCCTAGTCTTCTGTTTTCTATGGCTGCTAGCTCTGCCCTCTGGGAAGCTGGAGGCTCAAAAATTTTTACGGTCGAGAGTTTTTACAAAACAAAAGAAACTGATAAATACAGACAACAGATTGGTGGTTACCAGAGGGGAAGGGAGTTGGGGAGGCATGAAATGAGTAAAGGGGGTCAATTGTATCGTAACAAATGGAAACTAGACTTTTGGTGGTGAGCACATTTTAGTGTATATAGATGTTGAATTACAATATTGTACACCTGGAACATATAATGTTATAACTCAATGTTACCTCAAAAAAAGAAAAAAAAGGCTTTTTAAGGCCAGGCTTATAGTTTCTCTTAGCAACGTGTTTCCATCAAAAACATAGCAGGCTTCTGATCTGCTGGTTGCCCATCCATTCCATGTGCCAATGACCATACCCAAAGTCCTGTCCTGGACATAGTGCCCAAGTTGGCTGTATTTCTCTGCTCCCTCCCACCTATGCTGAACTCTCTCAACTTCACAGCATCCCAAAGCAGATATAAAACCATAGATTTGGGTAGAAAGTAGACATTCTTAATCTGATCTGTGCTACAGGACTGAATTTCTTCATTAAATTGGTAAATTCTTACAGAACTTTTTTGCTCAAAACCTTTTTATTTCTTGCTGTTTGGAGTTCAGGAGCAGTGGGCTGTTTGGACCCAAACTTCTAGATTCCTATCACCTTTTACTTCTACTTATAAACCAGCCAATCCTTGCTCATACTTGTTTCTTCTTTACAATACCTTGCTAAATGCACCATCACACACAATGCACATGCAACCATTTTGGCTTTTTCTAACCTAGTCCCCTAGAACTGCAGATGTGGAAGACACTGGTTCTGCCTTCCAAGTCACTAAAGGTAAGAATATTACCAAAAGTTTTGCCGCTGTATCACATGGGTTGTTGTCTTTCCAGTCTCTGATATCTGTTTCCTCCCCAGCAGATGTTTGACCACTAAGACAAATTTAAATATTTTAGAGTTTTTTTTCTTTCACAGCAAAGTTCCACTTCCAGAATTAATTTCTGGCTGGTGTTGGAGAAATAAGCCAATCCTGCCAACAAAAAGACCCTTCTCTACCAATATAGAAGAGAGAGAGAGAAAATATGATGTATTATTGAGTAAGCATTGACATACTTACAAGCACGTAAGGTAGTAGAAAAATGACTACAAAGTCTGAGCAGATCTCACTCAAATTTATCTAGTAAAGTAGTAGAAAGAGCAATTAAAACTTCTCTTATCTCCTTGAGAGACCAAGGAGCTAAAGCTTGTGACAGTCTCCATTCATCTCATGAGAGGCCCCTGAGCTAATTCCAGAGGTACAGTTTTACACAAATAGAGGTTATTTGGCTCATGACCTTGGAGATACCTCTAGATTGTAAAAACTGGAGACAGGGCTTAATCCTTAGCAAGACTTATCTTTATTCCACAGGTTAGAACAAAAATTCAAATTTATTATGTCTCCAAGGGAATACTAAGAAAAGGGAGAAAGTGGAAAATGGTCTCTTTGCTCTGTATAAATGGGAAAAATCATTTTCATTTACGCTTACGTTAGCTAGGGTCATGATAATAAATAGAACTAATGGCGCCCAAACAGAAGTTTGTTATTTAATAGTTTCTAATAGTCCAAGGTAGGTGTTCCTGGTCTGCAGTCAGCTCTCTTCCACACTGTCATTCAGGGACCCATGCTGACAATGCATCTGCCATCCTCAACCTGTGATTTACAAGATCACCCTGGGGGCTGCCATCCTAGCTAGCCATAAAGGGAAAAGAGCACGGAGGAGGCACTCCTGTTTCTTAAAGGCCTCCACCTAGAAATGATACCCATCACTTGTGCTCACATTCCAACGATTCAGTCATATGCCACACTTACCTGAAAAAGAGTCTGGAAAATGGGGTTAAACTCTACCAAGGAAAATTTACTGCCAGAGGAAATTAATTTTGTAAATAGCTAGTTACCCCTACCACAAGACATTAGACAAAGCCATATGCAACCAGAGCATAGGACCTGCAGACAAATTAGTTAAAAGGCAGCGCTTTAAAAACTGTTCCCTTTTCCACTCTCTGGAGCAGCCTCCCCACCCACTCAGCTCACTCCTCCTAGAGCTACAATCTGGCAACACTCCTGGTAGGACTACAGCAGCAGTCCCTTTCGTACTGAGTTCCTCCGCTCATACAGAAGTCAGCCTCAGTCTGGATGAGGGGGGTGCTGAGGGAGTCACTCAAAATTGCCTTTGCCCAAACCTGTTCTAAATGGATCTGATTTAAATGCTCTAGGCTCTGAGATCCAGAGAGCTTAGATTCCCCTGGCCAAGCCTCCCTCTACTTCAATTACCAGCCTCCACCTATTTTTTTGCCAGCCTTGTAGTAAACTTTTTAGACTTGAAAATGTCCATTGCTTGTCTCCAGGCACTCCTTCACCTCTCCTGTAAAGCAGGGACCTTGCCTGTCTTGGCTCATCATGGAAGCCTCTCAGTCACAGCTACTGAAGCATTTTTGTCTGGAGATATGAACGGCCCCTGATCTAATCCATTTCCCAGAGCGCCCCTCTTTCTCACTTGTATTAACCATATCTCTTTATTTTATATGTTTTAATGCTATGACATCTGGGGCTTTGCTGACACTGGAGGAACTGTTGCTCCCAGGGTAGCCAATTCCTGGAGATAGTAAACAACTCTCCTGGGAGTGTGCCTTTTGAATGCAAAGTGACCAGTCCAGAGCCCACTCCCCAAATCACATCCTTGATTGGAGCTCTCACACTCCTGTTCATTGAATTAGTCAGGGTTATCCAGAAACAGAATCAGTGGAATATATATGTGTGTGTGTATGTGTGTGTGTGTGTGTGTGTATCTATATCTATATCTGGATCTATTGATTTTAGATATAGAGATTTTAGACATAGAGATATACAGATTAGATATAGAGAGATTTTATTTAAGGAATTGGCTCATGTGATAGTGGTGACTTAGTAAATCCAAAATCTGCGGGGCAGCCTGGCAGGCTGGAGGCCCAGGGAAGAGCTGCAGTTTCAGTCCAAAGTAGAAAAGTAGTTTTCTGGCAGAAGTCCTTCTTACACCGAGGAGGTCAGCCTTGGTTCTATATAGGCCTTCAATTGATTAGCTCAGGCCCACCTATACTATGGAAGGTAATGTGTTTTACTCAAAGTCCACTGATGTAAATGTTCATCTCATCCAAAAAGACCTTCACAGAAACATCCAGAATAATATTTGACCAAATATCTGTGTCAACCATGGCCCAGCCAGGTTGACACAAAGTTAACTATCATAGCCAGGTGCCAGATAACTAGGGATAGCCCCTCAACCCCAGAGCCTGCTGCAATTATTCAAACTAGTCAATCCTAAGCCTGCTTACCCTGATTCACCCATTTCTTCCCACTGAAACCACAATGAAGGCTCTTGTCTGTGTCTGCCCCACTCCCTCTGCCTCCCGATCGGCCCTGGGTCTTCTCCACATGGCTCCCCTGCATTGTGTGCTGTGCCTCCTGTTTCTAGGGCTCTGTGAAAACAACAAACTTCCTCCTTCATGATAGTCATTTCTATGTCTGCGTGTCTTACCATATCTGATTAAAACAAATCCCAGGTACCCATAACACATCCCTAAATAGGATGCTATTAGTATTTTTCCCACAGTGGAAGTTTTATTCCTGGAAAACCATCTCAGATTGTGGAATTTAAAACCCTCCTCATTTCTGTCATATGTGGAATGGCTTTCACCCTCTTACCCTAATGTGTTAGCTCTTGCCTCTGAGCCTCTCGTATCTTCAGACTAGCAACATAGTGGTATCTGGTATCACAAGTTGAGGGCAAAACCAACCACTGCATATTCTTCTTCTCCAAGAAGAATTATCCTCTGAGGCCTAGCCATACTCCTATGCAATCTTGAAGCAATCTGGAAGCCTCCATCCCTTGGACCTTTCAAATAGAATCAACTAATTCTCCCCATGGCCTTGCTTTCTATAAGAAAGAGCTCTGTGGAGGTAGTTGTCAGACTTCATCCTCACTCCCTCAGATCCAAAGCTTATATTTGTAATTACCAAGGGTTGGCAGGGCAAGGTTCGTTGCTACACTTGAACCTGAATAATTGACCCTTCTAACTCAGGCCGTCAGCTCTCTGTATCTCTTCGGCCCTTTATGAAAACTCAGGATATGTGCTGTTGTCCTTCCACAGTATCTATATCCATGGTTCATACAACTGAATTATGTCTTGATTAATCCTTGCCTACCCCAATCTAGCTACCTCTTGAAAAGGAAGCTTTCCTGGTTATCTTCCATGTTCCATCCCCACCCTCATACTGATTCTCTTCTCTTTTCTCCCCTGCCACATGCCCTAGGATGCTCTGACTGTATAACCTGAGCTCCCTTGTAGACTGGCTTCTGCTCGTGCAGTGGAAGGCACTGGCAGGAGAGAGGAGGGTTGGATATTTCTTCCTCCATCCCTCCTGCTTCACCAAAGCATTTCTGATGGTTGCTGCAAGTCTCTAAAACTCTACTTTCTGAAGGGCAGGCCCTTTTCTAGGGTTTCAGTTCTCACTGGCTTCCAGTAAAAGTAATTCCTCCACTTGTCCATCAGCTCTGGAGAAGGGTGGTGGTGGCAGCAGTGGTAATGTCTTGCCATTGTTGCTGGTCTCTGGATGCCTCACCTTGATTCAATTTTTTCCTTAACCCAGCCCACACCTCTGGAAATAGTCCCCTCAATAATGTCTTTTCATTGGAAACATCTGAGTGAATTATGCTCCCTGACTCAAACAGGGCCTCTGCAACCCACAAGAGTGTGCCAAGCCCAGTGAGAAAAAGAAAAGCAGCCCCTGACACGGCCAGGGGGACCTGGCCTAACACACCAAGACCTCAGTGTAGTTAGGAGCTGGCCTGCCGCTCACAGCTAGGCCACGTGTTCTCCCATTGGACACAAACAGCCTGACAGAATGCCAAGACCAGACAAGGTCACGCGGTGACCAGGATCAAGTGAAACTAAACAAGACTGCTTCGTAATTTTTTCTAAGCACAGATGAAAGCAAAGTCACCATGCAAACCACAAAATACCAAACATGCCCTTCTCCTGGCTGATGTGAGTGACTGTTGCGTCCTCACGAATCACAGCTTTAGCTTTGCTTTAGTCTCCCCTTTTAGACAAGATGTATTAAGACACCCAGTCACAGAATTGTTCCCACTTCTTCACAGCACCCACTCCAGAGCAAACCCACGTTTCCTTGGATCCTCTTCCAAAGTGCCTAGCCACAGTGCAAATCCTCTACATCTTTTCTAACACCCTCTCACTGAGACACTCCATGGCTCCCCATGGTGGGAATCTCCCTCACTTCAATAAGTGATAAACCCAACTTCTTCAACTACAGGTGTGCTCCTGGCGGCATCGACACAATCTGTACCAGTTGGTCTGAGATCTTTGATTCAAATTCTCCATTGTCTTTATTCCAAGCAAAATTGATGGACAGAAACCCCATTACAAAAGCCCTCAGATTGGGCAGTGGCTGGAATGGCCACACCTAGAGAAATCTGCTTTCTGGAAAACTCTGTGGTCATCTAGCCTACCTCAGTTCTAAAAAACAAGACAATCCAAGCTAGACAACCACTGATGCATATGCGTAGCAATGCCTGATGGAAATGCACAGCCACCGGAGACAATTCCAGGGGTGTGATGCAGGTGAGACTGGCAATAAGAGATACTCCACCTACGAGCTGTGACAGTGAACCAACATGTCAGCTGGCCAAAGACCATTAAAAGCCCTAAGCATGTGGGCCAGCCCACAGGTGTAGTGGTTAAGTTTGCACACTTCACTTTGGTGGCCCAGTGTTTGCAGGTTCACATCCCCAGCACCAACTTAGCACCATTCATCAAACCATGCTGTGGCAGTGTCTCATATACAAACTAGAGGAAGATTGGCCCAGATGCTGCTCAGGGATCATCTTCCTCAAGCAAAAAGAGGAAGATTGGCAACAGATGTTAGCTCAGGGCCAATCTTCCTCACAAAAAAAAGGGCCTAAGCATGATCTTGAGTTCTTCTGGTAGCTTATATGAGCATGTTTCCAAAGTACACAAGTATTTAGAATAGTTACTGTTCAATTAGAGATGGTCTTGGGAGGCTTCAAGACATTCTGTATTTTTTCTCATCTCAAACATCCAGGATGCTATCAAAAAGGTGCATTTCAGGTATTCTGCTTTCCTATGGCCAAGAAGCTTTCCTAAAAATGTTAAATGTTCTCACCAAAGTGGCGTATTTTGTAGATACTAACATCCCATCCCTACCCATCTGTATTATCCATTACAACTCTATCCAAAAGATCTCCTATTTTCACAGACTGCCTAGCCATCTGATCTCTGACCATGCCTCCTAGTTTAAATTCTTGTTTTAGGAAGTGTTTTTCAAGCATGCACTTACACGTTCACAATAACCTGTCCATCACATACCTCTCCTAGGCCAAAAACAACCTGGAGTAGTCAACGGGGCCTTAGAATATTGCAGATAATAGGACTAGTCAATCAACCCCGACCCACAGGCTTTACCTACAGTAACACACCCTGTTTCTCTACACAGACCACCCTCTTTCAAAGCAAGAGGGTTCCTGGTGTAGCCTCAGAGTATGTAAAAGGACATAGAAGATATTCTCCCTTGCACCAAAGAGTAGAGAACGTGCCACCGAGGCATCTAGGATGGGAGGTGATGCACAAGAAGCCCTCGCACCTGCTAAAAGCTGGGGGACTGTGACCTCAAGTCCTTTAAGTTAATATACATAGTCAGTCTAGTGGTTTTAACTTTGCAACTCTAACCACCCTCCTTTATGATTTCTGTCCACCCTATTCACACCACTCTCAGCTCCAACTGGCCGGTCAAGACTCTGTTCTGCGCATCCCCTAGATCACAGAATCTAAGATGGGTGACCTGAACACGTTGTCAAAGGCCTTCTGTACTCTTGCCAATACCATGGGACTTCGAAGTCCTGGATGGTGAGAATGTATGGGATAGGACATGTGCTCTGGAATTTGGTGCACTCCCAACCCCTGGAATGAATCTGAAGGAGAGCTTTGGCAATAAGAGTGTCCTCTCACATCTGACGTTGTAAAAAAGAGCCCATCCTCTCATAAATTCTCTTTATATAGAAACGTCAAATCTCGTGAGATAACAGTGTCTGTTTTCAGTAAGTGCCCTGAACTGCTGTTCACTTTTTTCAAGCTACTGATTCCAATTCCAGATTTCAATGTTGATTCTGATTCCCAGTTGGTGGTATATTTGGACTTCTCTCTCTATCATATTGAACTCAGCCTTCTGACTGAACGTAATGCCTCCCTCCATCCTCTCCTTCTCCGAGGAAAGCTCCCTCAGCCCAAACCCAAGTAGACTCTGCACCTGGCGTCAGCTCTGGGAAGCGCTAGGGATGTTAGAAACTTCGGTAGCTCCTACTCAAAACCTTCCACTCTTCTCCCTTCTCTCTTATATTCTGGTCACAGATCCATCCGTCCATCTACTTACCCAATCACTCATTCAAAATTTTTAAGAATAACTATATGCCAAAGATTACGTTAGACTCTTGGAATAAGATAGGGAATACGTCATAAAGTCTACAATATAGTGATGAAGAGCAGCTTTCAAAACAAAGAAAAATTGCGTAAAATGTGGTGTGGTGTATGCTATACTCAGAAGTACAAACAGCAGGTTGTGGGAGCTTGGTGGTCGCATCTGCCTTCCTTCCCACCTCCTTCACCTCTAAGACTCCTCGCTGATCCTCTCCACGGTCCTCCTCCAACACAGTATGCAACGCCTGAGCCTGCTGTGTGCCCTACACTGACACGCCTCCTTCTCGTCACCCATCTTTTCTCTCTTTTCCTCGCATGTGAAATAAGACCCCACAAGAGATATATTAAAATATGTTAGTCATTCCATGGGAAGCGCTTTCAACCAGATTTTGAGTGGTTGAATCTCAGTGTGGAAAATTTGGGTCAGGATAATGAGCTATCTGTGTACATACACTCTCGGTTGTAGAAGAACAGATGCAGTGAAATGCTGGCTGTAATTGCTCTCTTTGGGGAATTCTGTGGGAGATAGGACAAAGTGATATTACTACTCTATTGGCTCAACCCCATGAGTTTAAAAATGTTTATGTGAAAATACCAAAAAGGGATATGTGATACACTCTGACTCAAACACAAAAATGACTCGGACCAAAGTGCCGGAAACAGTAATAAAAAGCAGATACGTTTGCCTGCATAAGTAGAGCCATATAATAGGCATGGTTAGGCATATACCAGAGTCCCTGCCCAACAGGTAGGGTCAGAGCCCGTCACCTTGGGGTGCCCTAGTATTTGGTGGCTGCATGACCATCGCTCACAGAGACTGAGGCAGGCTGTCCAGGAGTACTGATCAGAAATTCTTTCATTTACTCATTCAAAAAACATTCATGACGTGCCTGCCATATGCCAAGCACTCTGCTGAGCTGGAGATACAACCATGAACCTGAAGGACATAATCCGTGCCCTCTTGGAGCTGCTCAGAATAGCTAGAAGCTGGCAAAGCTAGAGGGCAATAGGTGCAACCACAGTAGTGCTAACATTTAGCTTTGACGCACCAGGTACTAAGTGCTTTCCTTGCATTCATTCGCTTAATACTCATCCCTACCCTAAGGTTAAGGTAATCATCGCACTTCTTTTATTTTTATTAAATTTATTATCCTCATCTTACAGAGAGGAAACTGAAGTTCAGAGGAACTAAGCAACTTGCCCCAGCTTGTATAGCTAGTAAGAGGCTGTTTTGCCGAAGCCCGTGCACTTAGGCACTATGCTCTCTGAAAGTTCCAAAATGAGAAAGCTGCTAGCAATCACCCAGGAGGGGAAAGCACATCTCTGCCTCCCCTTTTAAGGCTAAGAGGCAGGCAGGTAAGGATTGGAAGGAATGGTCGGCGGTCCCCACGTAAGCCCCATGACTAGACAGCCAGGGTAAAATATAAAAATGGACACCCACTGTCACAATGGACATTATTAAAAAGACAAGAAATAACACTGTTGGAGAGGATGTGGAGAAAAGGGAACCCTCATACACTGCTGGTGGGAATATAGATTGGTGCAGCCACTATGGAAAACAGTATGGAGATTCATCAAAATTTAAAAATAGAACTAACATGTGATCCAGCTATTCCACTTCTGGGAATTTATCCAAAGAACACGAAAACACTAATTCAAAAAGATATATGCGCCCCTCTGTTCATTGCAGCATTATTCACAATAGCCAAGACTTGGAAGCAACTTAAAAGCCTATCAATGGATGAATGGATAAAGAAGAGTGATATATATATATCATACACACACACACACACACACACACACACAATGGAATACTACTCAGCCATAAAAAATATGAAATCTTGCCATTTGCGAGAGCATGGATGGACCTTGAGGGTATTATGCTATGTGAAACAAGTCAGACAGAGAAAGAAAAATACCATATGATTTCACTCATATGTGGAAGATAAACAAACACAGATACAGAGAACATATTGGCAGTTACCCATAGGGAAGGGGGTGAGGGGAGGATGGAAGGGGTAAAGGAGCGCATGTGTACTGCGCCAGATGGAAACTAGACTTTTGGTGGTGAACAGGATACAGTCTATACAGAAGCTGAATATGATGTACACCTGAAATTTATATAATGTTATAAACCAATATGACCTCAATTTAAAAAAGTATGAATTTTTTTAAAATGAAAAGAATAAAAATGGGCATCCAGCCCCTGCATCTTCTTCTCAGTTTTCTCCCATACCACTTGCCCTGACCTGCCTCCAGTTCCATGTTCCACTCTATTCTTCATCTGCCTTGCTTTAGACTTCAAGACTCCTTTCCCTTCATGGACTTGCCTGGCCCCTCAGGCCTAACCCTCCTGCTGCATCTCCACCTGTGAGCCTGTCTCCGATCTGGACCACCCTCTGGTACTGCTCTCCACAGTTCTAGGTAAATGCATTTCCTAAGGGAGTACAACCCCAGGAACCACACCCGACAACTCTGCAGGTTCACCTGGCCCTCGGGCAGGTCAAGAACACAGAGCATCCGATGGCTGTCCATGTCTAACACACCTACAGATACATACACTACAGGATGCATTTGAGGCTCCAGGGAAGACAAAGCCTCTAATCTTTGATTCTTCCTTTCTGCTATAATCTAAACCAATAATGCAATTAAAGATAATGTAGAGCTGTATCAGGAAATCTCTTTTTCACTTTCTTGCTGAGCTTGACTTATGGAGAAGTAATATAACAACTGATTTTTTCTTTTTCTTCCTTTGTTAGCAACTAAAACCAGAGTGACTTATTTTTCTCTCCTGGTTTCATTTAGGGATTCAGAAACCTTTTATTTGGTTCTCTGCAAAATTCCATTGTCTCTTTGGGGAGAAGGTTTCTCTCCTGCCTTATAATCTTCTACTATCAGTAGGAAGCTAACATGGCACAAAGTTCTGGGAGAAAAGCCATCACCTTTGTCACTTGACAGCAACCAAAATGTGAGGTTTTGACAGATGACAAATTGATTGTGATTAGGGGAATTATTTAAGTCACAAAGGGCAAACTTGTTGAAGGGTAAGATTTTTCTGTTTACAGGTGTAAAGCTAAAATGAACCTACAAATTGCTTGACAGCCATATTTTCCACTGTTTTTCAGAACCCATCTCTCCAGCTCCCAGCCAGAGAGCCCATGCTTTGTAGAAACGACATTCTTGCCACTTTTTAGTCAATGTAGCATAATTCAACGGGGTGTAAGAGCTAGAAGGAAACTCTGAAATCACCTCATCCAAAGAACTCATGGTCCTGTTGGAGAAACTGAGGTCCAGAGAGGAGAGCTACTTGGCAGAGGTTAGTTGGGGGGCCAAATTGCACCCTCAGCCTTGAATCTTGCTCGGTCAATTGTCCTTGCACTGGTTACCTCTCTCTGTTCCCATACAATTCTTGGACATGCGGCAGTGAGGAGCTGCCCCCAACTGGCTGTACCCAGAGCTTTGCGTGAGTGTGTTGGAGGAGGATTGCTCTGTAGGAAACACTCAAAATAATTTAATTATTAATACTAAAGAAGAGCTCCAACAGCTGCTGCTGCTGCTGCTGCTGCTACCGAAGGCTCGTCATTCCCATGTCTTTAGTGACACCTCATTTATCAAACAGCATGATGAGATGATAACTTCGCAGAATAAGAAATGCTAACTTCACAGTGTCTAAATAAATGCCTTTTTCTTTTGGAAAAAAAAGTCAAAATGAAGTACATGTTTTCATCCTGTAAAATTGCACTTCTCCCTTTAAAACTCTCCTCTTTTCATGGTAACATAAAATATTGAAAGGACCCAACTGCAAACTTACACTGGGAATCTATGTACATGTACACATATAGCTCCATATGTTTCTCGAGGACTTCTTGAAATAATTTGGGATGTGAAGGGTATTACAGAGAGGAGCCAAGCTTATTTCCATCTAAAAATTAATTTCAAAGATAGTTGTAACCATGCCTGCTGTATAATTAGGCATATACATTTTTAATAAAATTAAGAAGTAGCAACGACAGAGCAATATTATCCAAAAAGTGGCCCATCGTCTGGCGCTCCCACAAGACAATCTGTTAAAAACGGATTCTGTGGTCAAATGGATTTGAAAAACGCAAATAATATAGTCCCTTGAAAATTTACAATCCATATTAGCTTTTTATGGCTTTGAGGTGTCCTGCTGTCAAGACAAATGCATTTCCCAAGCTATTTTAGCGCGGAGTCATTTTAATTTTTCATGGAACACATTTTGGAAAATAATGTCACAGATAATACTTGTAAAAGATCAATAAGAAGTATTTAAAAAATTATGAATCCATTTAAAACAGTGAAGTAAAAGCAAGAAAATCAGTCTCCAGTTCTGGTACTGCCAGGTCTAGATGAGCGCTTTAAGTAAATACAAAAGTGGGCGTGATGTATGAAGTAACTGTTTTCAGACATTGGACAACAGGCAGCTCTGGAATGTGACTCCTAAGGGAAGAAGAATGCATTGAGTGAGCCCCAGGACGGAAGACTGGCCTTTAGCCCTGGGCTCTCTCTGGGCAGGATGCAAGGAGGGAGAGGCCCTAGCAGAAAAGTTTCCCTGAGCTGAAGAGCAGAGATCAGAGTGTGGCTGCCGAGGTAGCTGAGACTTGTGGGCCAGGGTACCAGAAGGAGGGAGTCACACAGAGAAGGAGCTCCAGGAATCCACATGGTGGCCCTTTTATCTTTGGCCAAATCCAATACTTATGCACAGGGGAGCGTAGTGAGACCTGACAGAAAAGAACTGCTGGGGGAGCTTGTGAGTTCATGGGAGGTTCTGGACTCCCCACGGTGTGGGAAAGCATAGAGCTTGACCATCCCGAGTGAGGAGGCCTTGCTGAACACTGGCGGCTTCCCACAGAGAGCCAGCCAGACCCAGCCCTGGACTAAGGGCTACACTAGACGCCACCTAACAAAGCTTAAAAGCCAGCCTCAGACAGGCCCCGCTGATCTACCAGTCAGCTACTTCCTGCCGTTACTAAATTTAACACTCCTTCCAGGAAGAAAAGTATCCAGATTTTCGAAAATGGAGCATTTCCAATGGCTAGCATACAATTAAAAAAATCACTACATATTTATCTTAAAAAAGCCAAAAAGATGTGACTCATAACAGGGTGGCAGTGGGGGCGGTCAGTAAGAACAGACCCAGAGATGACGGAGGCGCTGGGGTTAAGAGACAAGAGGACAGCATATGCATAAAACAGCTCTTGGGCATGTTTATAGATTTAAAGGAAGATAGAATAAATGAACAAATGGAAATAAACTGAAAAACACGATACCCGAAATAAAACCAAGAAACTCAAATAATATGCAAATACATATTATTCCTTTCAACAAATACTTTAAAAGACATTTAGTTATTAATTACTTTCCATAATAAAGTTTTCAGTTTTATGTTTAAATTCTGCACTTGAATTTTGCAGATTATAAGGATTTAAAAGGAGCCCCAGAACAGTAAAAAAAAAAAAAATCCTGGAAGTTGTGACTGAAAAAGACACAGAAATTACATCTAGATGTAAAAATTAGAACTTGGCTGTTTATGACAGGTTATAAATGACTCATTAGCTGGTTTAAGTAGGAGTCAAAAAGAACAGTTGCCTTAGTGAGAAGCAGTGAGAGAAAATATTTCCAAACTAAACAATGAAGCAAGAGCAAGTCATAGGTAAAGATGGTGACCCACATATAAGGAGTGTTATATAATTTCATCTTCAATGAAAGCCCGTTCTTCACATTTCCAGGAGATATTTGCCTCCTAGGATCTGATCCTTCCATATAATACTGTGATCAGCACGGCAGAGTTCCGCCTTTTGAGGACCAGCTTCTATCAGAAATCTTATAAGATCCTCTGGATCTTGGTCAGGAACGTCCAACAGGCATTGCTAAATGAGGTGTGTAGTGTGTGTATGTCTCTGTGTGTGTATGTGTAATGAGGAGTTGTAGCCTGTAGGCTGTGGCTGCTCCTTGCAGGAACGAAGTCGGGGAGCAGGCAGAGCTGTGGTCCATCCTGAGAGGGGTAGTATCTTATCACTGACATGGTTTACAATCACCAGCACGTGATAATAATAAAGAATAGATTGACTTCTGGTTGGTTTTAATATCGTTTCAAAATTCTCTGTAAGGGTTACTTCCATTGCCCCCCTCCAACAACCTAGACCACTGCCTGAGTATTTTGCTTGTTACCTTCATAAGCTGTCCTTTATTTAAGCAGGCATCAAATAGTCAATGGGAACAGCGCACTTGCACTCTTGCTCTACAGCAGACTTCATTAAGGGGCTGTGTTTATCCCAGGGGCTTTAATCTGCATTATTTGGACCTATTTTTAATTGTCCTCAACAGAGGAAATGTTCCTCTGCATAGACTCTGAGGATCGTTTTACAGAAAAATCTGGTGAGTTTAATAAAATTATATTTATATAGCAAGTAAATCATTTTTAAAATTCATTTTATTTATATCTCTTAGTGCTGCTGTATCCTTAGAGACACAGATAGATATTATTATTTTCATCTGACACACGATGAAACTAAGAGCCGGAAAGTGATTCTCTGAAGTCACGAAGTTCATTAGTGACAGTGAGGGGACCAGACTCCACTCTCCTATGGCCCAACTCTGCTTTCTTTTTGCTAAATTTTGCTACATTGTTTATCTATTCAAATTAGTTACCCCTTTTAATACGAAACTATTGAGTGTTTTGTAGATTTAGACTTTTTTCTCTAATTTTCCCATTTAACCAGTAAGAAAGGCAAAGCTCAGGAACGTTAACCAGTTTGTAGAAAATAGATGGTTCAGTGACAGCACAGGTACTAGAATACAGGGTCTGTACTTCGTCCACTGCACCACGGCCAACCTGGGCCCTGGGCTCCGATAGGATCATTGGTTCCCGTAAGGCCTAGTGAAAGAGAATTTTACACCCAGGAATAACAGAATACTAAAATAAACATTATATAAGATAAGTAGATCTTCTAGTGTCTTCCCTTTGCTGCTTTAAACATCTTAGATCAAGCTGCGGTTAATTGTCCCGAGGCAGGAAGTTAAGCTCTATACTAAGACAAAGGTTTAGCAACTAAGTCCTGGAATGTGTCTTGTGTGGATGGAAAACTCTGGACCACCAAGAATGGCTAACCTTGTGGCAGGAGTGGGAAGGTGGGAGGACGTGACCTGGAGAAACTCTGCTCTTCCCAGCCCAGAGGGATGGTGGGGAAAGGAAGGAATACAGGGCAGAGAGACAGTGGGGGTAGTGAGCAGACCCAAGTTCCTAACTTCTCAGCCCTGGGCTTTGGGTTGCAGAGAGGAGGGGCATTAGATAAGCTGTGGCGGAGCCTGAGAGCAGAGCAAATGTTGTTCCATTCCTGTTTAAGATTCTGGAAAGAGATCTCCTGGTGGGCTGAATTCCACATACCAACCGTGTCAAAATAAATGTGGCAACACAATTAGATGGAAAGTGGTCTTGATATTTAGTTTCCCTAAGCGGCTCTAAATCCTCATTTAGAATACACCACGTTATTTCTACCTAAACACTAAGCCCTTTCAGGTGATCTGAAGAAGCCCATAGTCCCATGATGCCAGAGGCTCATATAGATGCAAATGTGTATTACCTCCTAAAGGCAAGTCTCAGAAACAGCGGATTCAAGAGGCAGATGACTCGTCAAGGGGCCATATAGCAAGGGGAGGGGGAACTCCACAGCAGAGGCTGGGGCTGGACTGCTTGCGGCAGGGGGCCAGATAGAGGACAGGGCAGACACGCTCAGAAGGATCTAAAATGCAAGCAAGAGCTAAGATAAGGTGGAGGCTTAACCAAGCCTGGAGAGACAGCTAGAGACCAGATGATAGGAGGCATTAACTGCAACCAGTGACAAGAGACAATGCCTCAGAGACCAGAGGAACCAGCAGTGGGTACAAGGCAGCCAAATGGATCTGAGGATTCTCTTGCCTTCCTCAATATCGGGATGTCAAGTGATCTCCTCCCCTCCACTCACACAAGCACTTCAAACTCCCAGGCAATCTTAGTGGGGCAGAAGAGAGAGGCAGATAGGGTATTTTTGCCTTAAAATAGAATGTCATTGGAAGGGACTGTTTAAATCATTGCACTAGACTAGAACTTTTTTTAAATTTTGAAATAATCTCAAACCTAAAGAATTGCAAATACAGTACAAAAACTTTTCCTTCACTGACCTATGTGAGAATATGCTGCTGACATGATACTTTCTAACCTCCCAATACTTAATGTGTTGTATTTCCAAAACACAAGAAATTTCTCCCCATGACCACAGCACAACCGTTAAAATCAGGAAATTAACGTTGATAAATTGCTACCATTTCATCCTCTGGTTCCATTCAGATTTCACCAATTGTCACAATAATGTCCTTTATAGCAAAAGGAAACAGTTCAGAATCCCATGACACATGTCTCCTTAATTATTTCTGTTTGGAACACTTTCATGGCTTTGACTCTTTTTAAGATTACAGCCTAGTTATTTGGTAGAATATCCCTCAATTTAGGTTTACTGATGTTTCCTTACAACTGGATCTACTTTATTTATCTCTGGCGAGAATATCACAGAAGCGATACTGTGTTCTTCTCATTGCATCTAATCAAGTGGCATGATTTTCGATTTGTTCCACTACTGTTGATGTTCACTTTGATCACTCAATTAAAATCTGCCAGACTTAGCCACTGTCAAGTTACTCTTTTCCCCTTCCTAATTAACAGGTATTTTGTGGGGAGGTACTTTGAAACTGGTGTATACCTGTTCTTCCCCACACTTTCAATGCGTATATAATATGCGTTATAATCCTTTATATTATTGTCTATTTTGAGGCTTTGTGCCCTTTCGATATGTCTCTCTCATTCTTTGAGCACTTTCTTAGCCTTCTGGCACAACCAGGTGCTCCAGGCTCTGACACCTGCCTTGCTCAGCCCCACTAAATGGCTTCATGACTGAATTGTTCAGGAGAGGAAGAGAAGGGATGAGGAAGAGCTGACAGAGTTTCCCGCTCAAGCAGACAAATTAATTTCTGTCCTCCTTACCTCCCTATCCCGTGTGTGGGATTGAAAAGGAGACAAAGTCAATTGCTTCCCCTCTGTTAGTAGAAGTGGTAGCATGAGGGAATTAAAACCTCGGTACCTGTATATCACCAGGGAGACCTGTGTTCACAACTCCCTGAGGCTGTGTCAATTCCATGTTGGTTACACCTCTAGTTCATTCCTCCACAGTGCTCAGCAACACGTCTGTGGAACAGAGCAGTAACATGGACCTGTTTTAGGATCTTCAGTAATGGAAGAACTGGGGACATTTCAGTAACTTTTGTAATGTCAGCTGGGGAGATGGGCACAAAAGGGAAGGTAGATTAAAGGCATCACTCAAAAGGTAAGCAAGCCCAACACTCTGGAGTCTGGGGAAAAGCTGAAGATGCAGCAAACCAGAGCTTGTCCAGCAGCAAAAGAAGACCCGGGCTTGAGAAGCTTAAGAAGCAGCAGACAGCGAGACCTTGGATGGCAGCACTTCACCACTTCTCGCCTAATTCCTGGAGATCATGAGCCAGGTGGCAACACTTAGTGCTTTCATACTCCCAAAGGAGCTGCTTTTTCATATGAAAATACAACGTGGGTATAAACAATTTTTAACAGTATATTTTCTCTGGGAAAGGGCATTTTGAAAGATATTAATTTTTGAAGTTTTTACATTTCTATATTGGAATTTTTTACTAAATTTGTAGTATTTTGTAAACAGGAAAATTGCAGATATGTAAGAAACAGAAGAAGTAAAATAATGGATGAGGAACTAGGTAGTTTCATTAAAATACTGCATTTCATTTTTTTTCTTTATGTTTCTGAAGTATTATACTACACCCAGTAAAAATGTACAAATCTTAAGTGCAGAACTGAGGAAACTTTACATGTGTATACATTCCAGTGACCACCATCCAGAGCAAGATAGCAAGTATTTCTGTCACCTAAGAGTGTTTCCTTCCACCTCCTTCCGGCCAGTCCCCCACTGAGGGAACCACCGGTCTGACTTGTTTCATGTCGATTAGGCCAAGAAGCTCCAACTCTGACTTGATCATTAATGTGTGGTGCCAATCTACTCAGGTCCCCCTTCCTCTGTGAGTTTCAGGAAATGGACTAAATGACCTTTATGGACACTTTCAGTTCTACTATTCCAGGAGAGAAATGACAAGTAAGGTATTTTCCCCAGGGCTCCTTAGTAAATGAGCAGTAAGAATTATCTTCCAATTTCCAGGCTACTAAGCCACAGGGCCTCCGTATAAATTAGTTCCGAAAGCTGAATCAAATAGAGTTTACCCAAATGAGGAGGTGATATTTAATTCTGCAAGATTAGATTAATGCTTCATTTATTCACTTTTTACTGGTTACTGCATGCCGAGTGTCTCTTCGGCAGGAACTGGGCTCTGCTGGGGAGGCAATGACAGTCACAGCAGCGCCTGCTCCTTGGTCTAGTGGAAGAAGAAAAACACGGGTCTGAGTGACTGTTAACAGAAGAAAGAAATTCTCAGGGCCACAAGAGAGAAATAGAGTCCCAAGAGGGGAGAAAACTCCCTTCCAGCTGGGAGATCAGCACAGGCTTTGTCAAGTTGACTGGAGAGCTGGACTTTGAATGATGAGCAGTAGTTGGATACATAGAAATAAAGTTTATTCCCAAAATGCACTGTTCTTACATGAGGATAACACGCTCCATCTACAGAGCACACACAGGGTATTTCTTTTTCAGCAAGATTGATGGTGTTGTGCTGAGGTCCTCATAAATTCCACCTGATTTATATCTGCAAGTGAGCGGGTCATCCTTAGGGAAACTGTTTGTATAACAGGTTGACATCAACAGATCTTTCGTATGTCATATCAAGAAATCAAGACACAGAGTGGAAATTGTGTGTCCCACAGACCCACTGTCAATTAGGGATTCTGCACACGACGCTCCAGGCTATGCTGTGCCCACCTGATAGGCTCTAAAGTTTTCTGGTTGGGCTAGACTGTAGATGACTTTCGCCAGTGCCACAGGAGTCCCTCCTCTTCTGGAGGAAATTAGTACACCATAAATGCTGTCTCCTCCTTGTATTGCTGGAGTGAGAGTTTCCTTGTTGATTGACATTTGTATTATAGGCTCTGAAAGCATTTAGTGACCCGAAGCTTCACTTCCTCATTGATTTCCCTGTTGAGAACCATATCCTGAGATCTTTAGATCTGAGCTCACTTGGGGTGCTCCTCTGTGTGAAAAAATCCCTTTACGAAGACAGTGAACCAGAAACCGTATGGCTGGGCTCTCGAGGGACGATTGGGAAAGGGCAAGTCACAATTATTGATTTTTAACATCTATTAATTCATTTTAAGTAATATGTTTAAAAAATTATACTGGGGCCGCCTGGTGTGTAGTGGTTAATTCACATGCCCTGCTTCTGTGGCCTTGGGTTCGCAGGTTTGGATCCCCAGCATGGACTTATGCACCCTTCATCAAGCCATGTTGTGGTCGTGTCCCACATACAAAATAGAGGAGGATTGGCACAGATGTTAGCTCAGAGACAATCTTCCTCATGCAAAAACAAATTATTTACTCTAGGTTATCTGAATTTGAATTGCATTATCTTAAACTCTTTATTAATATTAAAAAGAAATCATTTCCTTTTTAATAAACGTGTACTGGGCTCCACTTATGTGCTAGGAGTTGATACACTATGAAAATGCAAAGAGAGATCATAGTTTCTCAGTATCGTGTCATAATTCTTTGGACAGTTATCAGGCGCCATCTGGTAACCGGGTGCTTTTCTAGCTGCTGGGGGAGGAGATGGTGAACCGGAGACCTGCAGGGGGCATCTCTTACAATTCCGCCATTTTTTTGGTTGAAGAAATCATAGCTCAGCAAGATTATGTAATTTAACCAATGACACATGTCTAGTAAGTTGCAGAGCCCAGACAAGAACGTTGTCTCCTGGATTAGCAGGTTTTCCATTACAAAAAAAAAAATGTCTCTTTACTGGAATAAAAGCAAATCTGACAGAGAGTTTCCTGAAATGGACCTATAGTTTGATAGACTAGGGACTGTTGGCTAAGGAAATTATATTATCTCTTCTCAATAAAACACTTTAGATTACTTGGATCCATCTAGATTTTTCTCACCAAGTGTGTTCACAGAGTCAGTTTGCACAAGTTGTAGTGGGAGAGTCTTACTTCAACAGTTCAGTCCATTAGGAAAGAATATATATTGCTGAGAGCAAGGCCTTTGGCTGTGGGGTTTAATTTGATAAGAATTTATGAATAACAAGTGGAAAACTAAAAGGACCAGAATAGAATTTGCTCCTAAAAGGGACAGTTGCTACCCGTGGTGCAATGGTGACTGCTCTAGATCAGCTGCATAACTAGGATCAGAAATAGTGTGAAGCTAATAAATATTTTTTTCTTTGTTTTCTACCTCAGTCTCCATCAACTGAAATGTCACTGCAGCTAGGATTCAAGCTCTCCGTTTATCCTCTACTTGCCCCATTTGGGTCCAATTTGAAAGAGTAGGATAGCCGTCTTTCCACACACAGCAGCCTAAATATGCATAGACCCACGTATTACTTTTTAGAACCTTGGTTTCCATGTTATTCATTTATTCCCTCATTCATGAATTCATTTATCAAACTCTGATTTAGCATCCACTATGTGGTAAGGCACTGGTTAGGTGCTGAGGGTATGACACAGTCCTCAGTTTGAGACAAGAAAGCAAGCTCTTTGTAACAAATGCTGCCATAAGGATAGTCTCTGAGTGCTGGGACTGGGAGAGAATTTAAAGATTTTATTTATTTATTTATTTATTTTTTTTTCCTTTTTCTCTCCAAAGCCCCCCAGTACGTAGTTGTATATTCTTTATTGCGGGTCCTTCTAGTTGTGGCATGTGGGATGCCGCCTCAGCATGGCTTGATGAGCAGTGCCTTGTCCGAGAGCCCAGGATTCAAACCAACAAAACACTGGGCCGCCTGCAGCGAAGCACGCAATCTTAACCACTCAGCCACGGGGCCAGGCCCTGGGAGAGAATTTAGAAGGAGCCTCTGACCCAGATCTGGAGGTCAGGGAAATGACTTCTCCGTCATTCTGATTCTGCAAGATGACTTCAAGATAGCTTTGATTTTTTTCCCCCACTGTCCAGAAGAAGAAATGAAGTTTCATAGAACTTATGTGACCTCTGTTCGTTCCTTCATGCAACAAAAACATCTGAATGCCTGCTAGGTATCAGGCACTGGTCTTGGCACACAGGACAGAGCTGTTAACAGAAAAGATACAATTCCTGCGCAGAGATTTTTACATTATCATGAGAGAGGTAAGCTATGGACAAATACATGCATAACATATTGGATGTTAATAAGCACCAGGAAGACAACTAAACCAGGTTAAGATGTACACAGAATAAGTTTGCTGTGGATGATGAGGGGGAGGCTGCCATCTTACAGACACTGTTGTGGAAGCCCTTCCTCACAAGATGACTGAGATTTGAACTGAGACCTGAAGGAAGTGAGTCATTTAGAGGAACAGCATTCGCATCAGAGGGAAGAGTGAATACAAAGACTCAAGTATGTTGATATGCTTGAAGAAAAACAAGGCGATTGCTATGGCTAAAGTAAGAAAAGAAATAGGAAATAGATCCTGTTGGGCCTTACAGGAATGATGCAGATTTCAAATCTTATTCTCAGTATAATTAGAAACCATGGGAAGTTTTAAGCAGAAGAGTAATTTTCTTCTTTTTTTCGGTTATGTTTTGAAAAGATAGCTCTGGCTGTTGAACATAGGTACAGACTGTACGGGGCAAGGAAAAGGGAGAGGGAGTTCATTCAGAAGGCTGTTTATAGACAAGGTCTACTGAAGGTCATGTGGCTTGGACCAGGGTAGCAGGATGGAAGAGGTGAGAAAAGGTCTGATTCTGGGTATAGTTTGATGATGAAGTCAACAGGATTTGCTGATGGATTGGCTATGAGGGATGAAAGCAAGAGAGGGGTCAAGGTAGGTACTGGAATTACAATGTGAACAGAGCCAACAGGGGTCAGAGCTCAGGGAGTTTATCTGCTGATGGGATAGGCAGCCAAAAAACCAGAAAACAAATAAATATGATTCCAGTTTGTGATAAGTACTAAAAAGGAAATGACAGCATGCCCTGCTACAAAATAACAAGGGGTTCCTGCTTTCAGTAGGGTTGTAAGGACAGTCTCTCTGGGAAGGTGGTATGTAAGCTAAGGGCTGAAGGATGTGATTAATAAATGAGAAACAATAGGACATATTGGAGTATATGAGGAAGCCATTTGGTTTAAAATTAATTCGGCCTGACTTTGTTTCTCCAAAATGGCCTGATGTGGCCTGTTGAGTATGCGCTGTATATCTGCTTTAAATATTTACTGTGTCCCAAAGACAAGAATGACGCCCTTAAAAATAGGGATGCAACTTCCCCCATATCAGCATTTCCTTTATGATAAGCATCTCTCCCTAAACTACAGATTAATTACTGATCTGCTTGTGACCTTGTGACCTCTGCCCTTGTGACCACTGACCTGCCATGTTCACCAATCTGCTGTGCCAGCAAAGCAACCTCGTGACTACTGTAAAAGGAAGATTCCTATTATATGTGATGTATGCTCTTTTTTCCAAGATGGTATATAAACACTCTGTACACCCTACCTCTTTTGCTGCCCTTCCTTCCTTAGGGAAGGAAGTCCCCGGGCTAGTCCTCAGATCTGGTTCATAATAAACTCACCTCAATTCTGATTTATACATTGATTATGGATTATTTGCATCAATGAGAATGGGTCTTCCATGCACAGATGCAGGGGAGAGCGTTCCAGGCGGGGTTCCAGTGAGCATAACAGCCCTGAGGTCTCATGGCTACAAAGCAGGAAAGCCAGGATTTAAAGCAGTCTGCCCAACTCTTAAGCCTGGTTTATTCCCCCCTACTCTTACATTCTCTAAAACAACGGTTTTCAAGGTGTCATCTGTGGACCAGTTTCCTGAGACCTTTCCAGATGGTGCAAAAGGTCAAAACTCTTTTCATGCTAATACTAAGCCATTACTTTTCTTTTTCATACTAATTCTTCACAAGTATACAGTGTTTTCCAAAGACTACAAGACATGATATAGCAACAGATGGAAAGCAAAGCGTATATGAGAATCCAACAGTCTTCCATTAAGCCAGACATTAAAGAGATTTGGAAAAATGGAAAGCAATGTCGCTGCTCTCAATAAATGATTTTTATTTTGTAAAATAGTTGTTTTTCATAATATGTCATTTATGTTAACAGAAAGGAGTTATTAATGTTATTTTAAATAAATTAATAACTATTTTTAAAATTGCTCAGTATTGGGGCTGGCCTGGTGGCATAGTGGCTAAGTTCTTTGGTGAACATAGTGGCTAACACTTTGGTGGCCCAGGGTTCGCAGGTTCAGATCCCAGGCGCAGACCTAGCACTGCTCGTCATGCCATGTTGCGGCAGCATCCCACAAAAAGGAGAGGAAGATTGGCACAGATGTCAGCTCAGGGCCAGTCTTCCTCACACATAAAAATAATAATAAAAAATAAAAATTGCTCAGTATTGATTTCTAGTGGTAAGTATCAATAGCTATAAGGCATAAAAACACAAGCTGTCTGGATCCTCCATAATTTCTAAGGGTGTAAAGGATCATGAGACCAAGAGCAGGAGAATTGTTGCTCTAGCATTGATGTTAAGGCTCTCTCCAGTTCGTACTGGGTCTCTACATATGCAATCCCCTCCTGCACCCAGAACTTCCCTTAAAGCACAACAGAAAGAATTACTAATGTTTATTGAGTATTTCCTACATTCTAGATATATCTTAAATGCTTTACAATATTTTAACTAATTTAATCCACTCAAACAAACCTATGAGTGAGTGCTTTTATTATATTCATTTTACAATAAGGAAACCCAGGAACAAAGACATGAAAACGTGTCCCCGTTCACACAGCTAGTAAGTGACAGAGCTGAGACTGGAACCCAAGCAGTTTTGCTCTACAGACAACACTCTTAACCATCAATGATAGTTTAACATGTATGAACAAATGCATGAAGATTAACCCTAATGCTATGCAAACGTCATTTGCAGGGCATCACAGTAGCTCTGGCTGACTGGCGGATCCAGGTCACTTAAGGTGGTGTCCTGAAATATCATGTGGCACAAGGAGCCAGAGGACAGGAGAAGGCCCTGGGCTAGAGAGAGATGAGAGCAAGCTAGGGAAATTCACTTCTGTCTTCAAGTCCATTGGCAGGCAGTGAATCAGGATAAGGGTCAGGGCCATAGGTCCAAAGCTATGTGGGCATGAGAAACAAAACAAGGGGAGGAGAGAAGTTCATGCTTCTGCCCCATCCCATCTAAGAAATCAGTCATCTCTAGCACGGTGGCTCCCAAAGGAAGCTCATATTGCCCCAGAGGTCACATTTGTAGGAGGGGCCTTGTCTGAGACAGGAAAATGTTCCTTCTCTCCTTCCCACCCCACCAATCATGAGAGATTGCGTGAGTGAGAGGATTCCAGACAAATAACAGCAGATGAGCGAGAGACCCCAAGACTCGATTTCATTTCCTGAAGGATTCAAAGTTCATAGGTGGACCACCTGGCTTCATGGCATCAGGTTGGGAAAATACCCAGACCAGAGTAAATTTTGCAGTATCACACTACTTGGTAAATTAAACAATCACACAGGGTGCGTAAACTTTAGCTTGAAGAGTCTTTTAAGTGATACAATATCCCTAAATGCACATTTGTTAAAATCAAATATAAAGACCAGAATCAATAAACAGTAAAAATCAAATTATATGCTACTAAGTATAAGTATGATTTATAATAAGCATTTGAAAAATGGCATTTAGAGTTTTTCTGCTTTAGTAGAATGAGATACAATTTTCACTTTCTGGATAATGTAATTGCACGGTGAAAGAAAAAGTTTTACATATGAGAACCCGTGGCCGCATCTGTCACAGCCTGTGTAACCTCTTTCTCTCTCCTCTCCACTGAGATGAGTACAGCCTCACAGGAAATATATTATGCAAATGAAGTAATGAATGAGAGGAGAGGAAACTCAGAGAAGCCTACTTGGTTTATAGTGGAAAGAGATAATATAAAAGGGAAACCTTCCCTAAGAGATATCTTTGAAGCTCCCTGTATGCCCTTCCTCATACCATTCCTATCCCTAAACTACAAAGGTAAGCACCATCTCAATAGTCTTACCATTTTGTATTCATTCCTAAAAACGTATTGCTTAGTTTTACACATTTTGAACATTAGGTAAATCAGATTGTACACACCCTTATGCAGTGTGCTCTGTACACTCTCCTCTTGGTTCCTGAATTCATCCACGTAGCTAGAATTCATTCAATTTCCCTATTGTATAGGATTATACTATAGGACTCATGCACATTTTCTTCATTCATTCTCCTTTGCACTGATATTTTGGTTGTTCCAAAATATATGCAATATACAATGCTTTATATGCAAATACGTGTGAACCACCTTGCACATGAAACTTGGTGCACGCATATGAGACTAACTTCAGAATATGCATCTGGGACTGGAATTGCAGCATCGTGGGCCTGCACGTCTTCAGCTGCACTCCGCAATGTCATTTGCTTAATTAATTACTGAGAGAAATGAGCTAAAATCTCCCACAGTGATGATGAATTTCAAAATTCCTATTTGCAGTTCTAGCAATTTTGGTTTTATAGCTTTAAATTGAGAGATGATTCTCTTCCCATTTATTGTGATTTTGTGAATAACGATAGGTTTAAATTTCTTTATATTGCTTCATATTTATATTGTCTAATTTTTGCTTTTCCTATGGACTTTCCTCCTCTTTGCTTGACTTCTTTTTGATTTATTGAAATTACGGAGGATTTTTTGTCAAAGATGGGGTGCAATTATGTCTCTCCCTGTGAGCAAATCCCTTTGACAATGAGATGGCATTTCCTTCTATCAAGAGGTGAAAGAGAAGCTACTGCGAGTTCCAAGTCTAGGCCATGAGTCAGCAAACCACAGCCCACTGGCCCAATCTGGCCTGCTGTCTATTTTTGTAAGTAAAGATTTATTGTAACTCAGCCATACTCATCCATTTACTTATTGGCTACGGATGCTTTCTTGGCAAAATGGCAGAATTGAGTAGTTGCAACTCTTGAGTAGAATGGCCCACAAAGCCTAACATATTAACCGTGTGGGCCTTTAAAGAAAAAGTTTGCCAACCTTTGATCGAGGCCTTAAGGGCCTTTCACTCTTTCTGTTGGAACTTGTCCAGTTGCCATATGACAAGAGCAGGCAGGTCTGCTGGAGGATGAGAGGCCACATAGAACAGAGATGAGTTGTCCAAGATAAGGTCAGCTCAGACTAGCCAGCTCCCGGGGACCAAGCGCCTGATGACATTGCATACGTGATTCCATGTAAGAACAGCTAACCTAGCCCAAATTAGCAGAACAGCCCCATTAATCCACAGACTCCTGAGTAGTAATAATTGAGTGCTGTTTTAAGGCACCAAGTTTTAGAATAGTTTGTTTCATAGCTAATAAAGAGGGTTTTGTTTTTGTTTTCCTATTTTATTTTTCCCTCTAATAATTAGAAGTTATACCCTTGTGGTTGGCCCGGTGGTGTAGTGGTTAAGTTCACAAATTCTGCTTCAGTGGCCCGGGGTTCACAGGTTCAGACCCCGGGCGCAGACCTATGCATCGCCATGCCGTGGCAGGTGTCCCACATAGAAAACAGAGGAAGACGGGCACAGATATCAGTTCAGGGCCAGTCTTCCTTAGCAAAAAGAGGAGGATTGGCAGCAGATGTTAACTCAAGGCTAATCTTCCTCAAAAAAAAAAAGGTTATACCCTCTCTTACCTTCTATTTTTTTTTTTCAGATTTTTTTTTCCTTTTTCTCCCCACAGCCCCCCAGTACATAGTTGTATATTCTTCGTTGTGGGTCCTTCTAGTTGTGGCATGTGGGACGCTACCTCAGCGTGGCCTGATGAGCAGTGCCATGTCCGCACCCAGGATTCGAACCAATGAAACACTGGGCCGCCTGCAGTGGAGTGCGCGAACTTAACTACTCGGCCACGGGGCCAGCCCCTCTTACCTTTTATTTTTATTCTGTTATTTGAAAATTTTAATGTGCAAAGGTAAAGTTAATCATTATTTTTTCTTTCCTCATAAACAATGCAAGGACCTCAGATGACTTTAACTCTGATCACCCTCGTCCCAATTTATATGCCGTCGTACTGAATTTTGATTTCACTTTTACTACATGAATCAGACATTATTGCTATTAATCATTATTTTACATTGCTGATTTTTGTTGTCATTTACTCAATTATTTATCTATGTCATTGCTCATTATTCCTTCTTACACCTCAAACCTTGCATCTTTGGAATGTCTTTTAGTGAGAATTCGTTATTGACACATTCTCTCCATTTTTTTCTGAAAGTATTTTAGTTTGCCCTCATTATGGGAAGATATTTTTATGAAATATACAATTCTGAATTGATAGTTATTTTCTCTTAATACCTTGAAGATATTCTTCCACTCTTTTCTGGCTTCCATTTTTACTTTTTCTTGAGAAGACAACTGCCATTTTAATATTCACTCCTCTTAGAAAATCTGTCTTTTCTCTCCATAGAGGTAGTCAGCTTCTCTTTTTGTCTTTATGTTCTGCTGTACTGTGTCTACTTGTGGATTTCTTTTTTATTATTTATACTCTTCAGAATTTGTTGAGTTTCCTGAAAAAGGAACTAGTTTTTTAAATAAATTTGAGATGTTTTTGGACACTACCTGCTCACATATTGACTCTCTCCTGCTGTCTCGATGCTCTTCTTTTGTACCTCCAGCTAGAACTATGCCAAGCCTTCTCTGTCTTTTCCGTATCCCTCATTCTCACTGTCATACTTTGTCTTAGTTTCTCTCTGAGAAATATTTTGAGTAATTTTCTTCTGTCTATCTTCTAATTTACTGATTCTTTCCCCATTTATGTTAAAGCTGCTGTAACATATTACAATTTTTTAAAATTGAAACATAGTTCTCATACCATAAAATTCACCATTTTAAAGTGTACAATTCAGTGGTTCTTAGTATATTCCCAAAGTTGTACAACCATCACCACTGTCTAATTCCAGAACGTTCTCATTGCCCCAGGTAGACACCTCATACTCATTAGCAGTCACTTCCTCTTCTTTTTTCCCAAGACCCTGGCAATCACTAACATATTTTCTGTCTCTGGATTTGACAGAATATTTCTGTCAAGTGTTCTGGATATTTCACATAAGTGGAATCCTAAAATGTATGGCCTTTTGTGTCTGACTTCTTTCACTTAACATGTCTTCAAGATTAATCCACGTTGTAACATGTATTGGTATTTCATACTTTTTTACTGGCAAATAATATTCCACTGTATGGATCTATCATATTTTATTTATTCTTTCATCAGTTGAAGAACCTTTCGGTTGTTCCTACTTTGTAACCATTATGAGTAATGCTGTTATGAACATTCATGTACATAGGTCTTCAGTTCTTTTAGGTATATACCTAGGAATGCCATTGTCATATGGTCATATGGTAACTCTATGTTTAACTTTTTGAGAAACTGCCAGATTGTTTTCCACAGTGGCTGACCATTTCATATTTCCACTAGCAGTACATGAGGGTTCCAATTGCTCCACATCCTACCAACACTTGTTATTTTCCACTTTTTTTTAAAGCCATCCTGCTGGTCATGAAGTGGTATTTCATTATGGTTTTGATTTGCATTTCCTTAATGACAATGATGTTGAGCATCTTTTAATGTGCTTATTGACCATGTGTATATCCTCTTTGGAGAAATGTCTGTTCAAGTGCTTTGTCCTTTTTTTAAACTGAGTTGTTTGTCTTTTTGTGCTCATAAGATTTCTTCACATATTCTGGATACTAAACCCTTATCATATATCCAAGAAAATATTTTCTCCCATTCTGTGGGTTGTTTTTTCATTTTCATGATTGTGTCCTTTCATGCACCAAGATTTTTAATATTCTTGAAATTGAATTATTGATTTTTTCTTTTGTTGTTTGTGCTTTTGATGTCATATATAAGAAACCATTGTCAAATCCAAGGTCATAAAGATTTACTCTTGTTTTCTTGTCAGCATTTTATCTATTGACTTTTACATTTAGTTCTTTGATCCATATTTTTTATTGCAGTAACATTGGGTTATAACATTACATAACTTTCAGATGTAACTCATAATACATTTCGAAATCTGTGTCGATGACATTGTGTTCACGACTCAAAGACTAATTATAATCCATCACCACACATGTGTGCCTAAACACACCTTTTGCCTTCCTCCCTCCTCTCCTCCCCTCCAGTAGCCACCAACCAAATCTCTGCTGTCTTGTGTTTGTTTGTTGTTGTTTTTATCTTCTATTTATGAGTGAGATCATATGGTATTTGCCTTTCTCCCTCTGACTTCTTTCACGTAGCATAATGCCCTCAAAGTCCAGCCTTGTTGTCGCAAATGGCCGGATTTCATCATTTCTTATGGCTGAGTAGTATTCCACTGTGTATATATACCACAGCTTCTTTATCCATTTGTCCCTTGATGGACACCTAGGTTTCTTCCAACTCTTGGCTATTGCGAATAATGCTGCTGATGAACACAGGGGTGTATGTATCTTTATGCCTTTGTTTTTTCAAGTTCTTTGGATAAATACCCAGCAGTGAGATAGCTGGATAACATGGTAGATCTATTCTTCATTTTCTCAGAAAACTCCATAGTGGCTGCACAAGTTTGTACTCCCACCAGCAGTGTATAAGGGTTCCCTTCTCTCCACATCCTCTCCAACACTTGTTGCTTTCTGTCTTGTTAATTATAGCTCTTCTGACCTGAGTGAGGTGCTATCTCATTGTAGTTTTGATTTGCATTTCCCTGATAGCTAATGATGTTGAACATGTTTTCATTTGCCTATTGGCCATTTGTACGTCTTCTTTGGAGAAATCTCTGTTCAGATCTTTTGCCCATTTTTTAAGTGGGTTGTTGGTTTTTTTGTTGTTGAGACATATGAATTCTTTGCATATTTTGGATATTAACTCCTTATCTGATATATGGTTTGAAAATATCTTCTCCCAATTGTTAGATTGTCTTTTTGTTTTGTTGATGGTTTCCTTTGCTGTGCAGAAGCTTTTTAGTTTGATGTAGCCCCGTTTGTTTATTTTTTCTTTTGTTTCCCTTGCCCAGTCACACATGGTATTTGAAAATATGCTGCTAAGGCTGATGTCAAAGAGCTTGTTGCCTATGTTTTCTTCTAGAAGTTTCATGGTTTCAGGTCTAACATTCAAGCCTTTAATCCATTTTCAGTTGATTTTTGTGCACGGTGTAAGACAATGATCTACTTTCGTTCTTTTGCATGTGGCTGTCCAGTTTTCCCAACACCATTTATTGAAAAGACTCTCCTTTCTCTATTCTATGCTCTTGGCTCCCTTGTTGAAAATTAGCTGTCACTATATGTGTGGATTTACTTCCAGGCTCTCAATTCTGTTCCATTGATCTGTGTGTCTGTTTTCATACCAGTACCATGCAGTTTTGGTTACTATAGCTTTGTAGTACATTTTGAAATCAGGGAATGTGATATCTCCAGCTTTGTTCTTTTTCCCCAGGATTCCTTTGGCTATTCAGGGTCTTTTGTTGTTCCATACATCTTTTAGGATTTTTTGTTCTATTTCTGTGAAAATATGTTGTTGGGACTTTTGTAGGGATTGCATTGAATCTATAGATTGCTTTAGGAAACACGGACATTTTAACCATGTTAATTCTTCCAATCCAAGAGCACAGAGTATCTTTCCAGTTCTTTGTGTCTTCTTCAATTTCTTGCAACAATGTTTAATAGTTTTCGGTTTACAGAACTTTCACCTCTTTGGTTAAGTTTATTCCTAGGTATTTTATTCTTTTTGTTACAATTGTAAATTGTAAATGAGATTGTATTTTGAATTTCTCTTTCTGCTACTTCGTTGTTAGTGTATAGAAACACTACTGATTTTTGTATGTTGATTTTGTTTCCTGCCACTTCAATGTGTTCATTTATTATTTCTAAACAGTTTTTGGTGGATTCTTTAGAGTTTTCTATATATAAAATCATGTCATCTGCAAATAGTGACAGTTTCCCTTCTTCTTTTCCAATGTGGATCCCTTTTATTTCTTTTTCTTGCCTGATTGCTCTGGCTAGGACTGCCAATACTATGTTAATTAAGAGTGGTGATGGTGGACATCCTTGTCTGGTTCCTGTTCTTACAGGGATATCTTTCAGTTTTTACCCATTGAGAATGATATTAACTGGGGGTTTGTCATATATGGCCCTTAATATGTTGAGGTGTTTTCCTTCTATACCCATTTTATTTAGAGGTTTTTTTTAAAGATTTTATTTATTTTTTTTCCTTTTTCTCCCCAAAGCCCCACAGTACATAGTTGTATATTCTTCGTTGTGGGTCCTTCTAGTTGTGGCATGTGGGACGCCACCTCAGCATGGTTTGATGAGCAGTGCCATGTCCGCGCTCAGGATTCAAACCAACGAAACACTGGGCCACCTGCAGAGCGTGTGAACTTAACCACTTGGCCACAGGGCCAGCCCCTTATTTAGAGTTTTTATCATAAAAGGATGCTGTATCTTGTCAAATGCTTTCTCTGCATCTATTGAGATGATCATGTGATTTTTATTCTTCATTTTGTTAATGTGGTGTATCAGTTTGACAGATTTGCAGATGTTGAACCATCCCTGCATCCCTGGAATGAGACCCGCTTGATCATGATATATGATCTTTTTAATGCATTGTTGTATTCAATTTGCTAGTATTTTGTTGAAGATCTTTGCATCGATGTTTATCAGTAATATTGGTCTGTAATTTTATTTTTTCGTGTTGTCCTTGTCTGGTTTTAGTATCAGGATAATGTTGGCTTCATAGAATGAGTCAGGAAGCCTCCCCTCCTCTCCAATTTTTTGGAAGAGTTTAAGAAGGATAGGTATTAACTCTTCTTTGAATGTTTGGTAGAATTCACCAGGGAAGCCATCTGGTCCTTGACTTTTATTTTTTGGGAGGTTTTAGATTACTGTTTCAATCTCCTTACTGGTGATTGATCTATTCAAATTCTCTACTTCTTCTTGGTCCAGTTTTGGAAGGTTGTATGTGTCTAAGAATTTATCCATTTCTTCTAGATTATCCAATTTGTTGGCATATAGCTTTTCACAGTATTCTCTTAGAATCTTTTCTATTTCTGAGGTGTCCATTGTGAATTCTCCTCTTTCATTTCTGATTTTATTTATTTGAGCCTTCTCTCTTTTTTTCTTGGTGAGTCTAGCTAAAGGTTTGCCAATGTTTTTTATCTTTTCAAAGAACGAGCTCTTGGTTTCATTAAGTTTTTCTATTTTTTTTAGTCTGCATTTCATTTATTTCTGCTCTGATTTTTATTATTTCCTTCCTTCTGCTGATTTTGGGCTTTGTTTCTTCTTCTTTTTCCAGTTCCTTTAGGTGTAATCTTAGATTGTTTAGTTGGGATTTTTCTTGTTTGTTGAGGTAGGCCGGAATTGCTACAAACTTCCCTCTTAGAACCACATTTGCTGTATCCCATAGATTTTGGCATGTCATATTCTCATTTTCATTTGTCTCCAGGTCCTCACTCAGGCACTGCCTCACAGAGGTGGGCACACTCACCTGCCTGTAGAGGATCAAGGAACCCAATCTATGCAGGCAGACAGGTAGCCTGAGGGCTTGCTGTTCGGCAGGGCTGATCCTTAGGGCAGGCTGCCAGCCCTGGCTGAACTGGATTAAATCTGTGCTCTAGTGCATATGGCAGACCCCTGGGCTATCAGGCCAGGGGAAGAACTTCAATAGCATCTGCCAGCCTCTGTGTCAGCACGCTTGTACTAGGTCACAACAATGGCTGCCACCAACGTCTCAGTCTCTGGAGAGGTCTCACCCGTCACCGAGATGCACCCAGAACCTACCAGGTGAGTCTCTTTTCACCAAAGGACTGTGCAGCTTTCTTTTTGGTGATCTTAAGTTGCTCTTTGAGACAGGTCAATTTGTGCATGGGCCCTTTAAGACTCAGATCTTTTCAGCTTTTATCTGATAGCTATTCTGGGGGTATTCCCGGTTGCAGTTCATAGCCAGGGAAACCAGAGTAGTATATTCATCTCAGTTGTGCTGAGTCTGAAGGATGCTTATAGCAGTAACAGCCCCAGCTCAGGTCCCCACTCCTCCATGGAGGGCTGCGTACCTTAGAGTGGCTCCTGCCCAGCCAGCTGTGAAGCTCTGCAGCTCTCAAAGGTGGCTTTTTGTCTCCAGAAGGAATTTCTATCACTTCTACCTCAGTCAGGACTGTCCTTTGTTGTGGGGGTTCTTTTTATCCAGTTTTCAGTTTTCTCTCCAGGGTAATTTTTCCAAGAATAGTTGTAACCTGGTTGCATTTGTGGAAGGAGATGAGTTCAGAGTCTGCCTATGCTGCCATCTTGACAACATCTTTGATCCATTTTGGGTTAATTTTTGTATCTGGTCTGAGGTAACGGTCCAACTTCATTCTTTTGCATGTGGCTATCCAGTGGTCCCAGCACCACTTGTTGAAGAGACATAAAATTTTTGAAATTTGATGAGGCTTAATTTATTTTTTTTCTTTGGTGCTTCTGCTTTATATGTCATATCTAAGAAGCCATTGTCTAATCCAAGGTCACAGAGACTTATACCTAAGTGCAGCTCATATAATAAAATTGAAATGTCAGTCATTGTTGTTCATTCCTTAAAGTTCATTTTTTTTATTCCTAAATCTCCCTGACCAATTTTATTGCCTTTTTTCCCTTAGCCAAATTTTCCTTCCCTATTTATTTTATTATCCACAGTAAACACACTATAACTCTGTGTAGGTCTAATAAATCCAGTATTTCAGATCTTCATTGTTCTGATTCTTTTTTCTGTTATTTTTTTTGCTGGCTTTGGTTTGCCTTATTTTCTGTGAGGGCCTTATGGTTTTGACTGGAAATTTGGAATTTTATCTGTGCAAATCTTAGATTAAAGATGAATTCCCACAGAAAGAGTTTTTATTTTCTTTTCCACAAGTACAAGATCACAGCAAATCTAGGCCCACTTTATTTTTATGATTTGGCTGGTGAGGGAAGGTGTTCAGGGTACCTAGTCTGTCATTTTGCTGGAAATGAAAGATCTGGAATAGCAAACACCTAGTGTTTGATATAGATATATATGTCAAATTCCCACTGTTCTAAAGAAGGTCTGATTCAAATTCTATCCTCCATAGTACCCAGTATCATGCAATGCCTAAAGAAATGCTTTATAAATTGTTAAATGAATTAATTAATAAACAAACAAATCAAGTTATGGATGCAAACTTGATGGTAAATGATACAGGTTCTGAGCGGATGAGTTGAGGACCTCTGAAGGCCTTTCAGGTATCATAAAAGTCTGTATGTTAACCAAGCATAGCCATAGAGACAGGTATTTTTATCCAAAACATATAGTGATGGTGTGATTATTTAAAGATAAATTATTATAAAAGTATGTATTGCTGAATTCATAAAAATGTGTGGTCCTTACAATTCTCTGAGCCACCAAATAAAAATGCAAGTGTTATCATATCAGTGTCCTATTTTATATTAAAAACAAGTTTTACTCAAAAAAGGTTGAAAATGCTGACATTAACATAGCATGTAGAGATCATTATTACAAGTGAATTTTAGTAGTCTGCATGTTTCTTGAAGAGATTTAAACCTAACTCTCCTTTCTGGGAATCTACATTCATAATTAAATGAATGACTTGCCTATATCATCCTCTATAGGAAATGATCCCTTTTAATAGTGTAACTGCAGGCTAGGTAGTTTCCTCTCTAAGGCAGCTGTTGCAACTGATGATCATGTCACAAGGCTTAAACAACAGAAATTTATTTCTCACAGTTCTGGAGGCTGGAAGACCAAGATCAAAGTGTCAGTAGGTTTGGTTTCTTCTCGGTTCTCCTCCCTGGTTTGCAGGTGGCGACCTTTTACCATTCCTGAAGTTGTCTTTCCTCTGTGTGCATCTTGGTGACTCTTTGTGTGTCCAAATTTTCTCTTCACATAGGGACACTTGTCAGATTGGTTTAGGGCCCACCCTAACGGCCTCATTTTAACATAATCATCTCTTTAAAGACCTATCTCCAAATATAGTCACAAGGCAGAGCTTATTTCTCTCTCAGTGTCACATGTGACTAAGGCTCCGTTGAAACTACCAGAGCATCATGTGCCTAAAAACTGTTTCCATCTTGTAATTTCATATGCTTTCCCCCAAAAGAGAGATTCACTCTATCATTTAAAAGAATTCTTAGTTGATAAAGAAAGGAAGTGTTTAACTTTCAGGACATTTGCATAAATGAATCAAATGTGATAAAAGGTGCTAAAGTACTACAAAAAGAAAAGCACTGTAAAAACAAAAGGAAGTATTTCCATTATCAAGGTATTAATATTGAAACTGATACCATTTACTAGCACAGGAAGAACTTGGCATTTGCTTTTCTTCCTTCGGGCAATTATAAAAGCTAAGAAAGTAACATTGTGAAGATTTTTCTACAGTCATTTCAGCCTTTCTAATTAACACCCTTTCCTTTATACATGGAGAACTAATAAACCACAGTAGCATTCAGGGAAGTAAGATCTTACTTTGTTTTTAACCCTTAGAATAATAGCAATTTCTCCGCCACTGATGAGGCAAGAATGGAGCTACAGCACGTATTCACAATTCGCGGAACTTGTGCTGTGAGAGAAGAAAAAAAATGCCCCTTAGAGCAAGGAGTTAAGACGTGACTAATTTGAAAAACCATCTGCAGTTGCATGTTGGTGTGTAAGTTGCACTCAATGTTCCTCGGACGTCACATAGGGAAAATCCCCATTGTCCACAGGAGCCTCGACAGAAGTTTTGTTGAAAGCTCTCCCCAAGGAGTGCTTCTGTGTTTTGTCTTTGGGCTCATGCTCAGTGGTGGTAAATGGATTAACACAGCAGTCTCTGATAGTATGATGGATGGAGTCAGAAGAGCGATTTTCTAAACACCCTTCCTTTACTTGATGGATGTCTCCATTGCCATCTCTTCCCTCAGGGCTCTTTGTGTGCAAAATCTCTCTTCTGAAAAGAGTTTTCATATGCTATTAGTACCAAGTGAATTTATGACGTCCTCTCGTACAGTCTTTCTGCCATTTTGTAGAGTCTGCTCTGGCATTCTATGCAGTTATGTCCTAGTTCGCTGATCAACAGCTTCACTATGTTAACATTTTTAAGTATGAGACACAATTTAGTTTGCAAAATCCCACTTATTTTCTCCTAATTAAACCCAAGTGCACCCAAAACTCATCAGCCACCTAGAGAAGCATTTACCTTCTTAGACATTTAGCCAAATCCTGTGGTACTCCTGATTGTTATCACCAGCACCTCCATCAATAATCTTACTTGGCTCCATCACAAACCTCAGCTGAGGTCAGAGTATACATTTTGATTACACTAATCAGCATGCATTTCTCCTCCATGACCCCTCTTATTTGAACTCTGAAGCACGTGAGTCCCTTTGATGGATGAGTAAGAAGTTGTCAAGACTAAGGAAGAAAAACATCAAATTTGGGAGGGAGGAGTTTTTGGTAAATAGTCAAGGATTTAGGTATAAAGTTGAGAATTTGAAAATAGTTACCATTCTGCTGAGCCAACTTTTTTTCTCTCACCTTTCTTCACCTTATTTATAAAAAATATCTTTGCTAGCACAGAGATGAGAAGCGAGTTAGGTGCTTAAATAATTGTGAGTTAAAAATAGTGGGCAAGTGACACAGGGACAAACTCTCTTTTGAAATTTAGTGAATCCCAGAAACAGCTTCTAGCTGAGCGTTTTTGAGAATAATTTCCTTTCTGGCAATAGCCCCACCTGGCCATGGAGAGAGCAGTCATGTGACAGAATAATGAATATTGAAAGGAGAGACCGGAGGACTGCCTTTTCCTAAATTTTCCTGGTAAGTCACAAATGGTGAGACAGAAATCCAAAATTTCATGCCCATAAATAGAATATGGAAATTTGCTGAAGGTGAGAGCCATTATCTGCCAAAAAGTTCCTTAAAAGAAGTGAGGAAACTTACACTGAAAAGTGTGTGGTATTTCAATTATCATCTGGAAAATCCGGGGCTGAAATCTTTTCGGTATCACTCCTGGCACAGAGTCAAGGAAGGAGGCCACATTCTCTCCTTGCCAAGGTGGTTGTTGAGCCAGGGGTAGAGGACAGAACATATGTTATATATATGAATATATAAATATATATATATTATTAGTAGCAGCCACCATGGAGATGTCAGAGACCACAAGTTCAGCTTCACTACCTCTGCCTACTCCTACAATGCAAATCTCCTCAAGTCCACACACTATTCCTGAAGGAGGAAGAGAAGAGAATAGAACCTTGAATTGACAATATTCTAACCTATACTGACTTGGGAAATTACTGGAGTAGACTGGATAGATTGCCTGCTTTTAGATAGGCCATGCAATGCAAAGTGAGATCAAATTGCATTGTAGGAGTAAAATTCACCTGACCCTTTGGATTGTAGTACTGTAAAATTTAAGGTGCTAAAACTTATGATCTTTGGTTTCTAAAGGACACAATAGGTTGTCAAGGCGAGGTGAAATAGTTGGTCCTTTTAGGGAAAATGTGATATTTGATATGGGGGATTGGAAAAGCTGGCAAGAGAATTACAAGAAAGGTTATTAAAATGTTTGCCATTTTTAGAGAAACAGTAGGTTCAGAAAAAGGAAAAGTTTGGATGAAAGCCAAAGGAAAAAGGACCTGGGACTGTTTATCATTGAAAAAGTTATATACTGGAAGATTTTTAGGAGCAGACTCCAGAAAAACAAATTTTCATGAATTCTAGGACAATCTGAATCCAAATTAAGCCCAATCTCAGTGGAAGAAAAAAAGTACTGGCTTTGGAATAGAGAAGAAATAAGAATGAGCTAGTAATAGACTGTGGAATCTTGAAACGCCCAAGTCTACAATTTGCCTAATTTATACCTTAAGTAACACAACTGCGTTATAACACGCTCTGTGTGCTTCAGTTGACTCACTAGCAACTCAAGGAAAATGGTAGAAGGTTCCATGAACCCAGGCAAAGGATATTTGCTGAGGGAAATATTGGTGCAAGATGGGGAATTCTCAATGGCAAAGCAAATATCATCTGTTTAGATACTTCTCAGGGTCGTGTTTTACAGAATATTATCATCTCACCTTGCGCACCAACGAAATGTTAGGCTTCAAGTATATTTTCAGTGGACTGTGAATAGGGGGACAATGATTATTTGAAAATAATTTCAGCTCTGGGTTTAACAACCAAGCCCTCTATTTCTCAACGTTTTATACTAAAGGAGCAACTAATGTCTAACAGCTTGTCTTTTTTAAAATCCTAATTCCAAAATTGAATGCAGCTGGTTGTTTTTTATTGTTGCCTTGAATGTTCTTCTTTTATTCTTGTATTTCAATATCTTTTGTTTTCTGAAAACTAAGGAATGGACTACAATGAAATAAACTGAAAAGTGTTACCTTAAATGAACTTTAGTTCAGACATTTCAAGCAAGTGAACTCCATCTGGTACTAAAAAGTGAACTTACAAAACACTGTAAGAAAATTTCAGTCCCTGTTGCCTCTCTTTCATCAGATGATAAGAGCTACGTCCTCCAGTACTACTTTATATTGCAAGTTTGCTTTTCTGGGTAAAAGATTAAAAGCCTTTGACTTGGGTACAAATTAACATGTTTTCCAGCCTTTGTGGTGAAACTATTGCAAACTACTGAAGAAATCTTTCACACCTTAGTACTCTGAATAGCCCACTCCACGTCAAAATATGCTCCAAATCCAACGAAGCATGGCGAAAACAATACTAAATTATCTTAATCACCAACCCTTTCAGCTGTATTTCATGAAGGTTTGAAAAACTAAAATCACAAAGAATTTTTCAGAGAAGAAACGTCTTTTGTCATTTATGTTTGTTTTTAAGGCCTTTGCATATGGTGAGGATGCTAACTCAGTGTTTTGTTATTGTAATCAGTAATAACAAATGAGAAACAAAATCCAAAGAAAACTCAAAACAGAAATGATTCATTGGCAAATGAAAAGGCTCTCAGAGGTAACATGACATCTTGGCAAATGGAGCAGCTTCTGTTGCATGTGATTCTCATTTCCTGTCTCTTCTCCTGCCTTCCATCCTCATCTCTGAGTTCACTTTCTTTTACTGGAACAAAAACAGCTGCTCCTAACTGGACTCGAAGCCAGGTACCTGAGAGTTACTATAAATATTCCATAAGAATATGCATACCCTCTGACCTTGTTCTCAACACCGACACAGATAAAAAGAAGTTAATACATAACTTTAGTCCTTGTTGGATGTATTTGTTGAGTCCAAATGCTTGCTTCATGGCCTGCATAGAATTATAGCTTGCTAACTTGGTATTTTCTTGTCTTACCAAAAAGGGTGACTCAAGGGTCACAAGGATATATGAGCTTGTTTTGCAGAGGGAAGGGAATACCATTAAGGAAATTATGACCACCAGATAATCAGCCCCCAGCTGCTGCTGACACCAAGAAAGCTGGTTGCCCAAGGTCTTATCTGGAGTGAAAGAAACATGAACTTCCCCTTTGTTTCCCTGGAACTCCTCCTCGCAAACCCCTCAGCCTTATAATGATCCTCTGCTTCCTTCTTTTTTTAGGGAAGATCTGAGAGAACCTATTCTCCCTCCTTTCTTATTTTGGTCAATTCAAATAAAACTTTCTGTATCTCCAAGCACTGGAGTCCCAGTGATTGGCTCACTGCTCATCAGGCACATGGACATGAGATTGAGAGGTTTGGTATCAGACTTCCTGTCTCCAAGATCTCTTCCTTCTAACCCATTTTATAGCTTATTTGTTTTCCTAAAACATACTTTTACCATTTTATTTTTTAAAAATTTTTAATTTAGATTCAAAAAAAAAATTTAGAATCCTTCCTGGAACTGTCTCAAACTAGACCTCACTTTAAACTAAGGACCAGAGAGGTAAGATAAAAGGGTCATAACCACAGTCACCTAGTCCTTTCACTGAGAAGTCGCAATGGTCCCGGTTGTATATTCTGTCTAGTGCTAAATTCTACCTCTCATTCAAGTCTCTCTGCATATTGTTGCCTGCGCCCACATCTCCAACTTCATTTTCCATGATCTCAACTCCTATCTCTAACATTCCTGCCTTCCTACACTCTAACTCCCATCTAAACTTCCCTAAATACCATCAATAATATATAATTGATAAAAGTATTCTGTTTATTAACATAATAGGATAACTTGAATTCAACTTCTTTGCAATGCAGAATAATCCATTCTCTTTAAAATTTCAAGTGATACAAATAATGTCTAAAACTCTTTATAATTCTCTTATTTTCAGTGGAAACAACAGACACTTACTATAATATTGCAATTAAAACCCTCATATACTCATTTCTTAGAGTTGAGGCAAATAATTTCTCACCAAAATTAAGACTGTTAACTAGATATATGTTGCATCTGTTGCCTTTTCTGGTCTATTACAGAAGAACTATGTTTTTTGAAACTCCATGAGAACTAATATGATTAATATAATAAACTGTATTTCAGTTCAACAAACGTTCATTGTTTACTACGTGAAATGACTATACTGGCCAAATTGGAGAATACAGAGATGGCTAAGATACAGCTCTGTCCTTCAAGAATGTAAAATCAAAAGGAGGAAAGAGATACAAACATAGACATTACATAAACTAGAGGAGAAGAGAGAAGAAAGAGAGATTTATTTTGGCTGAACAGAGCACTTAAGGATCCTTGGAGGAAGCAGGATTTACGTTGGCCTTAAAGGATTTGCAGGATTTTATAAAGCAAAACAATCCTAGCAGAGGCAAATTTGAGTGTATTCTCCAGTATCACATCATATTGTAACTGTTTGTTTAAGAGTCTTTCTCCTGCATCTGAATATTAGCTCATCCAGGATTGGGATCAGGGTTTACCCATTTTGCAACATTACAGCAACATTTTCTATCTTCTTAGTCTTTTAGCAAAGTCTTTTAGTCTGGTACATTGTACATTCTCAGTAAATAGTTGAATTAACTAATTGATAGCTATTAGGCTCCTAACAAATTTTAATGCCGCAAAATCTGTACTCAGGAGTTGCTTAATGAAGTTTCACTAAGGCTGTAACAAAAATCATTTTAAAAATATTAAAAATACCGAAAAAAATCATATCTATTATCTCTGTGAAGGCTAAGTGATTCCCTCGCTGTTCTCTGTATTTTCACAGGAGTAGAGTCACAGTTCTCATGAAAAACACCATATTGGGCATCAACAATATAAAAACAAGACTAACCAGTGCCCTGTAAGAATTGAGCAATCTCTTTTCCAGGCCAGACCCATCTAATCTAGACTTTTCTGCCCACTGAAGAATCTCATTCATGCTGGTTAAGGGGTTGTTGTGAAGAAATGGAAAGTGCCGTGTAAGCTGGTATCTCTTAGGAATCATTGTGAGGTTAGGTGGTCTTTGTGATGCTCATCATAACCCAAATGAAGAATCGTCCAAATCCTATTCTTTCAGGACCACTCTACCTATAGGATGCCCCAAAGAGAAAAGTAGATACAGAGAACATTAGCAGATAAAAAACAAAATATTGCTTTCCTGATAGGTATGTGAAAGCTCAATAAATCCCAGTTCAGAGCCTTCTAGTAAGCTATGCTGGAGTACGTGGTCTCAACTTTGAGATGAGAATGGGGCTTCTAATTCTCCACCTTCACTCTAAATTCTGAGATCAGTCTATACTTTCTGGGACAGAGATCTGCCAGGCACACTCTGACATAATTTACCATTCACTTGCAGGTTTCAAGGGGATGGAAAAGAACAAAGAAAACCTGGTTAGGTATGTATCAAAGACAGAGCCTGTTTACATCCGAGAAAGGAAAAGAAAGAGAAGACAACGGTCAGAGTCACTAATCTTTAGGAAATATTGATAAATTCAGCCCAATGAATGGTATAGAGACTGACCAATGTATCAACTCTTACTCCCTCAAGGGAGCAAAGTTAACAAGGGTATGGGTGCGGTAGGAGGAGACTAAGGTACCTTTTCCCTCTACAGTACCTATCACATTCATGTGCTTGAAAGCATTTTCAATTATGCTTGTCTTCCATGATGTGCATTTTCATTCATCCCGCAAATATTTATCGAGTGTGTTTCTGTTCCAGGCACTCTGGCAGACACTGGAGACACAATGGTGAATAAGGATCCAGCTCCCCACCTTAATGGCATTTGTAGTCTAATGAAGAATAAAGAAAAACAAACAGGCAATTACAATACAATATAAAAGTGCTGTGACAGAGAAAGTACAGGATGGGATGGACAAAAAGAATTGGGGCAGCTAGTCTAGAACTGATGGCATGGGGATGGCCAGGAAAACTTCAGAGTACAAGTAATAGCCAAGCTCACACTTGGAGGACAAGCAGGAGTTAGTCAGGTATAGGGGATGTCAGTTGTTTTTGTCTGATCAGCATCCATTCCTCCATCTTTGGGTATAGGACCCTGATTTCCCTTTGGGAAACTACCCCTCTCCCATTTTCAATCCACGTGGTTTGGATAAGGTTGACATCAACCCCACACTCCAGGAGTCCGAGTGTAGTTTAGATTTGGTGTATCAGAGTATTTCATCCTTCGGTCCTCATGATTGCTTCGGCTACCTGCGTGTTACCTAAGTGAGGCCTGCGAGACTGATTCCAAGGACACATGTTGAAAACCGTTGGATGAGATGCCCTCTGATGGACTAAAATTTCCAAGATAGTAGAATGTAAGGTTGGAGCTTTGCAAAGATAGGTACCACATCACATCTGTGCCTGAGGCAGAAAGTAAAAGAAGAGGTGGGGACATACACATACCACCTCCATCTGTCTTCTTCTATCAGGAAAGCAAAAGTTTTCTCAGAAGCCCCACTGTAGACTTTCTTTTGGCCTCACTGGCCAAAACCTGGTCACATATTCCACCTACTTACAAGGGATGCTGGGAAAACGAGGAATAGGATTTTCAGAATTGGATTAGACCAATCATAGTCCCAGTGCTGGGCAGATTGCTGCACTCACCAAAAGACAAAGTATACAAGCAAAAACAAAAAACCTGAGTTCTATTAGTAAGGAAGGAAGGGGAAATGGATATTGAAAGGAGCTAACTGTAGATATTTTTAAAATGCGTGATCTATGCACTAGTTCTCTAGAGCTCCCCAAGCAAAATACCACAGTCTGGGTGCTTAAACAACAGAAATTTATTTCTCACCGTTCTGGAGGCTGGAAGTCCCAGATCAAGGCGTCAGTAGGTTTGGTTTTTTCTGAGTCCTCCTCCCTGGTTTGCAGGTGGCGACCTTTCACCACATCCTCACATGGTTTTTCCTCTGTGTACATCCTGGTGCCTCTTTGTGTGTCCAAATTTTCTCTTCACATAAGGACACCTGTCAGATAGGATTAGGGCCCACCCTAATGGCCTCATCTTAACTTAATCATCTCTTTAAAGACCTATCTCCAAATATAGTCACATTTTGAGGTGCTGGGCATTAGGGCTGCAAATGTGAATTTCAGGGGGACGCAATTCAGCCCGTAACAATCTATCACATTAATTCGGTCCTAAAAAGTTTATAAAATGTGTTTCTATGAACAGTGGGGAAAAAAACTCTTTCTTCTTTCACTATATGTTTAAACATTAAGAATTATCCTTTTAAAAATCAGTTTTAATTTATCAAAGGAAAAGATGTTCCGTGTTGTGATGATTTGCATTTCTTTGATTAGTAGTGAAGATGAACAGTTTTCAGCTGTATTTTTCTCATGTAATTTCACCTTTTATTATACCCAATGCCTCTCAGCCTCACCCTGACTCCAGATGTGGCAGTTCTAGGCAGGTGTCTCACTTGGCACTTGATGCCTGACGTGCTCCTGCCTCCAGGCTTCTCCTTGTGGGGTGCGGAGTGCTGGTGGGTTTTGTCATTTTTCTCATTGTTTCCCATGAATAATTCATATACCAAGAATATTAATCTTTGGAGACAATGTCAAGAGACTTGGTAAGGTAAATTATTACATCCCTTGAGCTCTATGCCACATCCAGCTATGTTTAAGGTCTACAGAAAATATTCTTGTATTGCCTTAATACTTTAGAAATGCAATGTTTAACTGTATCCATTTCATACTACTGTTTCCATCATAGTCTTTAACTTGGAAATCATGTTTATGCCTCCATACAATTCTCCCTCATATCAGATGGTTTCCTCTTTAGGGCTGTTTGTTTTAGTTTTAGAGAGAGAGTACCCTTTTGTATTGTGTTGAGACCGTGAATGAAATAGTTTCTAAATGTGTCTATTTCTTCCAGTCCATCTGTTTTAGGTGGAAAGCAACACTCATTCCTCTGTGTGGTCCATTTCCTTTGAATTACAGATCTAAGTTTGCCCAGATTCTTTGCTTTTACTGATTGTTCCTCCATAGAGAAGGTCTATGCTTTTCTAGGATTAGCTTATAGCCCAGGAAGAGTAGAGAGGACATCCAGTCAAACTCACTGGGTCCTTGTCCAACCTTTAGGGGCCTTCAGGTTCAAATAATTCTGAGATTCCTGGAGGCATTGTCTGATGTGATTGTCAGTCAGTCTTGAGGTGGGAAGTCCTAAGCCATTTCACACCAAATTCAAACACAGCAGGCCAAGAAGAAGCTAAGATGAGGAACAGCTTATACACAGGGAGAGCGGAAGAGGAGAGAGGAAAGTGAAGCCTGGGGCTGTAGAATTCCTGGGCTCACCAGTATCCAGCTCTAGAGGGAGTTAAGAACAGGAGGTAGGACTGGCTGTACAGGCAAGGATGAGTACTTTAGATGGGTTTATAACCCCTACTTATAAAAGTCAAGGGAAGAATCAACATGATTTTACCCTCCCAGACTATCGTTGTTTAAAACTCAGTCTAGTCAATTTCATTTGAAAATAATTAGCAAACATCTGGTGTTCTATAGCTCTTTCCCTCCCCATGATATAGATTCTTCTCACTCGGGTGAGTGTTAATGGCATTTCCCTGTAGTCACTGCTCCTTTCCTGAGGAGGTTTTCTGCAAGTGGGAAACCACAGTTGACCGGGATGCCATTTCTTGTACAGTGGGGTGGTCTATCTCGTCCATCTATAGCTCCAGTAATAAAGTTGTGAGTTCACGATGCTGTTTGAACTGCCACTGATTGTGATAATCACAAGTGTGACTCTTCAAATGTGTTAAATCTTTTTGAGGATGTAACAAGGAGGGAATCAATCTTTTAGTGTTCATTTTGTCATTTCATTTTCATAATTTTAACTCTTCTTCTTGAAAAACTGGAAATTAGTGTTTTGAGCTGAGGCAGGAGGTACTGCATCATAGATCCCAGAGTTATATAAAAAGGAACATCTTTACAATACAAAAAGCCATCCAGAAAGTCCAACTGGATAATGAATTTGAAGGATCTAAGTGAAGAGGCAGCATGGAGATAAAAGACGGTAAGGGGATGAGCAAGACACCTGGTAGGAACTGTACCTTGAGAAGGTCCCTGAGTCCCAGACTGCAGTCCCAGATCCTGGTTGCAGAGTCTTTAGGGCCTTCAACATGAGAGGACACAGGAACATCAAGAGATCCAGCCCCACCTGGACATCCCCCTTCCTTCATGATCCCTTCCCTGCCTCTTTCTGAAAGCAGTTTACAGCATGAAAAATAATGCCATATATATGAGAGAAGAAGAAGAAGAAGAGAGCAGAATTTATAGATATGACTGTTACCTGACATGAACTAATAATTATAATTGAGAAAGGAGTTTGGCTTAATTTGTTGGTAGCTAAAACAAAAAGGATAATACAACCATTGTTGTTTGGGGGGGATACAAAAGGGGTGTAAACTTGTCTGTGGTGACTTTCCCCTGCTGATTCTATTTGTTTGTGGGAATCTCATGCAGAACATTTAGCAACATAGTGGAAAATGTCTTTGTTCTTTGTGAATCTCAAATGCTTCCATCAGTTCCTAAAATCTCTCCAGCCACTCTCTCATTGAATATCTCCTGCTGGCCATGGGGATCCTGAGTACCCACACTGAGGTTTTGCATTTGTCCACATTTGCAAGATCCACAGGGTTCTATAGCCTGGACTAATTTTTAATCTATTATTTTCAGTTTGACAGTGTCCAGACTACAGAGGCAGCATAACTGTTAACCAGATAAAGTCCAAGTCCTTGGTTACTAACGTTTAGGGAAGACATTTCCACTCAAGACAAAGTCTAACATGGACATTTCTTATCACTGAGTTAATAGGTACATTACCCCAGTCCACTCTTCGACTAAGGAAACAGTAGTGCCAGGCAGTGGTTAAAGTTTTGGAATCAAGCATGGAGCAATTGTCATTCTGGAGTTCTGTGCATTCAGAGTGCAGCCAAGCACCGCGTAACGACATCTCAGTCAATGACGGGTCGCATATATGACAGTGGTCCCACAAGATTAGTACCATATAGCCTAGATGTGTAGTAGGCTATACCATCTAAGTTTGTGTAAGTACACTCTGTGATGTTCACACAATGACAAAATCACCTAATGACGCATTTCTCAGAAAGTATCCCCATCATTAAGTGACCCACGACAGTAGTAAAATGCCCTCACCCTCAACAACAGAAATGGATGGGGAAGAAAAGTCCTGCACTCAGATGCCTAATATGGGCTGATCCTGGAGGCGGCACCCAATAAAAAGAGACCCCCAAAGGCTTTCCTTTTTTATACCTTTGAACTATCTGTTTCCCTCATCACTAATTCGACTGACTCACCTGCTTCCGATGATCTTGGTTTCTGAAATTTTGAATAATTTCTTTTTGTTGAATGATTTCTTGTGCCTGGTTTTGCCTCATGCCTTAGTCCTGATGCTTGTTTCTGTTTCTCTTGCCCTGAGTTCTGGATTCTTTCCTTGACTGCAATTTGTGTTTGCCAATTCAGGTAAACACTTCAACCAGTTGAACACAGCCCTAAAGATCCTACACACAGATGCAGGCCCTTAGATCCATCATTCTTACTAACTCACTTGCAGAAATAGGGAAGAACCAGTCCAAGGGTGGGTTCCACTCTTGACGCGGAGACTTGAGAGAAAGGTAGGTCTAGGGAGTGAAAACTTGGTCTTTGAAGGAAGCCTACTTCTGTGGATGTGATCAACGCTGAGAGATCACAGAGAAGATAAAAAGAGTTGAAACTGGGGTATGAAGGACACCCCTGAATTATTCGTGGGAATGGCAGATTCTGCCATAAAAGAGTCAGAGCGAAGCAGGAGCCCACTCATCCTGTCTGGGATCCTATGTCCTAGGTTAGAGGAACCTGACAACTCCAAGTTTCATCAGAAGCAAGTTGGACCATATGATCCAGCAATTCCACTTCTGGGTATACACCCCAAAGAACTGAAAGCAGGGACTCAAATAGATATTTCTATACCCACGCTCATAGCAACATTATTCACAATAACCAAAAGGTAGAAGCAACACAGTGTCTATCAACAAATGAATGGATAAACAAAAGGTAGTGTGTACATACAATGGAATATTATTCAGCCTTAAAAGGGAGGAAATTCTGACACACACTACAACATGGATGAACTTTGAAGATGTTATTCTAAGTGAGATAAACCAGTCACAAAAGGACAAATACTGTCTGATTCCACTTATAGAAGGTACCTAGAGTAGTCAAACTCACAGAGACAAAGTAGAATGGCAGTTGCTAGGGCCTGGAAGGAGAGAACAGAAAGTTATTATACAGAGTTTCAGTTGGGGAAGATGAAAAAGTCCTGGAGATGGATGGTCGTGATAGTTGCACAGCACTGTGATTATACTGAATGCCACTAAACCCTACACTTAAAAATGGTTAAAATGGTAATTTTATGTTATGTAAATTTTAACACAATAAATAAAGGAAAAGAAAAAAAAAGTGAGTTGGAGCTGGGTGGGTGTAGGAGTGAGTGACAGAGACATTAACATCCACCCTGTCTCCTAAGGGAAAGGACTGCTCTGAGAGATAGATGGAGTCTATTATTGAATCTAGTTGAGGGGTAAAGACGAGTTAGAGGAAATTAGCAGGGTTCAGTCCTCATAAATATTGGCTCAGAAGGCCAGCAATAGGTGAATGGGTTCTGCAAATAATCTAAAGTTGTTGTATTGATTAGAGATCCCTGTCTGATCTGTTCAAAGGTCTACTGACATGCTTGCCACACACACAGATGTTACATGGGTGCTGCTCCTGGCATGCCTCTGTAATCCTATAATCTCTTTAGCCATGGGAATTTGCACTTAGTATGTCCTTGGCTCATTTAGCCTTGCCCTTGGGGATCCCCTCTTGAATACCCTCCGGTGTGATGTGAGTGGTGAGGGGCAAGTCAATGGGAAAAGCAGCACTAGATGTGATCAAGCTGCCAGTGCTGATGGAAGGTCATAGGATTTGGCTTCAAAGCCTCCCTAAGCTTGTGTTCAGTGGTCTCCAGATAGCCACGCAGCAACATAGGACTTTGGCCTTTGAATTTAGCCAATAATCTGCTCTCCAGCTTTGGCTTCAACCTCAGCCTTTGGAAGGCCAAATAGCTGAACACCTAACTGTAGCGTCATCCTGACGTCTCTGAAATTATTTGTGATCAATGATCATGAGATTACATAAATTACCCTCATGTCTAATCAAAGCACCAACATCAGTAACATAAACAGGCCGTGCCATGAGATGATTGTTACTGACAGAATATGCACTTTCATATATGGGCAAGCATTTTAGATGTAAGTGTGATTAAAGTTTCCTTGCATGCTTTAGTTTTTGAGATTCTGTCAGTTGAAGTATAAATATATATATTTATGAATTCAGAGTAAAATGCTGCAATAATTAACGTTGATTGTGAACAACATAACCATTTCATACATAAAAATAATTTTAAACATTTTTCAAATGGTAAAATAGACTGAGAAATATTTAGTTCATGGAATTGCCTCGACCAAATTGCATCATCATCATTGACTAAATTATCAAGCACAGGGTTTGAAGAGGAGCGAAGTCTTCGCTTTACTCATCACCATAAGAAAATATAGACTGTTTGATATCTTGATTGCCATGCCACCCTGAGCAATCGCCCATACCGGCAGAGTTAGCAAAAAAGATCTTGTTCCTCCACTCACCTCGGTTGAAAGTAAACACGTGTTCATAGCCCACATGTGCCAGTTTGTGACCATACGTGCAATCTAGAAGCTGACAGTGCTGAGAACTTATTGTTCCCACATCAGGTTAAATTATTAAATTTCGACTCCTTAAAATTTGAACAATTAAAATTTTTAAAACATTTCAGGTTTTGCTATTCTTAGATATCCACTCTATAAAGATTAGGGTGACCAGCATATCCTGGTTTGCCTGCAGCTGAGGGTGTTCCTAGACATGGCATTTATGCACTAAAAGCAGGGAAGTCTGGGGCACACTGGAAGGAGCTGGTCATCCTAATGATGGTGCTATATTCAGCCTCTGCCTTGGATTCGACTTTGTATTGGCTTTAACCTGTAGCCAAAAACCTGTATTTGGTGTACTTCTGCCACTAAAACCTTGCAGTTCTCGGTAAAGCACCATCTATACAACGCTGACCACTTCTCCAGCATAGGAGAAGCTAGGAGCCCAGAATGACCAGGTCTGCAGGGAAAGTGGATGGCTGTTTAGTGACCATCAGTCTTGATGTGGTGTACCCAACTCCAAGCACTTCATGGACTGACCTCAAATCCTGGGGCCCCAGGAATGAGTCTGGCATCCATGTACTTCCCTAATTTCAACCCTTACTACTCTGCTTATGAGTCCTGGTGTTGACTTTCCTACAGGACAAGGAATTTTCTTAGGTATTTACTGCTTAGCCTGCCTGGTACTCCAGTTTTCATTTGCTAGTCCCTGTTCCTTGCCTGAGTCCTTTAAATAAATGCTTGTGTTAGTTGAAGACAAGTCAGTGACGGCTTTGGAGTTTTTAAACACTGCCTAGATTAATGAGTCAGGACAGTTACTCTGCCTTCTCAATGTGCTGGAACATCGTGTAGCAGGTCACTGGGTGTTACTGTACCTGGAGCTGTTTCTTATATATATAAAAGTTTATTTGGTTGAAACTCAACCTTCAATTTGTGGAGAAAATGCTGATCAAATGTCCAATAAGATAATTCATCTGTATTTTGGGAGTTTAAAAAGATTTCTTTTTCTAAAAAGGAGGAGGAAGGTGACAATAAATAGCTAACATTCATTATGATAATGTTCTTAGTGCTTTACTTGTATTAAGCCACTTAATCCTTGAGACAACTTTGTCAGTTAGGTATTTTTATTGTGAGACTATACAACTCTAACTAGCACCGTTACTGGTTAGGAAACTGAAGCCACTATCACAAAGCTAGGAACTGTTAGAGTCATGATTTTAATACAGGCCCTAAAGCTCCAGTACACTTTTCCATTTCTCATGATGGAAAGAATATGGTCTTTAATGTTTCAATAGCACAATTTTATAGTTATAGTGTGAAAGAGTATTTTTCCAATTTGAACCTTAGTTTAAACTTCATTTTTTCATTAATTAAAAACTGATTTTACTCACTCACGTCATTCCAAATAAAAATCAAACATGATCATGGAATAATCTTGAAAAGTTGTATGAGACTCAGCAACCAGCCACTTATCATTTGAGTCAATGTCAGTGTTCTCATGATAGTAAAGAAACATGTAACCCATCCTACACAGAGGGCTGAGGTGGGCTAGAGTGTGGGAATGGGTGGGGGAGGTAAGGAAGTGGAAGCCAAAGAATCTTGAGGCTGTTTGCTTAGAGCATTGTTTCATCCAAGAGAAGAGAAGAAAACATCATTATCTTACTTTTAAGAGACTATGCACCATATTATATTAACGACTATAAGTTTGCCATCTAAATTTTAGGCACAGATCAGCTTTGCAAGTAGACACTCTCCAAATCATCTGCCTGTCATTCCAGACCCAAAGATACTTAGAACATTATTAAAGACACAATGGTCTCTCAGGTCCCTTCTGCTCTAGAATTTTATGCTTCCAAAGCAGATTGTTTCACTGCTTGCCCACATTCTCTGCTGTCGAAAACAGCAAAGAAAGGCAAGTATCCAGGGGCTGTTTTCAGTGCTGATTGGGGTAATACCTAGCCTACAAAATGCTGTTATTGGCCATGAATAGATCAAGATGACTTACCACTGTGAAAATTAATAGAACTATCTCTGGCTATATTAGAACTTGCTTGAGTTGTGCAAAGCACTCTCATGGGCTCATTCAAGGCTCATAACAACCCTAGAGTTAGGAGTTACTCTCTCCAGTTCATAAGCAAAGAAAAGGAGAGACAGAAATGCTAAGGTTCTCCTCCAGAGTTGCACAGTGTTTTGACAGCAAATCTAACATCCTTTGCACTATACACAAACTGATAATTAGACATGCACAAATAAAGAACAGACTCTTTCATATTTGTACTATTAGAGGAGAGCATCAAAAGAAATAACAAATACTATAGCATAAAGTTTATTTCAAAAATAACAAAGCAGGATTGAAAGAATCCTGTCATTAATTCCTGTTGCTAACACTCTTTATCCCCCATAAGGACATGAATAAAAATCGTAAGTCTTTGTAAATCTGTATCAGGTCAGGTATAGTTTTGTTCTCTCTCTATATATACACATATAACACACATATATATTACATATACATTACATATATATTCATATATTATTATATATACATATATTACATATATATGTGTATTACATATATATACGTAAAGGTTTAACTGAATTTTTAGGGAGGCAGAACACCTGCATACACAATTATATATAAATGAATGGTGCCCGTGTTCAAATCTATTGAAAATTGAGATGCTTTGTGAATGAAGTGTGCTTTACAGAAATATTAATGCTAATGGGATTGATTCAATGAGAGCCATGCACTGTCAAGAGTTATACCCGTATTATTTATTAAAGAAAAAAAATTCCATTTGCTAAAAATGTAGAAAAAAAGCCATCCATTTTTCAATATGCCTAGATAACTATTACCAAGGATGTCTCATTGTGTTGGCTGCTTCCTGTACATAAAATGCACATTAAAATTGAAAATTCACAAAACAAATAAATATTTGTTATGTCTATATTTGGGAGGTAAAGGTCTTCAATTTGGTTGAGAAAGGAAGATAGATGTGGAAATAACATCACAAATAGAAATGGAAATTCTTCAACCTAACTCATTTCTCCCCTTTTATTCTATCACTAGAATGGAGTGGCTTGTCCATACTGCCTGAGGTTGGAGCTGTGGCTGCACCAGTTATGTCTTCACCCTTGGGTTAAAGAGACGCTTTAACGCCAACTGAAAATCACCAGAAATCAAATAAAAAGTAAAGATTCCACTTGTTTCTTTATATATATATATTTTTTTTGTATATGCTTCCTATCTTTGTTTGCTTATTTGTTATTTTAATTAGACTTATTCACATTTCTTTAGTCTCTATATATTTGAACCAAATATTCAGTTCCTAAGAAAAATATTAAGTGATGTGATGTCAGCTTTAGCCACTACATAATCACTTTGTTTACTGTGACTAGGAACCCAAGGCATTTCAAAATATGTCCTGGTATGGAAAAGGAACCCATTACCTACATGTCTGGGTGGAGTTGAGTTGGCTGGATACACAATGTAAACTTCCCAAGAGTTCACGTGATTGATACTAACTCACTAGATTGTAAAATCAGGGTTTTCAGCTTTGTGTGTGTCAGAAATTATGTAGTTGAGGGAAATATTTTTCTTCTTTGATTACTTCTTTGATTACTATGATATGTCCGTTGGAGAAACTAGCTCAACATTTTCAAGCACATAAAAATCCACTGCAATTTCAAGACCATGGTATCTAAATTTTAACCTTGAAACTGATGCTCATAGCTTTTTGTCTTTTTCATAAAAAGACTTCTTCCATCCTGGAGAAGAAAGACATCCATGAATCATGCCTCCATCTTATCCAGTAAAAGAGAGATTACAAAGATAGCATGTCAAAAAAAAATAAGTGCAGTATAACTGAGGATAATGTTGGATTCTGTATTCTCAGCCTTGGTGGTTCACAGACACACACAGGAGATTACTCCGCACTCCCCACAAAACCGAGCCTCATGCTTTGCACATAGCAGGTGCCTGATAAATGTCTGATTATGCGTTGAGTCCAGAAGCTAACGCTATCCATGCTGCCAGTGTCCATGCTGCTCTCCAGACAGACTTGGGTAAGGGTAACATCTGCTTGTCAGAGACTTTTATTTACACAGAGTTGCTTTTATACTGTTGCCCTTGAAAATACAGGGTGTTGGAGTTTGCTGTCAGATTTAGAACAATCTATAAAATTAGAATGATAATGGCAAGTAGGCTGCAGTCCAGGAAACCTGAATGCCATGGGTCAAAAAGAGAATGATAAATATTGACATTAATTTAATAGACATTGAATTAGTCAGGGTTCTCCAGAGAACCAGAACCGATAGAATGTATAGAGAGAGAAAGAGATTTATTACAAGGAATTGACTTATATGATTATGGAGGCTTGGAAGCCTCAAGATCTGCAGCCTGCAAGCTGGAGACCCGGAGAGTTGATGGTGTAGTTCCAGCCTGTGTCTAAAGACCTGAGAACGACAAGAGCCAGTGGTGTAAGTTCTAGTCTGAAAGCTAGACAGCTCAAGAACCAAGAAAAGCTGATCTTTCAGTCCAAGTCCAAAGGGAGGAAAAAACCAATTTCCCAGCTCAAACAATCAGGCAGGAGGAATTCCCTCTTATTCCTGGGAGGGTAAGTCTTTTTGTTCTATTTAGACCTTCAACTGACTCGGTGGGGCCCAACCATGATAGGGAAGACAGTCTGCTTTACTCAGTGTACCACTTCAAATGTTAATCTCATCCAGAAATACCCTCACTGATATGCCCAGAATATCAAAGGTCTGGGCACCCTGTGGTCTAGCAAAGTTGACATATAAAATTAACTGTCACAGACATGAAGGATTCCATCATTCCTTTCATCCATCAATCCATTTCATTGTTAGTTTTTCAATTTAACAAGCTTATGTTTAACTTTGAACATGTCTTTGCCCATATATTTTCTCTGTTAACATATATTTATTTAATATATATAGTTAAAAATTAATGTATAATTGATTAATACTTTGTGTGTGTACATATATAGAGAGAGAGAGAGAGAGCGCGTGAGAGAGAACAGCTGTAATTTTCAAAGAGCCATGGTTGAGCTGTGGAGGATAGAAAGACTGCTAAGGCAGAATTGCTGCCTCCAAGGTGACTTATGTCATCGCTGGGGAAACAAAACACATGCAATAGAAAAAAATAACTAATGCATGGTAGCATCTTTTCTGTTAGTGTCACAGATGATGCTTTGATTTTAGAATATATTCCAGCTCACAAATAACCTTAAAAACATACTAAATATCTTTCTCTCAGGTTATGAATTGTTATGAAAACCTGAGTCATTTGACAAGTTTTTAAAATTTGAAATAGCTTTATTATTCATTTTATTTATAAATATAATCCAAGTGCTACTCAAAATGTTCAGAAATCTCTAAAGAAGAACGTCAACAGCACTGGAAATTTTGCCACTCAGAGTTAGTAACTATTAAAATTTTTTATATGAGCTTCTAGATTTTTCTGTACAAATACAGATATAATTGAATTTCAATACATGCTGTTTTCTGACCTGCATTTACATTATATTGCACTCAAAATACATTTAACAATTGCAACATACTGAGAATATTTTTTCTCGTGCGTAATTTTTTAACATTCATAGTTTTAAGTCAAATGCTATTACTAAGCTTATAATGGAAACCATTAGTTCTCTGAATACAGCCCCACACACTGATTCTCACTCTCCAGATAAAACCATTTTCTCAATTTTTAGATATTTCTTTAGCACACATTTCCATTTTTCTAAATCACAATATTACAGTGTTATTTCTTGGTTTTTCTGTTGTTTACCGTAAGTTGATTTCCTAAAGATGAGAATTTTATTCTTTATGTCCTCTTCTCTCTTTCTCCTTCTCCCTCTCTCTTCCTTCCTCTCTCCCTTCATCCCTCTTTCTCTCTCTGTCCCTCTCTCTCTCTCTAACAGAGTTGAAGACCTTCCTTTTGATTCAAACAATGTCTTAGCCTGTGTTCCCCAGAAAACAGTGCCTAAAGCAAAGCTTACACGGTAACGATACTATCTCAAGATGCAAGAGTGAGGAGGCAGGGTTAAAAACAAGGGAAGGAAATGTGAGGGTGGTGTGTTACTGAGCAGTTATAGCCTCAGAAGAAACCCTAGCCAGTTGCTTGGCCATATACAAAGCCTCCAGAATGGAGATTAGAACCACTTAACCTCAGAACTGTCTGTTCAAGAGAAGGAAGGGTAAAGAATTTGCTATCTCCTTCCCATCTCCTGTTTTTCATGAGTCATCGAAGTTTGCCCAATGGGACCTTAACTGCTCCACAAGGCCAGGCTGTGCTACCCAGCCCTTCCATGGGGATGGGATGGAGGTGTGCTGATGCCTGGCTCTCACTCTTGGGAGGGGCTCAGAGGAGGTGACAACTTGGTGGCCTGTACTCTCCACTGAGCAAGCTGCCAAGGTAGGGGGGTGAGGGGAGAAGAGGAGCAAATCTGGGCCCATATAAACTGGGTCCTGTACAATCAGTATTCAGTGTATATATTTTTGAGACTAAATAAATAGTATGCGTGGTGAAGTCATATATTCTAGATTACACTTTCTTGTATAATTTTAAAATTTTTCCAACTTTTAAAAATTTACTTACTTTTATTTGCTTGTTTTTATTTATCTATCAACTAATTTCTGAACTCTGACAGAATTGTAAATCTCTATCTGTTCAAGCAAATCAGGTGTTCTATTAGACATTTTCTTTCCTTAGATATTTGACTGTGGAGCCCTTTGACCTCATTCTCTAGTCTCAACTTGTTTCTCTCTAGACTGTTCAAATCTGTTATTCTGGGATGTCCCTGTAGCATCATTTTGAAATTGCCCTTTCATTCTCCTATATGTGGCTCCCCGTTTCCTGAGTCCAATGTTTTCAGCTTTCATTGTTTATGTTCTAACTTTGCTGGTACAAATCTTCCAGTAGCGTTGTGAAAAGGTAATATTTTCGAGGTCTTACATGTCAAGATATCTTTATTCTCCTCACATTTGATGAATGGTTTAGCTGTGTATACATTTTGGGGTCCCTCAGAACTTTGAAGGCATTGCTCCATTTCTTTCATTTCCTAATTTGTTGTGGAGATACCTAACATCATTCTGATTCCTTATACTTTGATGAGACCCTCACCCAACCATATATATATATTCATTGTGCTGGGAACTCAGCAGATCCCTTCAAACTGCAAACTCCTGTCCTTTACTTCTGGGAAATTTCTTTGTATCATCCCTATTAATTTCCTCTCCTCCTTTTTGTGTTCTCTTTTTCTGAAATGCTATCATTTGGACAATGAAACCGCTGATCTGGTTTTCTAGATTTCTGATCTTTCCTCTCCCATTTTCTATTTCTTTCTTTTTGTTTTCCTTTCTGACAGACTTCTTTAACTTTGTCACCCATTTCTCTATTGAATTTTTTATTTCTGCTATCAATTTTTACTTTTCAAAAGTCTTTTTAGGGGCCGGCCTGGTGGCATAATGGTTAAGTTCGCTTGCTCTGCATCAGCAGCCCGGGATTCATGGGTTCAGATCCCGGGCGCGAACCTAGCACTGCTCATTAAGCCATGCTGTGGCAGCATCCCAGATAAAATAGAGGAAGACCAGTACAGATGTTAGCTCAGGGACAATCTTCCTCCCCCTCCAAAAAAAGTCTTTTTTGATAGAACTTTTATCCTCCGTACGTTCTGTTTTTAGAGTCTCCTTTTCTTTTCCTGGATGGAATCTCTCCTCCATCTCCTTTGCTCCTCTTTTCAACCTCTAAACATTTTAACTGTTTAAAACGTGTAACTGTTTGTTTAAATGTTTTTGTCTGTTTGCTTTGTCTAAATGTTTTGACTATTTAAAACAAGACTCAGCTCTCATATCTCTTCTCTTTTCTGGCCACATTCTCTCCTCATGTGGTCTTATTTACTTCCATAACTTTAAATATCATTTATGTGCTGGTATTTCCAGCCTTTCATGATTCACTACACAAAATAGCCCTCCTTGCCCACCACTGTGCATCCCGTCACTCTCAACTCCTTTCCTTTCTTATATTTTCTTCATTGTTCTTATCACTATGTAATATGATCAGGTATATTGTCTACAGCATAGTATAATACAGGATAGTACACATTATACAAGCTCCTCAAGAGAATAGTCTTTGCCTACTTTATTAAACATTCTAACTCTAGAACCCAAAGTGTACTTGTCACCATGCTCCATAAACATTTTTTAATGAATAAATATCTAAGAATATGAAGTCAGTTTTTTAAATGTTTTCATCTGTTCTTTCAACTATTTCTGTTTCCTCTGAGTTCTTTTTTTCTATAGATTATTTAAAGATAAGCACAGGCTTTTATCTAATGCCTGGATATTCCTGGTGGTTCATATAATAATAAGAATCTAAAATACAGATTGAAAATGATGAGCATGGGAGAAGGTTATTGCATAGTAGGTTTCACTATAGGGTGATCAGTGAGGGTCTAGCCATTTTGGGAGGACCCCAAATATCACTATCTATGATCTTTTCCGTTAGGCTAGTCCACTAAGCCACAAAACAATTTTCCCTTCTCTTGGGTCTGGGGATATAAACAGGGTTGCTATTTAGCATGTATTAAATGACATGGCCATAGCAATTTAAAAAATACTGGCCCACATTTCACCATGACCTAACAATTTCAGGTACAGCTGTATCCACAAGTCCACTAGGACCCTACTTTAGCTCTGTCTACATCAGTGACCATGATGTACTGACTGCTAAGTATTTTTCATAAGTATAAACCACCCATCCATCATCTGAGAACCAAGACACAGAAGAGGATGGATGTTCATCCTCACTGTGCCCACTTTCCCTTAATACCCTTATTTTCAATATAGCCTCCTCACTCTTGTCCTTTGTTATATGTGGTGTCCCTTAGCTCAGAGCCTGTACCTTTCATCATCTCCAGAAGATAAACCTCCAGTCTTCTGCCAAGGATACTTGGAGTTCTAAATGTTCTATTTAAAGACTTTCAACCAATTTTCTTTTTCTAACCTAAATTTGCCCTTCTGTCTTCAAAGATTCCTAGTATCTCTCATTCTTGAACTTTCTTAGGATTTTGCAATGCAAATAGACCAGCTTCTTGTTTATTTACCTCACCCCTGCTAATTTACATTTCACCTTTTTCTGCCTGTCTGAGTCAGAAACCCACCCATGTGCCTTCTAGTTTATCTATGACCATCTCCTTTCCAGTTCTATTTGTCTTTTTGAGTTTATACGTTATTTTTTTTCTTTTCTCTCTTTTTTATTTTTAAGTTGGGTTTCAGGAAAGAGTGGAGATAGATGAGTGTGTTCAATTCACTGCCTTAACTATAAGTTTTGAGGAACAAATTTCACCAACTGAATTTTAACTCAACCACTTGTTGGTCTTCTATGTGAGGAATGCTGCATATTCAACATGTGAACATGTTGACCATGACTCTTCCAGGTGAAAAAAAATTATTTGTACACACACACGTACACACACCCTTAGATTAATTATAACTCCACTGGAGAAAGAGATTTCTATGTCTAGGTGTAGACAGTTATGCACAAGGAATCAGTCTCTTTAAGGGTTTAATCATCAGTTTGATTCTAAACAGAGGTCATGGGATTGAACACAGAGTGGCACATTCTGAATGTTTCTTTTGGGGATTGTTTAAGAGCATAGAGTGTCTGCTATTCTCAGTAATTTCTGTCTGGAATTTCTATTGAATTTGTTTATATTTGTACTATTTGTCCCAAGACAGCTGCAATTCGAAACAAAGGGGTATCTATGTAGCAGACATTTATTAATTACTTGGTATCTTGTCAATTTTATCTGCTTGCTTGCTTTTTTATTTATTTTTTTCAGCAGCATGAATTTTTCTGACAATTGAGCTAAATGGAAATGACCCAGAAATGAAAATAAAGCTTATTAGGTTGGTAATTTGACTTAGCCAACTTTAGAAGCCTGCTGATTACCCAGAAAAAGTCTTTGAATCGATTTTAAGAATGGTATCAGAATAATTTTGAATCTCAGAGACTTTTAAAAAGACCTAAAAAAATTTAAAAAAATAAGCAATGACCTTTAAAACACAAGGCTGTGTCAGACTTTGAAAAAGATGATGCCATTCAGAAAACTTAGAGGTGGTATAAACAAAGAGTGTCACATTTTCAGCTACCCAGCATCTTAATACCTCCAATCTTGTGATTGGGGACATTTCCTACCTTATGAATTTTGAAGGAAAGCAGAGCCAACCTTCTACTACATAAATCAATGAGACCATATAGAAATTTTCCTGGCCACATTGGCAGCCAGATTACAAACCCATAATCTAGGCTGGCCAATCATGTTCACCCATAAGGAATTCAAATCAGGAGGCATTGATGCAAAGAAGTAGGACCTGAGGAGGATCCATTTTTCTGGCAGGAGTGACAGGTTGGCCAGGGGCTGCATGCAGGATCCAGTGACCACAGTGAAGGTGAGGTCCAGTGTCATCTGTGGCAGTCATGGCAGCAGCATCCTCACTAGACTAATTCGTCCTTTTGTTCTGGATCTGCTTCTCCAGCCTTCCTGATAACTCCCCAACATTTTTTCATGAATTACTTTTCTACTGAAATCAGACAGATTCGGTTTCGCTTGCTTAAAGCTGAAAATGCTGACTAACACTAAACACTGCCTACACTCTACAACCCTTTAAACCACAAATACATTGCTATTGGGGAAGGTTGGAGGTCATCAAAAAGATTTGGAGTGTGGGGGGATGGATAATGGGCAAAATGGGTAAAGAGAGTCCAAAGGTACAAACTTCCAGTTATAAAATAAATAAATCCTGGAGATGTAGTGTACAGCATGGTGTACTGAATATTTGAAAGTTGATAGGAGAGTAGATCTTAAAGTTCTCATCACATGAAAAACAAGTTGTAACTGTGTGTAATGATGGATGTTAACAACACTTACGGTGGTGATCATTTTGCAGTATATACAAATATTCAATCATTATGTAGTACACCTGAAACTATATAATGTTATATACCAATTATATCTCAATGACAAGAAAAAGTATTGGAGTGAGTTATATTAGAAACTGAGCGTAGGGGGCATTGGCCATGTTGGCCTATAGTCTACCCACCTTGGTTCTTCAGTGTAAAACCTTTCATTTTTGACAATGTCCAAATTCCCTTTGTCTTAAAACATATTACGGCCTCCATTTAGAGGGGGTAGTTAGAAGTGCCTTAGAATTTTTCTGATCCTAGGATTGGCTGGACATTAATTAGGCAACATATCTTTGGCTCTAACATGGAGAAAGCAGGCAAATTCATCTCGGGTTATTTTGGCATGTGATGCCAAATGTCCACGGATCAAAATGAGACCCCAAAGACAGCCATCTTCAAACTGGCTGTCCATGAAGCTTGCGTTTGCACACTCTCTCTTTTTCCTTTCTCTGTGTCCTCAGCTGTTTATGATGTGGATTGTTGTGGTGGAGGGAGTGGAATGAATCAGAAAAGAATATAAAAGATGTTACAGTATGGACAATAGCCTATATAAATCTTTGTGAAATCTTCCTCCTTAGAGCCGTGCTTGAGACACTGAACCACCTGCTCCTGTCACGCTCAGCGGGCACTGTGAGGTCAACAAAATTGCCTGAGATTATATAAGCCAGCTCGACACCGGTACCCAGGGAGTTGACAGCTACTAAATGAAAGTCCTTAAAGCTCAGGATGAAAGGAGAGGAGGTCCACAACTGCTGCCAATGGTGCTGAAAACCAGGAGAGCAATGCATAAACATAAAAGTGAAACACACTTGGCAAAGTCCACTCTCTGATGTTGACATGACTAGAACACACTGGAAGCAAAGTTATCAAATGTGGTTCACCATAATCGGTTTACTGTCCAACCACGATCTGTAATGAGAAGAACATTTAGCTCCCTGGCTACGTGCATAGGCTTTGGAGCCAAGCTCCTGGCTCAGCCTTGGCTTGCCGCCTACTAGCTGTCTGATCTTGAATCCCTCTGAACCACAGCTTTTCTGTCTATAAAAATGTCTTTAAAAATAACCAGCCCATAGTATTTTAAGGATTAATGAAAGAATGTTTGTAAGCCACTGTATACATGTCTGACACAGAGTAAGTCTTCACTAAATTCCAGCAATTTCTGTTAGGATCACTGCAGCCTGGGCCCTATTCTGTAGCACCTTTTTCTGGGCTGCTCTCTGGCTGGCTGCCCCTGTGAGTCAGCTGCAGGGATGTATCACTCCTTTTGTTCCATGTTTTGGCAGTGACTTCTCTTTACTATTTGGCTCTGGTCTCCACCACTGGTACACATGTTCCCTTCATTCTTAAACGTGCCCTATTCTGGATGGCCAGTTTCCATTCCCACATCAGGTAGAATTTAAGTGTTATGACATTCTGCGTTATGAGAAACACAAACCAAAATGTGTCGTCCCTGTCACTCTGCCTCAGTGGCAGCCTTTGACCTGTTTAGTTTCTCGCAAATGCCACCCAGCACATTACAGCAAAACTGGAGAGTCAGTAGGAGTCCAGCCTGACCTACTTCAGGTACTTTCTCTCCACCAGCGTAGGAGGACTAGAAATTGCCCTCTTTGCTTCTGACCTACTAAACCAACTACTAACTCAGGCATCACCAAGCGTCTAGTGTCTACGATTTGCTGCAAATACCAGCTGCTATGCAAATCAATTATCTTGCTTGTTCTCAACTGCTTTTGTTTTGATCTCACCTCCATCCAACCCCAAACTTGGC